>NW_022987593.1:4778220-5225720 GCF_902827165.1 Trematomus bernacchii | reverse complement strand
TCCACATGCCCTGATTATTGCTCTCTTGCAAAACATGTGATCTGTTTAATTTGCAGATTTGGTCATGAAAACCAAACAGTGCTCGGTACAAAGCAATGCATTTTGCTTTTTTAACCAACAGCTTCGTTTTTTCCGAAAATACGTTTTAAGATCAAACATGTTTTTACTTCATACACCCTGCATCCTGTTGACGCTTAAAAAAAACTGTTGGAGAGTATAAAGGCAATATGGGAATTTGGCCATAGTGCAGTCACAAGAAGGAAGAGGAAAAGCATGTCTGGTGCATGGAGCCTGGGGGCTGGTGTTTGTGTGGAGGTGTCTGTTGGAGGCACCACACCCACCTGCCACATCCCCACACACACCCTCAACCACACACACACGTACACAATTGTGTTGCTCTGTCAGACTGTCAAAGGAATGTGGAAGAGGCTGTATTCTCATTGAACCTGAACCTGATTTGTGACATCGAAATGTGTTTTTATTTTATTTACAAATCCATATAAAAGAGTGTAAATACAATAGTAACACAAGAGTTCAGCATGCAGTGATGTAACTCTTACTACTGAGGAAACCGGCCTCACGGTGCTTCCCTAAACTAATATTAGCCAACAGGAAAGTTTGGTTTTTTTCATCAGAAACTCATGTGCTTGTGTTCTCAATTGGACACATCATGCAAATGTTTCTGGACAGTTTAACCAAAAAACACCTTTCCTGCAAATGACAGGTGGTTACCAGATGAAAGGGTCCACTGTTGTCCACACCTGGCCAAATAACCCCACAACATTTTGCATGCAGCCTTGGGTGTCCCCAAATTAGGGTCATAAATCAAGAGAAAAGGAGTTAGTGAGGGCGTGTCCCACGTCGATACAGCCAATTTAAACACTATTCCAGACAAACATAAGGTTCACTGGTTTGTCCTCCATGTTGGCCATCTCACTATTCTCTGATATGCTATAGGCAAAACTATGAATTATTAAACAAGAAAAAATAATAAAAATAATATTGATTACCAGCTCTGTTAGTGATCTTCCTACTAAACATGCATTTACATTGTTAGAGATAAGAATTAAATGTAAACCTAGAAAGAATAAAAAAAGAGTGCCCTGCTTTCTTTGAATAGTTGTCTATGGTGTTGGGTGGCAATATAGGGTTTTAAAAATATAATAAGAGTACATCAGATGATTTCAGACTGCCCACAAATTCCATGGACTTCCATTTCTAGTAAGTCTACGCCTTTTGATATGATTTTAATTCATTACCAACGCCCAGTGCAGCACTCCCTATTTCTTTCTTAATTATTATTACATATTAACATGCTTAGTTTTACATTCCATTTAGCCAGCTGTTCTACTGGTCTAAAAACAGCCTCAGATCAGGATAGGACCGAAACTGAAACTTTAATCTGTTCACTTGTGTAATGTTATTCTGTGTGATTATTATGGCCTTGGAGCAGAGTTGTTATTGGTTGCAAACTGTCACGAGATGCAAATGGGGTCAAACGAGGGATGAACGCGTGTTAATTACAGTTTGATGAGGAGATAATGAAAAGCAATCGATAATCTGTTCAGGAACCTCAATCTACTCATGCCCTGTGTGTGGGGGAGAAAGTCGAACCACATGGGATGGGACCCCTTGGTGGTAAAGCACTTAACATCACACACACACATACAAAACACACTAAACCACATGAAGAACGAAGAGGCACAGGTGGAAGCATGTGAGACAGACAGGGTGCAGAAACGAAAGGTTGAGTGCATGTTTCTCTGAGCATGGGGAGTGTTTTTAAGTGTGTGTGTAGACAGTGTGTGTGAAACACGGAGAGTTGGAGCAGCAGAGTTGACAGTGTACGCGTGGCAGTGTTTATGGGAGAGACCAAAACAGAGACCCAGCCCAGTCACAGCAGCGGAGAGAGAGATGGCAGTGTGCATGAAAACAGACCCCTGTGTGTGTGTGCATGTTTCTATAAGCTTGCATTTCCACAAAAAAAAAAAAAAAAACAAGACTTGTATTTACCTATTGTTCTGAGTTTTTCGGGAAATTGGCGAGGCTTTCGTTTTCTTACTGGAAAAGTCGTCCCTGTACGGTAAAACAGACGCATAACCGTGTTCTGCCTCTATAGACAAAACAAAACAAAATGTTAATTTATTCTGGTGTTTGCTGCAAGAATTAAAAAAATGTAAGCTGTCCATCAGTCACTCGGGGAAATGGTGAAACATGAGATAGCTTTATAGAGGCTAAGTCATTTCAAGAGGAACAAAACGTGATCGATCATCAGAGTAATCGCTTGCAATTTATCAATATAGCACTGTATAGCCTTCAGCAAGGTCTAATAGTGTAAAACAATCAGTGTTACATTTGCATTGGTGAGTATCTGTCATTATGATACTGCCTCATATTGTCAATGTCACTCTTGTTTACTCATTTCCGAAGAGCTAATACGAATACACACTGCAGTTATGAGCATACACAACACATGAGCTGTATTGGAAATATTGAAAGCTCAGTTTATAAACACGTGACATACTTTAAATAATAAAGTAGAGCTATTATTTTCTAGGAATACAGGCTGCTAGGTCCACTTTGCACCCATCGCCCCATTGTCTGTAAAGTGACATCATACACTGCACTAAGGCAGGGCTCGGTAAAACTTTACATAAGATACAAGATTAAGCTAGCTGCTGTCCTAGCAATGCCCCATTCAATAGTATTCAGTAGAAATGCTGTCAACTTGTCAGTTTGGCTGGAAATACCTCTGTCTCTTCTTTCCAAGTACTCTGCAGCCTCCAGCAGAATAAGAAGAGAATTAAGTTCCATCTCGTCGTTGTCTCGATATAAAAAAATAGAAAATATCTATTTACACAAATGTACAAGTCATGGGATTATGTAATGGAAATTTTAAAAACTGTTTCAGAGCGATGAACGTGTGCTGCTATATTCAGTTCTGAGTCTTGGTGATTCCAAACTACAGTATCAACAGCACCTAACTAAAACTCAGGGAAGTGAGTGATGGCACGTCTGCCCAATGGGAAACGCCTGTGGGCGGGTTCTCCGAGTATGTCTCAGCCTATGGGCGGGCTGAAAACACGGTGTGGTGTGAATTGATTGGCTTGCGTGCAAAAGGAATACCCTAGCAACAGCCTGAGTTGCCCCGCCCACCACCCAGCTGATTGGTGTGAAACAAGCGACCTCTGATTGGCTGGAAAGAATTCTGGGCGTGTGTCAACATAGTTGAACTTGGGCTGTTGTTTGGGTAGAAAATATTTGATAACTACTCAAAAGTATGGTCTTAAATGTGGACCGTGAAGTAAACTACAACGCGACATTGAGTAAACAAAGCTGTGTTGCAGTCTGTATTTCCCACAAGAGTGTGTGACATTGCAGAAATACCCACAGCGTGTGTGTGTTCGTTCATTTCCTGTCCATGTCATTATGAAAGTCCTGTATGAGGCTGCAGAAACTGATTTGGTTTAGGAGTGCTGAAGAAATAAAGCATGTTTTTTAAGACAAATACGCCAAACATAATAGGACACTTTTAGTTATTGATTAATTGTAAATGTTATTATAAAGATAAACATGACAAACATATTCTAAAATAAAAATGACAAACATATTCTAGTTACAGATTCTGAATAAATATTGTTGGTATGACAATACCATTTTAATAACTCAACAAATTGTAATGGACTTTGTTCAATTTTTGAAACCAAACATAACAAAAGATTAACAATATTTAGCACGATGCCATCCATTTTGAGCTGACCCAAGGAAGGTCTTAACATCTGAATTTGATTATCTGTTGTCTGTCTGCCTGTTTGCATTGCCAGATAAGATATTTCCTTTATGCTGATTCAGTATCCATTGCCATGGAAATGACAACAGATAACTCATGACAAAATATGTAACGTTTATTTACGGTCCTGGGATGTAACACAGTCCAACAGCCTAGATCATTGGTTTAATTGTCAAAGTTTAATTTAGTCTAATCAAGCCTGATGTAACCAGAATCATGACTGACTACTTTTGGCTCCAGATCAAGTACTAGTGCCTAATTTCAGAGGGTAAACTCCAAACAGAACAACGCTTTGTTGCTTAGTTTTCACACAAAATCCTCAGTTGTGTGATATCCTTGCAGCTGAAATGTAGGCATGAGCAAAGTGTCACTTTGCAAGAGCAATAGAAGAGTTATGCATATCTCAGCAGGAATTCCTGCAGAGTACAAAGTGGGTTTCTCTGCATGGCAGGCAGTTTATATCGCTTGCAGCCAGATGTTTGTGCCTCAGATCGAGTACACACTGAAGAAATCGCAGAGGCTTTATGATGAGGGAAGAAACCTTTTAGTGTGAATGATGAGGAAAAGGCCCGTGAGGATCAGAACCACAAACTTTGTTTTTGTTGAAGTTTCTTGGAAACAAGTGTCATGAAAGATCCTCATGGGGCATGTAACGCAGAGAGTAAATCATGGATTTCAAGATTTCTGACGACACAAATTGCTGGTTAAATGTGTTGCTGTCAGCTTCTACATGTGAACAAATGTGCAAACAATCCTAGAATGTGTTAAGCTGTGTAAGATTTCCACTAACAGCCACACAAATAGAAATATATTGGTGGTGTTAAAAATGTACCTTGTGATAAGACAGAGTGCTGTACAGTTGCCACTTTTTACATGTGAAGACAAAATGACTGTGATATACTCAGAGGAGTTACTAATATTTTGTATACCATTGATACAATTTGGTTGGATAAAATATAAGAAAAAGCTCTCTCACTATTAACACCACCACAATAATTTACACCTTTAACTACATCCTCCAAAATAACCATAAAGTTGAAAGAAATATCTCTCTAAAACTGAACATTATGTCATGACAGTATGAATAATTGTAGGGCTGTATTATACTGCATTCGTTTTACCTAGGCATAATAATTTACTGGCAAGTGTAAGTGGTGTACATGTTAAAATGTTAAATGATTTTGCAAGGCATTCAAATCGCAGGGTGGATGTGGATGATTTACAGAAAGTATTATTATATGTAGAACAGCCAGCTAAAACCATGCAGAAACCACATTCAGCTGCAAATGAAAATGTACAAATATATTTATTTAGGCTGCATCAAGAACTTTTATTTCCTGTCTGGCCTGCCTTTTGCTTGACATAATTTCAGTGTCATCTGAATGGAGTGGTAACACCTGTTTGCTTTACTATTTCACAAATGCATTGTCGCCCTCATGCAGAAGATGAACATGTGGAAGGCTTCTATGTTGTGTTAGCTATCTTTGTCCTCTTTAAAACCATCTTATGATGCAAGGCTGCCTTCAGTGATATGATTTATGATCTCTCCTCCCATTTAATTTGAATGTGCTATACACAGATCATAACAGGGGAGATATTTATTGCTCTTTGTGTTTGTGTCACCTTTGAGGCTTCATGAAATAATGTTTTATTGTGAGGAGGTTTGATAGCTTGCATGTTCCTCACAGAAACAAGAGACCGGATCCGCCATTTTACATCCTTTTTTTTAAAAGGCCGTTGTACAGTCATAGTGAAAATGTAACACATAAGTGCAGCTAAGCTATTGCACGCTCTGTTCAAGCCTGATACAGTGTTTGGGCTACACCTCATGTCTATGTCTGGGTTAATTAAAGAGACGTTATGCAACTTGTACACCTCTTATCATATGCCCACATATGCAGTGACGTCGATTCTCTCTGCCACTGAACTTTGTTCATCTGAAGCCGATTTCAGATTGCAGGGAGCCCACAGGTTTATCGAGTCACATGGGGTGTTTGTCTCTTCGGATTTTTGTTGTGTGAGCATTTGTTTGACCTTACTTGAGGTCAATGCAATCGAGCAAATGCGCATGAGAAACTTGACCTTGAACCTTTTATGTAAGCAAGCGTTCATCATTCTGTGAATGTGATTATTTCTGAGCTGTTGGCATTCATTCAGCCTGTATAGTTTTAGAAGTCCTGTTTCCTCCCTGAACTGAACCTTTAGAAAGATGTGGCTCTGTGTTGTAATTATTCAGTGACTGACATGGTTGGACATTCTCAGTTACAGTAATAAAACAAACCAAGAATCTTTATAGAAAGGTGTTAAATATTTTATTCTGTTCAAACAGAGACAAAGGAAGAACTCAGACCTTGTGTTCATTCAGAATGCAAAAGACTAATTTATGTTTTGAATTTCAGCCTGAATCTCATTTACAAGATATCTTAAAATGGAAACTGTCATGTCAACGTGTGCAAGTATCTGTCATCATCTTTTGCAAATGCATGAGCATTTTCACAGCCATAAAGAAGCCTGGTCATTGACTAAAAGGTCATATCAGCTGGCTAGTATGTGTTCATGGTTGTGCAATCCATATAGTGTTTGCAACATGTATGAATAGTTGTTTTTATATTAATGAATTTAATAATGTCCAAATAACAAATGAATGGAGTACATTTATCTCCTAACCTGCATTAGAAAACAGTTTTATCCATCTAACCTTTTAATGTTTAATTTAAATATAATATGATCAGAATAGTCATCATGCTCGTGTGTTTTAGGTCATTGAGCCAAAAGGGGAACACATAAACTGAGAACAGGTCATGTTCTAAAGCGCTCATTACAGTAGAGACATCCAACCATCCTTTTGCATCATATGAAAGGAAATAGCCTTTGTCCCTCCCGCTGCATGTTTCTATTTATAGACTTATCATCTGCATGCTCTCTGATCATAGTGGCTCAGGCCTTGCTTGCTGACGCCCCGGGCCAGTAAGCCAAACGACTACACTCTCCACTCTTTCCTTGTTTTCTTCCATCCATCGCTTCATCTGAGCCAAACATCTCTATCCTGTCCATCCTACCGGTAACCAGCTGGCCTCAACAACAACATTTATGCTCAGAAAGGCCAGATCTGTGCAGTAAAAGAGAGCAATATGAGCCTTTTTGGTATCTACCAAGTAAAGCTTTTGATAATGATTTGATTTTAATATTTAGGGGTTTTGTTTCTAGTTTGGTTCTGTACCACAGTTTTTGGTAAGCATACTTCCCCAAATTCCACTATCATATATTCCTATTTGTTTAATTTTGATCAAAAATACATTTGTTATATTTAGAAGCTGCCAGCTTTGCTGACTATGGATAGAATAATTTCAGAAACAACTGAAACTACAGGCTTCTTCATTGGGGTCTGCTCTCATTTCCCCTTTCCCTTGTTTACTTGAACATTATTGGCCTACTTGTTTGAAGTCGCATTTAATAAACACCACACTGTGACCTGTGCTGCAGCTCTGCAGAAGCCTTCAACATGAAATCACTGAAAACAGACATTATTTATCAATACTCTTTATTTTTCTAAGAATTAAATATAACAACATGTGTATTCTTCAAGGTGCAATCCAGCCCAATGCAATAATCATTGATCATAGAGGGAATCAATTCAATGAAATGAAAATGTTTTAATTTAAGTATAAAAAGTCCTCCTTCCTCTTCTAGTAATGAGTGAGCGACAACATATCAACAACATGTGTTTTCTGCTTCCTGAGCCACAGACTCAAAGTGATAATCCCCCAATCAAAGTTATGTTCCCAGGAAATAACCCAAATGCTTTCAGTATGTGAGTGGGGGGCGGCTCCATTTTCTACACAAGGCTGCTGTCAGTCTCATTTACAGTCATGCTTAAGGCTCGTAAAACCTTCAACAGTGAATAGTGGAGAGATTTAATCCTAAAAGACAACAGTAAATAGTGTGGGGCCAGTTTGTGACATATTTATTTTCCTACTCCTCTTTAACCAGGATGGTCTCACAGAATCTAATCTCCACCGTCTCAAGAAAGACAGTTAATTGTAATGTGCATTCTATGAGTTAAACCTAACCCATTGAGCTACATCCTGGTTTAAGTCCATGGTTAAGAAGGAAGAGGATAAAGGGATTCCAGTGTTGGGGAGTTGTTTATCTTGTTTACGCTAATTGTTTACCGGCTACCTTCCCTCCATTTCCAAGCGCCCTCCACTCCATTTTCTAGGCCAAAGGTCAGAAACTGTCGTCTTCTTTCCATGATCCTGTTTTCCCATGTAATCAAGATTAACCTGTTAACAGTATGCTACAGGACAAAAGTCAACGGACTCTATCAACACGCTCCGGATCAGATTATTGTTAAAGGGTTAAAAGCTTTTTAGATCTTTTAGATGTAGAAATAGTTGCTAAAACCCCGAGCTGATAGAGTTAAAGCCTATTAGAAGGCTCAGATCAGGAACCAGTGTCCATGGCCACACTGACTGAGGGTCAGGAACATAGGTAGCGTGACTACTTTCTGAGTGACGAGTAACACTTAATTTTCACACCGTAATAATGATGTCCCGTCACAAAAAAGTGCTCTGCTTGTGTGACACCTGCTTTAGCCTGATGAAATACACCACATGGTTTGCGTACAGACATTGACACAAAGAGAAATTACAGGTTATTTCATACATCCCCCCCCCCCCCCCCCCCCCCCCCCCCCCCCCCGGTGCATTTCAGGAGCATCCTGTGTGTCATAGATGGTGACGGTAAATACTGAGTTAACTGTCTGGAAATGTTACTAAAGGGCGAGGTGGGGCGTGTATGCTCATATTCACAAACGCAACAAAACGTCCAATTGCGTTATCCAACGTTTGTTGATTATCTGACTTACAGGGTTGAATGAAATTAAATAAGTACTTATTGTAGCCTTATTGTACAAATCTAATTATAAGAAGTAATTACAAGAAGTGTTTCTGCACCTACAAGCACAAAGAGAGTATAGTACATTTGCAGAAGTGTATTGCATCATGTTATAATGTGTTTAAGGCAGGGCACTCTCATGGTATAACTCCCAGCTTGCGTCACATAACGAAACGTCTGTAAGTCTCATCTCAAATCCAGGGTTGAAAGCTTTTATGGTTTTACACCTCAGACGGTGGGTTTATATGTCTTTCTTTCAGTCAGAATATCTCACACATATAGGACAGTCCGATGCACACACATATCACACATTCAGGTATCCAGTCTAGACCTTTTCCTTCAACAATCATCATGATCATACTTTGTGTTTATGGTTTTCTGTAACCATTTAAACATTTTGTGGGAGGAGTTTTTTTTTTTTTATATTCCCCCTCTCAGCTTTCAAAGTGCATCTTCCACGTGCTGACTGTCACATCTATTTGAGTCATATCTTATACAGCCATGCTTACCTCATCATGTGTGATGAGCATGATATTTTTAGGTTACTCTTTGGTTCTTTTAAAGGCATACAAGAATAGACAAATAACGTTAATACTGTATATAGATCTATATTTGTCATCCTGTTTAGAATGATTAAAATCTGCTGAGCTAGTCCTCAGCAATGTGCAACATAAAAGTAAACTTTAGTAGCAACTAATAAACAAACTAGTGATTGAAACGATGAATAGGTAACATAGTCTCAGTTATTAAATCTGTTAATCTTATAAGTACATTGAGTATTTGTATGTACCCATTACACCATTGGCTATCATTATCCACTCTGTTTTCTCTGTCCTTGACGTTTTCTCACACATTTTTGCACTCGCAATTTGCATAAAGCTGATTTAGCATCTTTGAAACTGAGTAATTTACTTGTCACCCGGGCAGCAGTGTGTTCTGGGTCCATACATGTGCATTGAGCTTATCCAAATGACTATTTCCTCCCATTCCACCCATGTCCTCACCCATCTGTGTCCCACCCCTCTGTCCGGCTTTCTCTATTTGTCTGCACACAGAGCAGGCGTCTGTTCACACAGCAAGAGGCTGAAAGGTTGCAAACTATTTGTCTATCCTACACCGCTTCAGTCTTATGCTCCTCAGTTTCTTTTGGTGGCTCTATTGGATCACCCTGACGTTTCCTGCGTGGCCTGGACTCTCCCCAGGTTCCTGGGCTCCTCAGTTCCTCTGCCTTGCTGGCATGGCTGCTGTGGTTGGTCCTTCCCCTCTTGTGCCCGATGACACATGACAACACCATGTTGTTGTGGCATATGTCCTCTGTGGGACCAGGAACTCATGTGATGTTAAAGCATGAGTGCACAGGGCTGCTGCGTTAAGATATGTAGCTGAGTATCATGGTAAATCTATCAAAAGAAAATCTGACACAAATACATTCCCATTTACTGTAATTAGTTTTCCCTTAATTCATTCTAATGTGAGCACAGATTAAAATGGGATACAAGACTGACAAACGGACACCATTGGCGAGTAAGACAGCAACTGAAATTCAAGGAAAGGGGTGGTTGGCGGGGGGGGGGGGGGTGCATGTGGGGTTGAATGGGCTCAAATAAAACAACCATATCCGTGACCATGACAACCGGCGAACTTCAGCTAATTCATACACTCAAACAGCGGGTCTCTTACAACAAACATCCTCCCTATAAATATGCAAACCAGGCCTATCTCCTCTGGTGGGCGGGCAGACAGACCACCCACCAGAGGATCTGATTCACTTCTGATAATGGATGAATATTAGAAAATAATTAAACAAGAAGCACAAACGAAGGAGCGGTCCTGGTTTTGGACTTGAGTCAGATTTGCCACTGAGAATACTTGTCCGGATGTCTGGACTAACAAAACCCCAGTGTGTCATTGTCTATAACCTTTGTAATTTGTTTACCTTGCATTTCCCTGCATTCAGGTCAGTTGATACTCCACCCAAAGTCTGTCTTTTGAGTAATTACCCCCTGTAGGCATGAAAGGTGACTTTATAGGTTTGCACGTCTTTTGCTTGAAAACAGTGGTCATCTTAAACCTACTGCATTTAGACCAGAAAAGACATAAATAATTAAGAAAAACTGTTTGAAATTGTGTGATATGAGTTAGAGATCAATATGACTCTCTAGTTCTTAGCCAGAAAGTGAAAATGACCAACTAGGAAACAGATCGAAATCGTTTTTTTTTACCACTTCTGCATTATAATCCAATTTTACATTTAAATCCGTTTCTGTATCTTCTTGACAAAAAGTGGCTTAATATTCTACACGAGCAAACTAAGATCAGTTTACTGATATAAACATCACAACAAGACAGTTCAGTCACACAAATCGGTCATCACACAGAAAACACTAGTTAAACATTCCCAGTTAACCCCTTTATTTTAAATAAACTTTACTTGGAGTATGATTACATTTCTGAGCTAGCAGTATCCATATGCTTTGGAAAAACATACGTACACGCGCCCCACCAGTAATTAGTTGCATGTGTGAGGGAATACCTGCGTGGCTGGAATGTGTCGCTTAAGCTTTTCATCAGCTAACTGAAAAGGAGTCAAAGGGCGTGGCAGGGACAAATGTCAGAGACAGCATGCCGCTGTAATTACCATGCTAACAGGGTCATACATACAGAGAAGCATTTGTTTTGGAGACTGATTACATGGGAACCTTTGTTTATGCTTTTTCTATGCTTGCACGCACACTTGCATTGTGAGTGTGCTATATGTGGATGTGTGTGTTTGGGTGTCTGCGTGCATTATTTTGCCCATCTGGCATTTAAGGCCCACAGCTGCACGTTACAGTGTTTGCCTCATATCTGCTGCTGAGCTGGCAGTGGAGGGAAGGGTGTGAAAGGGTCCGGACTGTGAGGAGTCATCGCAGCTCTCTTCCTGCAGTACTCTTCCACTGCTTCACTTTCCTCTCACAGAACTTCAGCGGGGTGTTTTCTTGCTTTTGTGGTTTTTTTCTCTTTCGCTTTGGGGAGGGGTCTCTGTGAGTAGTAGAAGTTGTATATGCAAGGCACTCCTCTTTACAAAAATAAGACATGCATCCTCTCTCCATACATGTGCTGAGGCCCCTGACAGGTGGCGTCCCCATGGGCCATGACAGGTAATTACCCCCAGGTGCTGTGTGTGCATAAATATATATATAGGAACCATCACTGGGAATGAGGGCAAGGCCGAAAGGGCATGGAGGGTTAATCCACACACGCTAGTATAAGTGTCACCTTCAGGACCACCGCAGCTTTCACTCTGCTCAGGCGCTCGCTGGTTAATGCATGTTACACTTCAGTTTGTGTCCTGAGCAGCAGGAGGGAAACACATTATGCTGTTGAGCAAAGTTTTCATCAGAAAACAATAGGCAGAACCACAGATATGCCCAGCTGTGTTCAAGTGCTCGGTGAAAAGGAGGGCAATGAACTTCCAGGGGTGTTTTTATGAGGGAACCGAAAAGCAACAAGAGAGGAAACATGCATGTTGGGAAAGACACACAACATGCTAATAGTTTTTTCTACATGTATTGAAATAATTCAGACAGCAGCGAGGTCCAGGATTCACAACCTTTGTTTGCATTTAAATCACAAGTTCAGAAGAGCTGACCAAAACCTGAAGAGCTCATGCAATTCCCTTATTCATCATTTTTAGGGGAGGAAAGTCGAGCGAAGTGAAGGAGTTTCAGAGCGGGCGGTGGGGGGCTTTTGAAAAGTAAAGATATAACTCAGTGTGTCTCTGCGATGGCTGCAGACAGAGAGAATGGCCCACAAACTTACAGCTGTTTCTAATCGGTAACTCAGCACCAATGGCTGACCTACATTCTGGCACTTGCACGTCTTTGAACCCGTGGCCCCTGCCAGCCATGGGGGAAGGTAGAGGGACAGAGGGAGAAAAACAAGAGTCAGGAGTGGCTGGAGTCAAGAGGCTAAAAGCAATAATAGAGAAAAAAAAGAAAGACTTTCCTGGCTTTGTTTTTATGTTAGATTGGATCAATACAGGTTTAACACAGATTGTATGGCGTGTTTAATGACAGAGTATGTCAGAGAGCCAGAGCCTTCTGCGTGCCTGCAAATGTTTCCACAGCACTAGAGTGCAGCTGTGCACACCTAAAAAAGAGAAAAAGGGAAAAAAGAGCTCATAAAAACATCCTGACAGTCAATTTGCTGGTCCTCTGGATGGACACGTTTACGCTCGGAAAATCCTAATTTTGCCAAATTGCTTTTCTTTGTCAACACCCTGCTGTCTATCAAACTTTCATACAGTTCTGCTCTCTGCATCTGAATAAGTGCCCTCTTTCATTAAGGCTGGAGTGCATCTAGCTAACATTCCTTGCATGCAGAGGAGGGGTACAGCCGAGTGCCAGGGGTCCCCTGGTAATGACTCATGGCAGAGATCCCTATTCACAACTTGCAAACAGGACGCTTCCCTGGGTCATGCAGAGCGAGCGAGTGAGTGGGGGCGAGTGGGTGTGTTGCATAGTGAAGAAAAAGAGAGAGAGAGGGCTTCAAGCAAAAATGCTGCTAAAACAAAAACGGTAACTTTTACGCACGCTTTGCTTTAAAGAGAGGAAGGAACAGGAAGTGGGTCAATGTCTCTCAGTCATAGTCATTTCAGTCATTTGCTCTGGGGACGCTGCAGGACATGCCCCCACCACTTTTTGAGATGGACAATTTTGTCCCCACCACTTTTTAATTGCATTTGCTTAATTTTTGTGAATTCTCTTTAAGGAACTTTTAATTGTTTTATTATTATGTTTGGCCAGACACACTACAAGGCTCGGGATTCAAACCCACGTCTCACAGAGATCTAAATATGGACGCCTGCTTGAACCACTGAGCTATACAGCAGCTTGCGGAGGCAGGATTGATTTGAAATGACAAAATCACATGACTTTTTTTATCGTCCCACGGAGGTGGAGGGGTGTCCCCTTTAGGCTGCCCAGGACACAACATCTCTCAAAACATGAAAAATCACAAAGATAATAAAGGAAATGAAAACATTAAAAGTCCTGTTCCTTTGTGTGTGTTTCTTTCTTAGAGCAGCCAACAGAAAGTCTTTGTCCTCATTTATCTACTATGTAAATTATTGCAAACACATTTTTAATTAAATATTTTTTCCAAGTTTTATATAAAAACGTTTTTGAAAAAGAATGTACTTAATTCATATTTGTACCACTTTATTTCTTTAGTTTTCGAAAAAAAAAAAGTTCATATAAAATGTATTTTATTTTTTCAAGTTAGTTTCTATGATTGTAATATGTATTATTTTATTTTTAAATTGTATTTTTAATTATTATTTCTTATTTTTCTTATTTTAATTTTAATTGTATCTTCTTCTTCTTCTTCTTCTTCTTCTTCTTCTTCTTCTTCTTCTTCTTCTTCTTCTTCTTCTTCTTCTTCTTCTTCTTCTTCTTCTTCTTCTTCTTCTTCTTCTTCTTCTTCTTCTTCTTCTTCTTCTTTTCTCATTGTAACTATAATTTATTTTTCTTTTCTCACATTTTTTTCACGTCCCTTGGAGGTGTGGGGGGCGTCTGTAATGTAAGTGAACATGTAGAAATACATTAAAGATATAATGATGTGTGTTCTGTTTTATTCTCAACTTATATATTTTTTATTTATACATTCATTTATTTATTTCCATATTTATAATTTTTTTCTTGTTTTGATTTATTCCTTTATTTATTTATTCTTGTATTTTATTTTCATTCCTGTATTTATGCGTTCATTATTTTTTTACTTATGTCATGTTCTATCCTCCATACCTGTTAGCTCGTTGTGGTTATAAAGGTACAAATCACATCACATTAAGACCTATAGTTGGACGTTCATTGTAATAAAAACACATTGGTGGTCCAGAGGTCTATGCATTGGTTTTACATGCAGGTGCTCGAGGTTCAACAAACAGGGGAGGGATGTATTTTGTCTGCTGCTGATGTTAAATCTGGAGAAATGGTCCCCACCACTTATTCTTACAAAGTGGTCTCAGTACTCCAGAAAGAAACAAAGAAAATAGAGCGGTGGGAAAGGGAAAACTGAGAGAGAGTCAGTAGTGGACTCAGGCCAGAAAGCACTGGACTGAACTGTGCTGAAACAAATCTGTAAGGAAGGGAGAAAAAGGAGGCCAAACTAAGAGGCCAGATTACTTGATAGACAATTACACATTAATGGTGTTTGCAAAAGCATTACTCCTCACAGGCACACTTTCGATTTGTGTCACCAAAAGCAGGTGTGACACATAAAAGTGCAAGCATCAAAAGCTGTTGTTTCAATATCAGTCAGTCCCCTTTTTAAAGAAACCATATTGAGATTTCCCACCATACACCATGGTAAATACAAAACAAGATGAACTCTTTGTGCATGTTTACGTGCTGCAGTGCCGTGTTATTTATTGGAATATGGCTGCAGCAGTAAGACTTTTCCTTGAAAGAATCATTCAACTGAAATAAGACTTGCACATGGGGAAACAGACATATTGCAGACATGCACTGGGAACCAGTTTTTCTGCTTGTGCCGGAGTTTCCTCTGCTGACTAGCTTGCAGAAGTTTGGTGCACTTCTTGAACTGCTCGTGCTTCTCTGTTCCTCTCTGGGCTCTGCTGGTCCATTGGGTTCCTCTTGTTTTTGTGCCGGGCTGAAACAAAAGCCTAATGTCAGCAGCACTAAAGAAAGACATCAAGGTCCTGCCGAGGGACTGGACGCAACAATGGAGAAAAGGGAAGAACCGCACTGATATGGAAGCCCACTTTTAACTTATTCAGGATTTTTCGTTCTCTGTTTTTCATATGCGCTTCTCTAAATCCCCTTCCTCAATTCTTTACTCCTCAGGGTTGTCCAATACTTTAGTTATTCTATGCCAGTGTTTGGTCTCAGTTATTAATGGATCATTCATTTGGAATGGGGGGAAACCTTGAATTTGACTTTGAATGGGATCCCAATTGTGCTCTCCTTTATCTTTGATATGTTCTCTTTTTTCAGGCGCCCAGAATTGTATACCACGTTGTTTGTCGCACCGCTTTGTGCATATTTGAACAACCGTGTCAGAAATAGAAGGGCTGGTTTCCAAAAGCAGCATATAGATATGTGCCACTTTTAGCTTGAATTAATTACATTAGAGAGTCACAAGAAGTATTGCACTTTATTGATGCATGTGTTGCTTCCAAACCAACATGTACATGTTTTATCATCACTCAAAACTCTTATTGTGGATATTATTTTCAAATTTTTAAAAAGAATGTTTCTGACGTCTGTGTCCATTACAAAAATACACAAGCTAATTGAATGATGTACATGGCTCAGTAAATAATCCTTTTGAACCTTCAGGTAAACAGAAATATCAAAACTGAATTCTCTGGATTATGATATACAACATTTTGTTTGTGTTCTGTCGTCTGATGTGAAGTTTTAGGTTTCAGGCAGTAAGAGGTCACCTGATGCAAGTCGTCTCATATGATGTTTTGGCTGTTTCACTCAACGGCATGATAATCATGTTTGATAGCATGCGCTAGTGTATGTGTGTGTGTGTGTGTGTGTGTGTGTGTGTGTGTGTGTGTGTGTGTGTGTGTGTGTGTGTGTGTGTGTGTGTGTGTGTGGTGTGTGTGTGTGTGTGTGTGTGTGTGTGTGTGTGTGTGTCCAGGTCTTCACTACCCTCATTAAGTTAACTACGGATGGCTTGCCAAGACTTGTCATGAACCTCTGTTTGGCCTATGGTTCCAGACTGTGTGTTGGTGTGTGTGTGTGTGTGTGTGTGTGTGTGTGTGTGTGTGTGTGTGTGTGTGTGTGTGTGTGTGTGTGTGTGTGTGTGTCTGTGTGTGTGTGTGTGTGCTGAAGGGGCCACAATCTGTCAGTTTAATCCGCTGTCAAAGAGAGGAACAGGAGAGAAGGGGTGCAAAACAGCCTGTCAGTCATGTGTTCTTCCTCTCTGAGTGAAAAGCAGTGTTTGTCTCAAGTCATTATGTTTGCATCAACTGTTTCACATGGAAACTATAGTTACATGCACGAGAAAAAGACCTGCAGGGGAGAAAAATGAAGTGTTAGAACAGTAAGATTTGTGATGTGAGAAGTTTGTGCCCAAACAGCAGATGTTTACTATCTTGTAATTTTTTTTAGCAGTGTCAGGTTGTGCTCTCCTTCCTAGAGATAGTGACTCACATTAATACAAGTGCTTGGTGAAACAAAACACCACAGATTGATCGGGCACACATCAGCAAAAATATGTTTTCCCCTGAAAGTCGCATGATGTCCACTCGAGACGAGATGAGAATGCATCATAAAGCAGAAGCAATAAAGCCCTTTGTGTTTGTGTATTGACGTACATACAGCATACGTGCAGCAGTGTAATACATTGTGTTTTTTCTATGTTTGGTTTTCATGTGGTTGGCGCAGCGCTGTACCACGGCATATAATGACAAATGTTTGCAGCCGGATTAGTGCTGTGATCCTTCAACAAACATCAGAGAAATAGTTTCGTGTATCTGTCTCCCTGTAGTTCTGTTTGACAGCTGTAGTATATTAGCACAGGGACAGCTGATTTACGATGCTGATGATAACACACTGCAGCCGCACTTCAAACAAAGAGTCCAATGACACTGATCCAGACACTAGGTCTGACTTAATCAGTGACAGCTGGTGGAGGATCTTCTAGGGGGCATGTGAAGGCCTTGTGTTGGCTGTCAGGTATCATTGGCAGGTACTTGATGGCTGTGGCGACAACATTTCTGCCTGCATGCAAAGTTGATATATTCAAAGCATCTAAAAAAGTGGTTTGAAATGTTATGTATTATTTGCCAATTATTGACAGTAAAAAAAATGTGGCTTCATGTGCCAGTGAGCAACTTTCCTAGGAATTAACTTGGCCACGCCTTCAATGCTGTTTCCAATTCTCTGAACATCCATGCGTTAAGCAGGCTAGAAAGATCATTTTATATTAACAATTTCAACTCAATCAAACTGACCAGGGCAACTATTTCCTGTAATGTAATGGAAGTGTTCTTGTCTTATATTCTTTATAACATTGCATATTTAAAGAAATTGTTGAAGAAGATAAAATTGAAACATAAAAATTGAGTTCATCTCTCAAAAGATCTGCTTGAGGAGTGTGTGAGTTGTGGTGAATCATTGTTGATTGACAGTGAAATCACCATGGCAACAAAGAAAACAAACCCAAACAAATATGTTTTCTGATCTTTTCGCTGAGTCTGATATAACTTCTTGTTTACTGTATAAATTATTTTTTTATACAAAAATGTTTCCACAACGTGACATTAATTGATGTTTTTTATTTGAATAGCTAAAAAATTAATAATTCACAAGTGTCTGAAATCTAAATGTACTGCTGATTAAAGTAGTAAGCATCTTATATACTGTAAGGGACAGCCATCTTTTGTGTACTTGTTCACCTTCATTAGAGGTTATGGTCATGAGAAGTGAACTATCTCAGATGAATTAAAGAGCTTAATTTTGAAGGGTTTTTAAAGGCCTATGGAGGTACAAATATAACCCAAAAAAAACAAGGTATAGTCGTATTCCTATATTGTTCTTACTGATGCTGATACATCACCTAATCCAATTCAAAGTGGCAGGATCACACATACATTAATATATTGTAGGTATATCAAATTGATAGGATCTTAAAGAAAAAGCTGATTAGGAAAAAGGTTTTTTTAAAGACCTTTAAGCCAATGTTAACCAGGGAAAATGCTAGATCGTAAATAAACACTTAAGTAATAAGTCACTTTGCATGTTTTACAAAGAACCAAGTCAAATACAGTGCAAATTAGATCCTACAAAGGGGCCGAGGGAGACGCAATGTAAAGGGGATATTTACGTTGGGAGATACCTGCTTCAGAAAATTCAAATATTGAGGTTTTCAACTGGGACATGTTATCAAAGGCACACACTGTTGAAAAGGTAAACAAAAAGGCTTTCATTTAACATGCAGGTAAGGAAAAAGCTCAGTGATTCTCATTGTTTTGGAAAATGGACGGTAATAATGCAAAGTATATATAATTTTTCACTCCCCTTCAGGGACCCATCATGCACTGTGCTGTCATTTACAGTGGCATTTTTAAATGTCACATGTCCACAAGGCACAGGATGTGACTTGACAATGTGATAAGCTGATGCATGTTTTTTTAGCAGCACCAGGCCACTTTGCATTTCCCGGCATTAGCAAATTATTGAGCTTTGGTGGTTGATTTGTGGAATTTCGGTTGGACATTCAGAGAGAAGAAGGAAGTTTGAAGTGTCATGAACTGTTCCCCTTTCAGCTTTCCAGAGTGACATCATTGTGAAGATTCATGATTAACATTTGATGGGCAGGTTTTAAAATAACACAGCAGTCACAGGAAACATTCCTTACTGTCTTAAAAGGGCTTTATTTTTGACAACTGCGTCAAAACCAACAGAATGAACTCTTGAATTTAGGTCCGGCTGCATCTCTCACAAAACAACTTGTGTTTGTCATGCCCCATGCTGTCAGCATCCATTGTGTGTGAGCTAAGGACGTGACTGTCAGCTGTACCCGACAGTGGAAGTCTTTACAAGCACCTATAGTATGTTTCTTTTTCATTATAAGGTGAAACAAAAATGGAAAATGATAATATTTGTTGTATTGTACACATAAATTACACACATAAATTACAAGAACAATGATACTGTGTAGCTTATGAGTTAGCCACTCCTCTTCCATAAAAAGGGATGATGACTTTGATGTGAGATAAGAGAGATGGAGACGTGCTTCAAGGCCACATCTCACTACTGAATGCCAGTTGACCATTAATCTATATATAAATATGCTGCTGGGTGTGGAACAGGAGTGATTACTGCAGAAATCACATGTCTAACATCACCATGAGTTTCATTTTGAGTCTCCTCTAAATAT
Organism: Trematomus bernacchii; assembly: GCF_902827165.1. Classification (NCBI taxonomy): domain Eukaryota; kingdom Metazoa; phylum Chordata; class Actinopteri; order Perciformes; family Nototheniidae; genus Trematomus; species Trematomus bernacchii. Next base: position 5,206,132 of record NW_022987593.1, on the reverse strand, counting down.
GATAGTAAGTTGTGTGCCCTTCTCATGTGCTGTCAAGTGTTCCCGTTTTTAACAAATAAATGAATTCCCATTTTTCAAGACAGGAATTGTGTGCCATAACTGTCTAGTTCCAGTTTTTCTGAATTAAATTAATTTATGCAAACATATTCTTTTTTTTATACCACAGCATGATACACTTATGTATTTATTTTCACTCAAATAAAACCTTACTTCTATTGCCCAGTAAGGTTTATTTGGGGTTTGTTGTTTTTGTGTGGGTGTGTACATACATGTGTAGGCCTATGCCAGGTCAGAGGAAGTGTGTTTGTCATTATGTGGGTGAGCAAACAAGTTGACCTAATTGTTCTGTATTGCGTGGGAAAATTACAGTAAACCAGGGTACAGTAATAATTCAGGTGGTTCAACTAGTTTTATAAAGTTATTAGGCTAGCGCTACCAATAATCTCATTAGTGCCTTTTATTCTTTGAACTGAAGCAATGTTGTTGTGCTCACACAATGAGAATAAAGTTTTAAAATCCTGAATCTTGATTCTTAATAATTTCCTACCTGAATGTGGCTCACTCACATGGTATGGAACAAGTTGTGATTACCATCTAATCAACACCCATTTCTGCGTTCACACAATACCTCTTAGGTGCTACCACACCCTGTTCATTAGTGTTTAATCCAGAGAGTACAATGGGTTTACACTCAAATGTCAGACCAATACTGGTGAGCAAGAGCTCAAACTGGTATTTCACTACATTACCACAGGTATGAACTATGGGGAAAACAATATAGGTGGAACTATGAAAATACTTGAGTTTCCTTGTTCCCCTTTTATGTCAAGAGAGAAATAAATAGGTGGAGACGCAATGGTGGATGAATTAGTTATGATGCATAAGTCTCAAAGGAAAATGTCAGGACTATTTCTTTAACTGTTATATTAACTGTCACTATTGCCCATGTCTTACTGAGCTGCAGTCTTATTTTCTACTGCAGGTTAACCATCTGGCCAAAATGCAAAAACATGTAGTCTGCTGCCCTCTAGTGAATAAAAGCCCAACTCTGTTTTTCATGCACCTTCGTCGACTCTGGATTGACAGGCAATCATGTAATATGACAGCTGATCATGAAACCATCTCTATAACACATGATACCAAAAGAAAAGAAAAGTAGTACAGTGTAGTGATCACTGATTCATACACTGGGGTTACATAATTCAATCCAGGAACTACAGGTTGGGGGTATTGTTTCCGCACGGACACATGTGTTGACGGTACCTACTGTGTACCTACTGTGTGTCCTCCCTTTCACTTTCTCTTGCCTTCTCGGGCTGCGACCCGACAGCATGTCGATTTCTGCTGCTCAATAAAGTGAGATTTGCACCTTCGATGCACCGCTTCCGACTCCCTTCTCTCGGCACTACATTGGTGACCCTGACGTGATGTCTCGCGAAGGTTCCGAGACTGAACCGAACACGGCAGAAAACTTTTGTTTTTCTCGAAATGCCGGGGATTTTTGGAGACCTCCGTAGCTGCCACGTGCGCTCGGACTGTGGCTCGGTGCGCCCCATGGAATGGTCGCGGACGACGCTCGCCATTTCCACGGCTTTTCGGCTCTGGGGGACGGCAAGCCTTCCATGGGGCCGGTACGCGACCGTGCCGGGTTTATTCGGGACATGCGGCTGCATGTCCGGCCAGCGACTGACGGCCGCCGAGAACAGCTAGCCACGACTGCTAACGGCTAGCAGCTGGCAACAGCTAACGACGGCTGGCCACTGCAGCTAGCGGCTATCGACATCCGACTGTTTTTTTTTTGTGGTGCCTGAGAGGAGGTTCGATCATGTCTGGTCGGCCTCGCGTGGATCCTCTCGCTATTTCGCCCACCTGTTTTTGATCGTGGACAGGACGACCCTTTTTGAGCTTTTTCTGGTGCCTGAGAGGAGGTTCGACCATGGCTGGTCGGCCTCGTGTGGACCCTCTCGCTGTTTCACCACCTCGACGGCGGCTTCGGACGTCACACACGCCTGCTTCGGCCCGTGGGTGGCGTGCTTCTGGACCCCGTCTCGCCTCTTCCCTCGCCTCGGCGGTTTCGAACGTCGCCCATGCCTTCATCGGCCCGCGGGTGGCGCGCTTCGGGACCCTGCCTGGCCTCACCTCTAACCGCGGCTCACGGTTCGCCTCGATGGCACCCCGTCTGGCGCCCCGTCTGGCCTCTCCCCTGTCCACGGCTCCCTCCTCCCGGGGACACGGCTCCTTCCTCCCGAGGACTTCGTGCCCGCCGCCGCTGTGCCTTCGCCAGCGGCCGGGCGGCGCTCCTCCCTGCTGGGGACCTCCGGGTGTTTCACGCCTGTCCCCACGACGCGACCCTGCTTTCTGCGGCCCGCCCCCCACCCTCCGGTGGGGATGCCCTCGCCCTCGTTGGGGCCCCTACCCTCTCCTGCGGCCCCCTGACGACGGCCCGTTCCTTGGCCCGGCCCTCGCCGGCGGCCCCGCCCTCCTCGGCCCCGCCCTCCTCGGCCCCTGTGGTGCTTCCTCCCGGACGCGAGGATTGTGTCCATGGTTGAATTCTGGGGGGGCTTGTGTAGTGATCACTGATTCATACACTGGGGTTACATAATTCAATCCAGGAACTACAGGTTGGGGGTATTGTTTCCGCACGGACACATGTGTTGACGGCAGCGACGTGCAGTCAGTGGAGGCAGGGGAGGCAGAGCCTCACCTGTCATACTCCAATGTAACGGAAAAACAACTAAAGAAAAACGAAATAGTAATAATAATAAAATGTCTCCACTGATCTGTGTTGTAAATGTGATTTCTGTATGATTCCAATCGCTTTTTATAGTCAAAATCAGCAAATGTGCCGAGCTCCGCTACGGGAGCGATGACAAGTGAGGCAGGGGCGTGCTCTGCCTCTCGTAAGCCCACAGTAACTTGCTGGAGCGCGGGCACTAATTTAGCGCGGCCACTTATTTTGTGAGCGCGCTCAAGCCATTTACTGTGGGGTGAGGTGAGGCACAGATGAGCTCTGCCTCACTTCAGAATGCGTCACCCCACAGAAACTGGCTGGAAAGCGGGCCCTAAGCGCATGCCTGTTACCATCTCACTGTAGGTCACCAATGTAATGTTTGTAGATCCCTTTATTACATTTATCCTCGCCATCCATAGTCTCTAAATAACTTATTTCACGTATATATGATATTTAGGCTCGCTGGTCTCAACGGCAATGAAAATGCACCAGGGGAGGCAGCCATAACCTCTGCCGCACTGAAGGGGGCGCACGTGAGCCCACAGGTTCTTGTTGCTACTGTAATTCTACGCAGAGACGGTAGACGCAACAACAAACTAGACTTTTGAAACTACAGGAAGATAAGGAGGACTTTTACAAAAAAGTAATAGAGATTGTTGTCCAGAAGGATAGCATGGACTTCATCTTCAAGTCAAGGTAAGACCACAACTGTAATGAAAATGGGATCTTACTAAGAAAGAACAATCCAATATTTAGATTTTGGGTATCCTTTTGTTGAACGGTCTGTTTAAAATGAATCGAAGCATCAGACTAAAAAAGCTTTTGAAAATAACAGAATATTTCGATTAAGGTCAAAATATAATATTTGTAAATCTGACTCAGTGCCTCACCAGCCATGAACCTCACCGCACGTCACTGGTTGACGGTACCTACTGTGTACCTACTGTGGGTGTTTCTCAATCGCGAGTAAAGCTGCTTCAGAGCCACTATTTCAAGCATACTACGTCATCGAGTGCCGCCGAAGTACTGTTCCAATCTCCAGTATACTTGGAAATCTACCGAGCCCGGCGTACTCCGTTTGGAGAAATATCGAGTGTGCACATGAGTAGACTTCGCGGTCTTAAAATCCCCACAATGCTTTGCGCACGGACCAATTTCCCCAAATCTGTGGCGGAAGATGTAAGGCAGGGCCTCTCATATGACGCACACCTGCACACTTGCTAGCGTGTTCCACTCTTTGTTTTCCGAATGTCAGGAAGTATTCTTGACTCGCTTCTGAAGCAAGATGCTCGGCAGACATGTGCTACCAAGCAAGCGTACTCGCGATTGAGAAACACCCTGTGTGTCCTCCCTTTCACTTTCTCTTGCCTTCTCGGGCTGCGACCCGACAGCATGTCGATTTCTGCTGCTCAATAAAGTGAGATTTGCACCTTCGATGCACCGCTTCCGACTCCCTTCTCTCGGCACTACAACAGAAACATTTCCAAATGTGCTTAAAATATCAATTAAGTGTGTTGTCATTATTATTTTACTGTTTTACTACGATATGAAACGCACAGGTGTTTTGGTAGTAAGTGAATAAAGCAACAGTGTGGATGCTGCTCGGTGCGGCTGTTGCTGGGAGCTCCGGCCAATCAAAGCCGCAGCGCTGCCATACAAGTACTTTGGGGGCTGGAGAAGCATGACATCATGCACAGCCCCGTCCCTCCCTGCGAAAACAAAGAGTAAAACATCTTTATTTCACTACTGCAAACAACAGTCGACGACACAAGCGTCTGCACTGTGATACCCCGCGGGCCCGTCCTTAAAACCCACCTGGGATCTGGCCCTGGTGCTCCGGCGTGTGCAGCGGAGTCTGGGAGGGGCATCCGTCCGCACGTCCGGGTAATGGCGGATGGGGAAGCCACCGTGTCTGTGGAGTGGGACAGCAGTGATGGGGGCTTAGCAGAATAACATCCCACTTCTGCGTGTCTATTTTCTCTGTTTAGCTTGGTATTCAGCTCTCGCCATGGATCCAGAGAAAACGCTGACATTCTGCCTCGGGCTGAAAGCTGAGGAGGTAATGCACAGATTTCCTTTGATGCACACACACTGCCAACAGCTGGGCTTCAGTTATTCTGCAGAGCAACATGCTTTCCAAGGTCTGTGTTGTTGTTGACAAACAGTGGCCTCAACTTGTTCTGTAACCATCTGTCTTTCATTTCTTCATCTTGAGATGTTTTATCTGTTGACATGTATCGAGGACAAAGGGGGCATTTTTTTTGCACCACTGCAGCAAATGTTTGGTTTCCAGTAAAGTCTGTCAGGTATGGCTTTAATTTGGTTGTTGGTGCTCAATGTTAAGGTTTACTGTGAGAGCTCTAGGTAATGCATAACATTGGATAATAGGTTTTTAGAAGCATGGGTCCTCTAACGCACAACAGATGTCCTGACAGATATACTGTACTAAAATGTCCTGTAAGGTCATTAACTCTAAACTAAGAGCTACCACAGAATTGCACTTTTTCTTGGAAAACTATAGGAAAGTTATGAGTTGGATATTTATGATTTCAATAGCAGGTTGTAACTTGTTAAGACCGCAGTTAGATTTCAAGTTAATTTCTTGTTTCAAACGGAATAGCATATTAAATCTGCCGTAATGCACCAAAGATTTCTTTTTAATTTATGCATGTCATTGAAAGAGCTTTGTCTGCCAAACCCTTGTAGCCTTATAAATCTATGTACAGCTGCTTGTCCAGCACAAGAACAGCACAATGCTGAATCAGGACACTGCTGGGCCTGGCTCCACACTGAGGATGATGTTTCCTTCTTTCAAGTCTGTTGTTGTCGGAAAACTTGTAGGCTTACACAACTGTATTTATTACAACAACATGAAACCTTAATTGGTTTACATCTATTTGAAGGATTTCAAGAAATCTGCTGTATGTTAAGCCAGTGTGCCATATAACAACATATTGATAACATCTGACAATAAAAGTCCTGTGGGGAGATTTTGTTATGCTTGCTTTAATGTCATTGTTAATATTAAGTACAGTATTGCCTCAGCATAAGATTTCACCAAGGAAGAGTGCAGTGGTTATCTTTATTGAATTTAGTCTGACAATAAAAGTGAACATCTTAAAACATGATGATTAAAATGGTTTGACTGAAGTCCAACAAGTCTTTACCTCACCTTAATCGCATCTTATTTCCATGCCATCTTTATAATACAACATCCATGGCATCGTGTTCATGACAAAATTACGTAATGGCGTGTCTTATTTGCATGTTCACAATTTACTGTGACTTGACTTAAGGCCATTTTACAGAACTTTGAATGTTTTCTTATATCCTGCAGCCTTTAGCAGTGCTTCTCCATTTGATCTCCCCTCACTCATGATTTGTGGGTTTTCAGGTGTCAGGAAAAGGCTGACAGGTTTTAAGTCATTTAGTGAAGGTTTGTATGTGTGTGTGGTGGTACTATGGTAAACCTTGGGACCCCAGGGGTGGAAATAATTTGTGGTGAGTCTGTGGTCTCTGGGGAAGTCTGAATGATCACTTCACACCCGTGTGCGTGTACTCTGTGCCGTGCGGTGGATTTACCACAGGAACTCCGCTCCCTCCTACCCTCTTGACTCTGACTTGCATAACTGTACAAAAGCTTACTTATGAACCTCCTGAGGTTATGTTTGACAGGCAAATATGCAGCATGACTTCTCTGCTGGCCTACGCAGATAGACACATTTTGCAGGATATCTTATTTATCTATGATTAGTTTTAGCAAAGTTAATACAAAAAAATAGTTCTTCTTGAACAGCTGATTGTCAGTAGGGATGTCATTGATAAACCTGAACTCTGGTATTTATCAGACCTCAATACTTTTTTGGTATCCTCTAAAATGTGTCTGCAGCACAGAATATTTAAAATCCCCAAGTAGCCAATCCAAAGTTTGTATGCTTTGATCATATGGTGTGTTGTTTAAATCGTAATTTTAAAAATATGTCATGAAGGAAGGTTATTGTCAGTGCTTGTACAACCAGCTTGGAGCCCTTTGGCTTATATTGCTACAAAGTTTATTAGTTTGAAAGAACATAATGTATATCTCTCAAAGAAAGAAATCAACAAAATGGTATTTAGGTAAAAAACCTAAATTCTGTATTGCTAGTATCGAAAATCGTACCCAGCTATAGATGCACTGCCTGTGAACATCATGTGTTCATGGTCACATGTCGCTGCCAGCATCCACATCACTTTCCTGCAGAAGCATCATTGTCAGTTTGTCTCATGCTCCACCTTCATGTCCTTGCTCTTTCACCAGTGTCATGCGATGTTATGTCATGCATTTCATGTAAACCTGTAGATGCACAGGTGTTGCTGATGCATATGAACAGTTGAATATGATATATTTGATCAAATGTCATTGTCTCTAGGCTAACTAACAGCTACTATTGTCATTTAAACAGCCTCAGGGTAGTGTGTGGAGTTAGCTGCGTGTCACATTTGGCTCAGTTTCATTTTGCACTTTGTAAATAGACAATAGTTGTAACTCAGAACCTGTGGCACTTTGTGTGCATGTGTGCATGAACACACTCTCTGCAGCCAACATTGTTCCCCATGCTGACTACATAATCAGCAGGCAGCTGTTAACAAAAGCATCAGTGATATGGCTGCAGCCCCCACTGTCTCACATTGTTTCTGGCAGCGGCCCGGCCCCACATCCAGCAGCACACACACAGGGATACAATCCTTTTACTCACTGTGGACAGAGGTGACCCAGATCTTTTTTCAATATGTACCGAATTGCACTGGGCGAATGCACATATGGTATTTATTTCCTTTGTAGATAGTATGCAGACTCAAGCCAATATATGTTTATTCACTAGTTTTCCTAAAGGTAGGTCAGCCTGTGTGATTTTTTGATAGGTGTCATTGCCGGCTGAGATGCTACATCTGTCAAAAATACCCTCACGAGGCAAACTGATACTCTTTTAAAAGGACCAGATGCTTCATACAGTATGTGACTGATTTTAGTGTAGGAATGCTTTGTCAATCAACATTTTAATAACTTATTTATCATGCTTTTATCAAGTCTTTTGTTTTTCTTGCTTTTAAATACATGAATATCTTTGGGCCTCTATATGTTTTTGCAAATTGAACATTTCACCTTGGGCCTTGAAAATGCCTGCTTTTCTCAATTTTCTGACATATTTTAGACTAATTGCTGAATTTGAATGGTCAAAGTTTTAGAGCTGTAGCTATTGTATGTGTGTGTTTGAAAGAGAAAGGGAGAGTGTCTGGGAATTGGTGCCATCTGTCTGCTACCTCGGCCCACAGAGGAGAAATAGGTTTTGTTAAAAAGCCATTGACCTTCCCAGCTCCTTGAGGAGCCTAGTGTCGGGTAACCTGCGGATGGAAACTGCTTTTAGTGGCCTTTTTTTCATGCCTGATTACTAGAATGACAGCACAATATAATGGGTTGTTTGTGCCCTTGTCGGTAATCATACAGTGCCATACTTTGTATATTTCTTTGCCGTTTACATCATATTATTCCTCTCTGTTTGGCTCCTTTTTAACCATTGTCTCTCTGCCTTTTTCCAGATGACCATGTCCCTGCAGGGCCTGGATGGGACTGAAGCTGCTACGGTAGGGAGCGTGACCTTCAACCACAACTAAACATTTCATACACTAGATAATATAAAACATTGTCCACACATGAGTAAAAAAAGCCTCCAAGCGTAACCACAGTGGTTGCTATGGCAAAGAATAATTATTTGTTAGCACTTCTCAGCCTCATATGTGGTAACTATGTACATAACGGATATAGCAACCTGTTCTTGCAGCATTATTACTGTAGCATCTGAGCTCCTCTAGACTCTTCTCGCCATGTATTGAAATGTGACAGCTTTTTATGATGTGTCCAAAATATAATATTGAAAGTATGGCTTCAGATCTTCTCTCTTTAGCACTGACCTGCTAATGAATAAGATGTAACGTTTACTGTAAATTCACAAAGGGCTTTCCATTTCTCTTTTTAGGTGGCTGTTTCCCAGAAGGAGCCTGACATGCGCACAGTGAATAAGGTGTGAGGTGTTTTTTTATTAAACCACGAACTGTAGCCACCATCTTAAAGCTGCAGTAATTAATATTTCCATGCAAAATGTAATTAAATGTGTAACGTGAAAGGGGTCACTTGTAGCAAGCAGCCCATAGAGAATTATCAGCCATGAAGCATTACAGAATCATATAGTCAAATCAGGCTCATGTCAACACAGTTTCAAACTAACACAGGCAGCTTTATTCATCAAAAAGCTCTGGGACCAGTATCACAAAGATATTTTAGGTAAGTCCTTTTTTATTCAGAATTCATTGTACCGTTGTCTTGCTTAACATAGTCCAGAAATAATCTGAAGGCTGACTATTTGTGACATCTAGTCAAAGTATTTCTTTGTGAAACTGAAGATGCCACTGTACACTACCTGCACAGACACAATTAGTGACTATCTTGTGAACCTAATCGAGCATTTAGCTACTTAAGAGACATATATTTCCCAAAACAGAGCTATAATACAGATACAGTATAGTGTGTATTGGACTTATTTATCAGGTGAACATAGTCATGAAATAAATGCTAATGTTACTCTAACATGTCGGCCACAGTTTATCAATAATATGTCAGTATATACAGCTTATTGTGCCACCTGGGACATAAAAGTCAGATTTGAAGAACCACCCTCTTTCAACCCCCTCTCATGGTCTTCATGAGGAGATGGAGTTTTCTCAGTAGTCACAACGATGGCTTGATTGTCATAATTTGACTTAAGTATGGACATTTGGGTTAGGCGATAACGTGGTCATATAAAGGTGAGATTGAAACCCCTGTGTCCGTTTAAAGATGGTGTAAGATGTGAATGGCCTCCTGTTCTGTCCTGACCTTATCTTCTGGTTAAAAGCCTTGAAAAAAAACAAAGCGGATTTCAGGTCAACAGTCATATTACATTTGCATGGATTGAAAGGTCCCTGCGCTCATACTTTTCAAAAGGAAACTATAATCATACCAACTATTGAACTTTTGCAGGAACATAATTTTCTCTGTGTTGATATGTGATGCTTTGTTTTGTCCACTAGGTGGTGAAGCATCACGGGGGCTCAGGTAGCCAGCCTGGTGTCAGCCCCAAGTACTGTCCAGGGGTCAACAACAACCCCGGCTACCTGTGTGAGACGGGGCACTGCTGCGGAGAGACGGGCTGCTGCACCTACTATTATGAACTCTGGTGTGAGTCACCTGACTTTACTTCTCTACTGTGTTACTGTAACAAGGTCATGAGGCCAAGGCTGCGCTCTGTCACGTGTATTATTCAGTCCTGCCAGGATGTGTTGGGTGAACTGCAAACAAAACAATCAGATTTTACTCACAGTTACATTACATTCTTCAACATATACCTGGTAATTGGATTTATGGAGCATTGAATGGATTTATCAAACCAGCATATCCAGACAAAATGTAAATTAAATAATCCGACAGGAAATCAAAAGCGATGTTGTGCATTTAATGTTATGAATTTATTTTCAAATGAATTCAGACACCATGAGTCAGTTTTAAAATAAAATCTGTCTTGCAGTGATGAACTTTTATTGATATAATCGTCTTCTATAACACATTTAACCTATATATGTCTGTTACGTTCTCAATTATGAAACATTTAGGTTTACCTAATTGATAGGCCCTTTTGAGCTTTTCCCTTCACCCTTCACATTAACTTTCGTTGTTGTTATGGTGCCATTGGTTTAATCTTAACTTGTATCTAAAAATGCTTTCAGGGTTCAAGAAATAAACACAAGGAAGCACCAAACTACAGTGTTGGGCTTCATGTTGCAACACTCTCTAGTTTAATCTGATCATACGGTCAGATCACAGCTTCAAATATTTGGAGATTTAAAGAAAAAGTTAGGGGTTAAGTAATTTGATGTTAAGTATGTTGACATCAGAGGATTTATGCTCCACTCCCCAGCTGATTAAAACCACTTAATTTCTAAGTGGTATGTACTTAGGAATTGTTCATTTTTTTAATATTCATATTAATTATAAATATCATGGTCAAATGAATGCAAACAAAGCAAGGAAATTCTTCTTAAATCTTAAGGTTTTCTTTGCAAAGTTTACAGTAGTAAAGTAAAACTTAAAAGATTTTTACGTGATGGCACAAAATATCCAAAACCACCATTATTGTCGCCTCTTATTTGAATAGATCTGAGATGCAATTTCAAACAACAGAACAGATGATTTGTTCTGTTCATATTGATCTTTGATTATTGTTGGGTTCCCGTTGTGTGCAGGGTTCTGGCTGCTGTGGACGATGCTGATCCTCTTCAGCTGTTTCTGTGCTTACCGCCACCGCCGAGCCAAGCTGAGGATCCAGCAGCAGCAGAGACAGAGGGAGATCAACCTGATCGCCTACAACGGAGCCAGCAACTACCCTTCCTCCATGCTTGACCTCAGTAGGTTTATTCATGTTCTTTTATTCATATTATCATTATTTTTGATGGTGTAGATCTGCTGTCAGGGGAACTGCAGAGTCAGAGACTTTTAACATCAATGCTGCAAAGAAAAGTTGGAACAACATAAAGCTATTTGATTTTGATGAGCAGCTGGCCACTGGTTTTTACTAAATGACCATCTAACAATATTATTTATAGTGCATTTGTTCGACAACTTGTTTCTCGAAAGTTGGGAATTAATATAAAAAATGTTGGTGAGTTAGTTATGTGGGATTGACTAAAGAAAATACTGTGCCCATGTTAATGAGGAAGCATGTGAGATATTTCTCATTGGTGTGTTTTAAATTGTTTTTGGTCACTAAGGAGGTATGGATCCACAGGCAGTACTTGTTAGTAAGTTACACTCGTTGTTGTGTCTGTGATTTATGTCAGATGCATATTCAAAACTGTCTCTCCAGTCTTGTGGCACACTTCACATTTGAGCTGATGTGTGACATTTCTTTCATCTCAGGTTTTCTGGCATCCTTCAAGTTGCCTTCCTACGAGGAGGTGGCGGCGCAGCCCTGCACTCCTCCTCCGCCTTACAGCTCCGTCTTCGCCCTGCAGGGAGGAACCATGGGGGGTCCTAGCTCCTCCTACCCTCATTACCACCACCACCATCACCCCTGCCCTCCCTATCTGGGCCCCGGCCCCGGTCCCAGTGGCCTGACTTCCTCCCAGAGCTCTGACAACTACACCAGCTGCTCCTGCGAGTCGTGCTCCCTCACCTCCCCCTCCAGCACCTCCTTCTCTCTCCAGGTGACAGACGAGACGTACAGCAGCCACTTCTCCACCCCCAGTGAAGCAGGGTGCGACTGCGCCGTCATGCCGAGGCTCGGGGCCAACTTCACTCCGACTTCTTCCCCGACACCTCCTTCACAAGTTCCACCTGATGTCATCCCTGCCGCCGCCCCAGATGTCATACCCATGCAGAGAAGGTCCCCTAACGGCAGTGAAGGGGTCCCGCTGCCAGCTCTCTCTCTCCCTCTACACTCTCGTCCTTCACACCCTTCTCGCCTGCCACTTTCTCCCCTCATCCTGTTATCCTCCCTCTCTCCTGGTCAAGTCCATCCTCTCCTCTTCTCAGACCCACTTGGAGCCATTCAGAGAAGCAGAGAAGAAGAGGTCCTGCCTCGTGGTCCGCCCCCCAGACCCGCTCTGTCCCCCCCTAAACCGGCTCTCTTCGCTTCAAATGTGGCTGTTTTAACATATTACATCAACAAAAAAGAGGGGCAAAAACGGGAAGAGGAGGAAGAGGAAGAAGAAGAGGACGAGGAGGATCATTTCCGGCATCGCAGGCTAACGGGTGACTCGGGCATCGAGGTATGTCGTTGTCACGTGAAGAGAGAAGAGCAAGAGGAGGAGGAACTGCAGAAGGGGCATTTTTGGAAAGGAGGAAGAGAGGCTTTGCAGGAAGAGGAGAGGGCAGACGTGCTGCACGACAGCATGGACTGCTCCCTGAGAGCGAGGGCTGCCGCTCACTCGCCGCTTTCTGAAGACTGCGCTGAACAGCGAGGCCTCGTCTCCTCATCCCGCAGAATCCTCCAGAAGACGGGCGAGGCCATCATCACTGTGGAGTCCTCGTAAGCTGACAGCCAGTCATGTGGTCCAAAAGAGAAAGAAGTGTGATGAAAATGCTTGATAGCATCTTCATGGATCAAGACTAGTAGGTGAAAAGTCACTGAAGAAAAGTCTTGCAGGTCTTACTTTAATGGTTGGAGACGGGATGAGAAATGAAACCTCTTGTTTTCTCTGTATTTAAATGAGAAACTCCCAGAGAAGCCGACACCTGAAAACCCTTTTTTTAAGTTAATTTATTTATGGTTTAGGAAAAGGCATATCTTATTCTCTGAAGTTATTTCCCCATCTCCATTTTGACTAGTGGCTCAGTGTCCTATCTCTATGTCCCTTTACTGTTTAACGTTTAGCTCCATAGAAACGACATGCCTAATAGTCAGTGGTTCCCAGCCTGGTGGTCAGGAGGACCCCTCAAGACGTCTCCAGATAACTCGAGGTGTCTTGACGACTAATCGTGTAAGAAAGTAGAAACATATTGTTATGATAAAGAAAAAATGACATAATGCTTTATCTAATATCTTTTTTATGTGAAACTATTAACAGTTTTTTGTGCACTTCAAAGTTGTTCAATAAAACAATTGAGAGGCGAAAATCTATCTTTTAAAGGGCCTGCTTTAAAAGTCTTGGTGTATGAGGGGTCCACACATTAATATTGTTTTATTTTAAAGGGTCACACACACCACGGTTGGGAACCGCTGAAGAAGACTGGCTATCATCAACTCACATTGTTTTAAATTGAGGACAAATTATATTCTAGAAGTTTATGAAGTTAAGTCACTCAACAAATTATTTTCAAAAGAGCAGCTCTAATTTATTGTGTCTCTTGATCCTGTTATATAATCTTAATTCACTGGATCCTATCTTTGAAGGAGGTTCACAACTATTGAATAGTTCGAGGTATGTGGTGAAATATAGTGACCCTTTTAGTTGTAGGGTGATTTTATTTGCTTTCACCAGCCTACTTCCCTCTGTTTTAGAGGAAATAAGAAGGGAACCATTATGACTGAATTGTGAAGTGTGTGTTTTTATACATTGTGTCTTATGTTGCTCCCAATAGGAAAGGGGTGCCAACTTTAAAGGTGGGGTAGGTCATTTTGGAGAAACCAGCTCGAGTGCGCTAGAATTTGAAAATACACAGCCGGAAGAAATCTGCCACTTCCTTACAGAGCCCCTCCTCCAAGACACACGAACGCGCACATGACCAATGAGGGCACGAGATAAGTTTGTGCACAGATGGAAAGCTGACAGACAGGTAGGCCATCCAGTTATTTTAGCCGGGCCGGCAAAAATGATTGGTCGTGCTTTTTACAGTATTACAATTTCCACAGATGACATTTTTTAATGGATTTTTTGTCAAAGCACTTAAGATATTCATTGCTATCGGGATGTTAAGAGCATTCCATGGAATATAACAAAAGGTGTATCTCGAGCTGGTTTCTCAAACTTACCTACCCCACCTTTAATTATATCTTGTGGGTGGCAAAGCTTTACAATGGTATTATATTGTTGTTTCAGACTGTTACATGATTATACTGTATAATGAACTGACTGTTTGACTTTGGATTTAATGTTGTTGAACACGTTTTCCTGGTTGGTCGTTGCCATTTTTTTGCAAGGCAACATAAATCTGATTCCTCCATGGGCGGACTGTTTGGTTTTTACGAGGCAGAAACTTTAAGCCTAGTCTCCTCACTGTTATTGAATGTAAAAGGTTATGCATCGCAACAAAAAGGAACATTTAAATTGTTTACTGATAATTTTTATAGAATGCAGCTTGACTGAAAAACCTCTGGAAAAGTGTCCAAAACTGCAGCAAGGCAATACAATCTGCCAGGTGTGGGGTTTGAAATAAAGTGCCGATTGTAATGTCTGTCTGAGGCAAGAAATGATTGTGAGATATCGAAGGTGTAAATGTACGAGGTAAAGGGTTTAAAGTCAGAGTAATGCCTCTTTATTTTCTGTGGCTAAAAGGTGGTCACTTCTGAGAGTTGGACTTCTTTTCTCTTAATGTAACCTGGCTGATCCTTTTTTGTATGTAAAATCATCCGTCAGTTGCACAGTGTGTAGAGAATAGCCTCACTGTGAGGTAGAAACTTGTGGTAGATGCTCTTACTTGATAGGATTGTGTGAAATTGGATGCTTTTAGCAGTGGGAATAGCACAAATGTACTCTTGTAATTAATTCTCAGTGCAAAGTGTACTAAAGCATGGTGAGTGAGAATGTCTCCCATCACATTTTTGTACGTGTTTGTCTTGTCGTGTTTGTCAATATGAGACAAATGTGTCTGTAGTTCAATGACTAGACGCCACTTCATTGTGTCCTTGGCTCAGTGCAAAGCCACCTTAAATGTCTAAAGTTGAAGGCAAAGCTTTCAACTCATTTATAGTTCTACGGAGTGAAAACATTGCCTGGGTTAGGCTCAATATTACCTTTTATTTGTCACAGACAGATCTTGTTTGTATATGGAGTCTAAGGATGTTTTGGTTTGTTATGAAGGTCATTTTAACATCCTCTGATCATCTCTGCTGAAAGCTCTCCTGTGATGACTCGGAGGTGAAGGATGGTCTGACTGAGACTGTTCCCCCTCTGAACATTTCAATATGAAATATTTCTGGCGGCTATGGTAAATGTTTCGGCTATATAGTCGGGAATTTTTTTATTTTGTGATAAGTTTAATGTGCGTTTATCAAAGTATATGGTGCCTAGATGAAAATAGACTTTCTGTAAGGCATTGATATAGTTTACTGCTGCTATGCGAGTGTATATGTGTTTTATGTAAATTGTAAAGTCGTACATCAAATGGGCAAACGTTTTCTAGCAGTGCTTAGCGGTCTCTTTATAAAATACACAGTACGCAGTACATGTGAGACTTGCAAAAATAGTATTTAGCAATAGTATTCACACTTTTTTCCTTACTCTAGTTAATGCTGGTTGATAGGAAATTAACTGTTGTGAAAAAGACATTTACCTCTTTATTACTGATCCGTGAGCTGTGCTGGGCAGAGGCCTGTGATTGTACATGACTCTGCATTTGAATGCCTTGGCTTAAGGTTTCTCCCAAGTGCAAACTCAGATGATCTGGTTTTACATAGGCCCAGTTGTGCCTGTCATGTATTGTCATTATTTTTGGGTCACGGAGCTGTGTTTCTTAAAAATACATTTTATGACGTTATTTCCAGAGTCCCAAAAGATTAGATAAAGGTTTGAAGGCATTTCTCAAATTCAAGTCTTTTTTCCTTTTCCACACAAATACGGCAGCTGCAAATAATGTATCCCCTTGCTTCATGTGTGAACGTGGACCAATATTCACATGTTTTTTTAGCTGTTACATTTTCTATATTAATGTTACTTTCTATTTTTTCTATTTTTCATATATAATATTGCATTTATTTGGCCGTGGCCCATATGCAACATCTTGTTTATTTAGAGCCCAAAGAGGTGAAGTCAGCAAAGAAAATCAAGGAAGGTGTGTCCCAATTCTCCTTTATGACGATTTGTGAGTGTCAATTTTACATAGCACAACCAAACGATGAAATATTCTGTTGTGAAAATTATAAAAGATTAGAAGGAAAATAACCTTTTATTGTACAAAATCGTTTTATCCAGATTGATAAAGGCATCCTTCATTGATTTTGATCAGTGTTGTTGTGTTGTTAAATGACTTGATGGACTTATTATTATTAATTATTTTCAAACGGATGTTTAGCTCTGTGTCTCAAATGTAATTGTAAGCAAAAAGGGCCCAACCAGAGGCTACTTGGACCCCAGCTCTGATTTGACGTTGAAGCCAAACTGAACTGAGTTCAGTGTATATAGAACTAGTTTGATTTATTTACCTTGTCAGCAGCTAGTATGCACAGACAAAACGCCCAAACTCTACCCTCATTGCCACTGAAGGCCAAGGCCTGATATAAGACTGTTACCTCGCTGAGTTTTGACTGCAAAGGACTGTTTACTTAAACTTATCAAGATAGTATTTACTCTATATTTGTACTGACTTTATTTTGTGATGCCGAGAATTGAAAAATTGAAATTGAAGAGCTCATGTTGGTACGGCTGAAGTGCTGTTTTGCCAGGAAAAAACTAAATATCAGTCCCTGTTCATTCAGGATTACTCAAGAATGTTTGCCCCCGGGAAAGTGTTCTCCCCTTTTACCCCTGCAGCTACAAGACAGCAGGATTTTTAGAAGTATCTTTATGTGATTGTATGTGGATTAGTTCAGATAAATATTGCTACAACATGTGGTGTTCTTTGAGGGTATCCTTGTGCAATTCTACCTGCGGCTCTTCAGTGTACGCATGTGTGAGAGAGTTATCGTCGGCCGTGTTGTTGTGCTGTTTAAATCATCGTTGCTTATTATGAGGCCAAAGTCGATTGTTGCTGGTATTTGTTAACATGTCAATATAAATATCCAAACATGTTTATGTCATCATGAATATCAAGTTGATTTTGTATCTTGGTGTATAGCATAGAGATTTCTGATGCTTACTCTGATGTAAAATCAAAACTAGCAGATTCTCTCATATCTATTTGTTTGGTTGCACATGTCCTGGTGCTGTTTTTCCCCAGAAAGCGCAGTATTTAATTTCCTTCAATTCGAGGTTTTTCAATTGATGCTCATTGGGATTCTACCTTGTTGAACACAGAAATCTGCGTTACTTTATTCAGCAAAACTGTGGATTTTGTGTCAAAATAAAAGCTTCAAAATGCTACCAAATGCATGTCTGTGGTTTTTGTAAACATACACATCTCTAGTTGTAGTTGCCTGAGGTACAAGCTGTACTCTGCTTTGAAAAAAAAGCAAATGCACTGAACTTATTTCAGCAGGGAAGAGCTACAAACACCCACTCATGAGTGGCTGTCCCTGTGACTCAGGATGAATCATCAAGCTGCACTTACATGGAAAAAAATCCTCTTTTCAGGAGTAACTACAAGAAAAAAAAGTGTTTCAAATGTGTGATCGTGTGTTGCAGGCAGCATTATTTATCAGAGATGTCAAATGCAACATGCAGTGTGAGAACATCTGCAGTCCCTTGTTGCTAGACATAGTTGTAATATATGAAATACTGCCATATGCATAGACAAGACCTGTGTGTTTGCATTGCTCTTCTCCCCCTGATGAGATGAGATGAAGTCCAAAACCTTTGTGTCCCACTAGAAAAACGAGTTATTATTACCAAGGCTGTATTACTAGGCAAAAACTGCCCAAACCATAGGGGAGCACATTTCATTCTGGGCACAAATGCTCCAGAATTAAATGTATATCATATTACATATTATTGGTCTGCTTTGCATGACCTTCATTTAGCAGTCTATCTTTCATGTTTTTATTCCCAAATGCATATGTATTTAACCACCGCATGGGTTGCATTTAACCACCGCACAGTTGCAAAGAAAGTGGAAAAAACAGGGGTTTAATATGGAACTATTGGACACTTTTTGAGGCATTTTCTTACAAGCCTGATACTGTTGTGTCTTAACTCTCTCATCATAGATACTCATATTCTGAGGCAGATGAGAGGAGGCCCAGTAGCTCCTGTGGAGGGTACAAAAGCATCTGATATCTAGTGAAGCAATAGTGCCTCCAAATGTATATGAGCTTTATACATTTGCAGATTTTTAAGTCAAACTATAGTTGCCTGCTAATTTGCTATTGGCTCCTAAACGCTGATAGGCCCTCAACCAAATGTAGCTCCATCTGGTGGTGTGAATTTGGAAGACAAAAACACCTCCAATGTGATTAATAAGATGTTTTTATGTGCAGCAAGTACCTTTATTACTCTATTACATCATGAATTATTCCTGTAGTTTTTTTTCTTCCCCTTTTCAAGTATTTGTGGGCAGTGTTTGACTTCCTTGGAAAATACTATACTGGGAATGAAGCACAACAACAAATACAGAAGTCCTGTACTGGTAAATATTATGTAAAACTGCACTTGATACAATAAACAAGTATTAGTTAAATCTCTGTTTAAAAAAAGCCTACGTACAACAACCACATCCCAGCTTGGAAATAAGGAGATACATATGAGAATAGTCAATTAGATATAAAATACCTCATTGACGTGCCAAAACAAAAACTATAAAATATATCTATATAAAGAACTATATGAGCTTAATGCAATAAAGACTTAATCGTTGCTGTTTGTCCTTGTAATAAGGTAATTCAGGCAAATAAGCATTAGGCTATATGTTGTTATTGTGTACATTACAGTGGACGTGTTTCTTCCTGCTCTGTGATTGGTCGGAGAGGACCAGCACCCACCCCCTTTTCTGACCACTCCCCATCCGCGTTGTGTTCACGTGACCCCCTCGGCTCTCTCTTGCAAAGTTAAAAACAGACTTTGTTTATCTTGCAGGTTGTTAGCTGAAATGCTCTCAGACTAGAACCTACTTCAAAGCCACGTTATTCTACTCTTCCCAGCCGTAAACGCTGAGAAGAGCGTGAAAAGCTCTTTTTATTTCGCTGCCTTATAATTTCGAAATTCTGCTATCCTATGTAATTAAATCTCATTGTTTTTTTTCTGATTTCTGCAGCTCACACCGTGCAACACGACACAAAAAGCGACCAGGCTTTCAGTTTGTGTTCTTCAGCACCTGCCATTTGTCGAAGACAGTTCTGTACTTAATATATTGTTCTGCAGACGTGAGGCTTGCTGCTTTTTTTGGAGAAGCTCCCCGTGAGGTTTTTTAATCGAGCATTTGGAGAGCGCCATGGCGACCGAAGTGGATACGTGGTCCTCTGCTCCTAAAGCCGACGGTGAGTAACTGAACCCGGGCTGGCTGTGTGTGGTTCATCGGTGCAAAGTGTCAATGAGCCACGGACGGGCCTGCTGGCGTGCTCTGCCTAATCCATTGTCCTGTATGGGATGGGCTGCAACACCAGCCATACTCCACCATGTGCTCTGTTAAGAACACACACACGCACACGCACACACGCACAGAGCACTGCAACAGTCACTGCACACTGACGCAGCTTTGTTTGATTCACGCTGCAAATAGACCCAAACACGTTACCCTTTTTTTTTTTTTTTTAAACGGTGCTTTGTTACGGTGTTGTTGTTGAACTGCTTGTGCATTTAACCGTTTCGTGTTTCTGATTGGACGAGGACACCATGCTTACTTCCGCGTTGACAAGTCGTTGTTTGCACACACTAGCGCTGCTGCTGAGTGCATTTTGATATACAGAGGCTGTTTTTCTGCTGCGTGTTTTTGACGTTAAAAGACTACATGCATGAGTTACACTTAGCTGTTTTGGTTCCTGATTTTAGTCTCCCTTGAGAGTATATATGAAATATATACGGTTCCTTAATCACCTACTTGTGTGTCAACACCTTTTGTGTTAGCCCTTTTTAGATTTAGACCCATTATCGGAGCGTACAACGATGCACGCCCCTTTCTTGCATTAACAGACATATTTTTACAAGGAAATGCTTAAAGAACACGACGTTTTATGGGTATAAAAATCAACAACATGAAGCACAATCTGAGCAGCAACGATAATTAACGAGTCATTTCTCCACATTGTCTGAGTAATGTGTGATATCTTCTCAATAATCTTTGATATCTCACTTATGGTACACTGGATCCCGTGTTTTTTTTCCTCTCAGACTGGCGATGACGTCGACATGTATAGCCTACTATATGAGCCAATAGGAAAGCCTTACATAATTTATCATCCCCTGCTGTGTATTTAAGACTTACATAAGTAGTAGTATTGTTAGCACTGTAAGTTATGTGTGAGTGGTTTCACACATTAACAGAGGTGGGAAGTAACTAAGTACATGTACTCATGTACTGTACTTAAGTACAATTTCGAGATACTATTGTATGCTACTTTGTACTTCTACCCCTCTACAATTCAGAGGTTAATGGTATACTTTTACTCCACTTCATACATTTATTTTGTACCTTTTATTTAATTAGATGCTTATACTTTTGTACTTTACTTGAGTAACATTTTGAATGCAGGAATTTTCCTACACTATGGTACTTCTACTTTAACTCAAGTACAAGATCTGAGTACTTCTCACACCTCTGCACAATAATTCCTATATTTGTGTTACACTCTCACACACACTCAAGGTTCCACGGAGGTAAATTGTTGCATGTGAGAAACCACACGGTTTGTTACTGGTGTGTTATGTTAGTGTGTGAGAAAGCAGCCGGTGCTCCAGGGCACAGATGGGCTTTTCTGCATGAACTTGGTTGCCTTTTTCTCAAGGAAGGTCGGCCACGCTTGATTGAGCAGCCACTGTTGATGAGGTGGTCATGCAGACTGTCAATGACTCTATTGTCTGTGCTGGGAAAACAACTCCCCCAACACATGTGGGTCAATGAAGTAGCACAACAGTCTTTACCATGTTAACCTTTATAGCACAGTCTGATCCAACACGTATATTCCCAAATGATCGGTCATCCTGGCTTAGAATGTCGGTTTTTTTCCTCGTAAATTAGAGATTCTTTTTTAATATAAACAGATTATTGATAGTGCCCATCTCTCCATGAATACTTGCATTTATGAGAGTTGTGAGGTTTTGCCATAATGTGTCTTTGTACACTATGTGACTCTGAATTTATTTTATTCATTTCACTAACTTCTTGGGTAAATACTTGAGTAACAAGCATCCTATAGAAACCCACAGCCATACATGTCAGACCAGATTTCTTCCTGTCCTGCCGAGTACATATTTAGTTGTCTTACCCCTCTTCTTTTGTTACCACCTCCTCTTTCCCCCACATACATTCATGAAAACATGTTTTCACACCATCCGCTTGCACAAGATGTTCAGTTTTGAAGCTGAGAAAACAACCGGTGCAAAGTAGAGATGTACTGTGCAGATGTGATTGTCTGATTAAAAAAAAAAAAAAGCATGTAATTAGCCTATTAACCGTTTATCTAAGTAGCTCTAATCTTTTATGCACCTCCCTGAGCATGCACTTTGTCTCTGTTGTTGCTTAGCCATTACAGAGGGGGACTCAAAAAAGTACAGTCAGCGAAACAGCACAACTTTACATTAAATTTAGTTGTTCATTTTTCCCTTCCTGCATAAATAAAACATTACCGTGTTTCACGAGTGGCAACCCTTGTATTTTTATAACTTTTGGAGCGTGTGTGGCACTTCCCCTGCTGTTGTTTATTTAA
Source organism: Trematomus bernacchii (assembly GCF_902827165.1). Taxonomy (NCBI): domain Eukaryota; kingdom Metazoa; phylum Chordata; class Actinopteri; order Perciformes; family Nototheniidae; genus Trematomus; species Trematomus bernacchii. The sequence goes on along the minus strand of NW_022987593.1, from coordinate 5,184,163 downwards.
ACATGAATCACCTTGGCACACAACGTTTACATGATGTCTCTAAAACATGTTTTTGTAAAATTCTTCCCCTTTCATTAAATGAAATGACCGTTAAACCCCCAAGACGTCCACACCCTTTCTCCCTTGATAGATAAACACACTAAAGGACATTATACAGTAGGGCAGTTTTTTTTTGTCCCCTATTTTGTTGTGCAGATAGTTGTTTGACCTTAGAGAGTGCAAGGCATGTATTTTCTGAGCGTAGGTGGACAGAGGATCAACTTTTAAGTAGATTTTCGAAAACATAAAGCCTAGCAAACATGCGTTTTTAGTTATTTGGTTTGTGCAGATTAAATCACCAACTGCGTACCTTCTAACTATAAATAATTTGTACAAAGTCATACAAAATATATATATATATATATATATATATATATATATATATATATATATATATATATATATATATATATATATAATATATATATATATATATATATATATATATATATATATATATATTGCGTAAACTGCTGGTGGTCACAAGTTACAATTCACAGAAATGAATACAACAAGTGAGTCAGTTTAGTAGGCTTTAAGTTGCATTAGTTGCTGTCCTTTTCAAAATGTGTTCAGATCCTCTGATTTAGTTCAATCTAAAAAAAACTTGATAACTTAGTTACTACTAGAAAACATAATTATAAAATCTGTAATTTCTGAATATGCAAATGCTCATCACAAAAATGTGCCTGCTGGGAACACTTTCCATAAATCATGCCCGTATGTATATGCCTAATGTAAACAAAAAACAACATTCCTCGTTGAGAGAGAAGTATGCACAGCCTTCTTGTGTTAAACCTTGAAAATGCATCATTCTGCGCATACTAGTATGACATGTTTTTGAGCAGGGGGGGTTAAATAGTGCAGAATTTGACAGTTTCACCTAAATTGCAATACTTCCTAATTATAGTTAAATTAACTGTCAGTGTACCTAGGACTGTTCATGGAGGAATTGTGCTCCACTGACCCTCTCATTCATGACCCCTGCTTCTCTATGGAGACCTAAAACTAACCACATGGCTGTGGACAGCTTCTACTCAACATGTAGTGCAGAGGTCTTCTGCTGGCCTGCATCCGCCTGGGTTTAAAAACTGGTTACATGTGGGGGTGGTTTTGAAAACCACCATGACAGCATTGTGTGGTTTGGTATAATTTGGTTGTGCTCTGGGAGTCTTCAAGGCTTTAAGACAGCTGCGTTTGTTGCTGCAGCTTTATGAGACAGTATAGATTAAACCTTTACACCAGAACCTTTCTGAAGTCACATGATCTCTGCAGAGTTTAACAATGAATTCAGCTCGTCTGCATTTCTTTCCTTTCTCGTTTAGCAACTCTCGTTCTTAGAAGACAGCTCTGACTTTTCTGCCTTCCTACTTTTCTGCTCTTTTCCAATTGGCTGGTTGGTAATTTGGTTCGTTGCCCTTGGTACGTTTCCAATTTAGTGCGCTGGCAGGCCTTGTGGCAAACATGAGGGAAGAACAGGAGGAGGACATGACACATGGCCGGCTGTTTACAGTTTCTAAAGTCCAGGGTGTGGTGCTGCTCTTACTGCAACAGGTTAATTAAAGGAGGGGTCCTGCTTTGCACAAAGGGGCTTCCTTTCATTTGTTATTCAAACTCAAAGAAAAACATTCAAGGTCATTTTGAAATGTTTCTTTTATAAAGAAGGTGGCAAGTTAATCGTTTTTTCCTTTGCCAGAAGTATTATAATTACCCAAGGTAAAACCATTTGGTACTTTTTGCGGAATACAGACAGCTTTTTTAGGTAGTTAGTTTTACTTTGGCTCTGGAAATGTTCCTCCTCGTGTTTTATACATGACCTGTAATATATAGGGCCATAACTCAAATTGACACATGGTCCCTTGCACAAGGACTGCAAGTATTCATTACACCCTCAGACGTTCCTCCTCCTCCTCCTGCTCTGTTTATGTACTACCGCCTGGTCATGTGACCAGCCATGGCCCAAAACATGCCATATGTAGTCAGGTCCACTCTAGCAGCCGCGGACAGATCGCGAGAAGACAGAGTAGGAAAAAAGTCAAACAGCCGTGTCAGCATTTCTCAGGCATGTGTTCCCGTTTGGTCCCACCCTCCCCCCAGGCCTGCAGTAAAACTCCAGTCGCACATGTTGTTGTCGTCCCATACCTAGTAGAGGCCATATTTTGTTATTATATACAATATTTTCATCAATACAGAATAGTATATAAAGTAACTTGATACTAAATATCACACCTACATTTTAACATCTGCTGCTAGGTGTTAAAGACTGTCTATAAACGTATCTGCTGCTGATCCTCTTGTGTAATCTTTTGAGTGTTACATGACCTTTGGCTTGATACGCACAACATGGCCCTGACATATGGAGCTGGCTGTAGGGCACATAGCCAGAAAGCTTTGGTGTTGCTGTGGTGTAAAGGTGTTGGTGCAGTTTTCTTTTTACCTACAATAGCCATACATAAGAAAATATGTCTCGCTATTGTCATGAGATAAGGATAAGTACAGCAACAACATGCAGAACATAACTTTGTCTTTTTACAAAAATGGCAGAAATGTGTTGGTAGTAAGCATTAATGTTAGGCTTGTAGCCAGCCTCAGATTTACTCTCGTAAAGTGTTTGACAACATTTGTAAAAATATAGCATCTGAAATGTATCCACTGTAATACGATTTAACATGCATACACCTGAATCCAAAAGAGTGTGACCTGCAGTGATTTGCTCCATTCAGTCACAAGAGCATGAATGAGGTCTTGAGACCTACAATAACTTCTGTAACAATGTGCACTGTGACATTGTCTCGGTAAAGGCTTCCCCAAACTGTTACTATTGTGTCCACATAATTTACGCAAGATGGTCTACTTAACTGCCCAATAATGTTATTATGGCAGTAGAATGACAACGTTGTTTGCTTTGGTGTTATCGTCTCATTTGGCAAAATATAAACCATATAAACCCTTTTCTGACCACAGGGGTGTTCTCTTTCGAAGACAACCTGGCCCAGGCGAACTGTCCCTACACGGTTGACGATGAGTTGCTGAATGAGGCGGAGGTGAACGGGAACTGGACCCCTCAGGAGAAAGCGCTCCACGAGGCGCGACTTAAAGCCAAAGCCAAGCGCCGCCTGCGCAAGTCATCCCGCAACTCCACCAGCGAGTCCTTCTCCGAATCGGGAGAAACTTCAGGAGGTGACCCTAACAGTCCGAAGGGCAAAATCATCGTCAGCGACCGCAAATCCAGGGCCGGCAAAGGAAGAGGGCTGCCAAAAAAAGGTACATTTGAGCTACACTCACAGCCATGTTATAGTAGCATAGAAGAGGTGTTGTGTTATATATAAACTTTATAGAGCAGCGGTTAAGACATGTGCTCCCCTTTTTCTTGTAAAAACAAAACATGTACAGAATTTTTTAGTGTAAATAAACCGCGGACCGGTTATGTAACCTAAACCAAACGACAGACAATAGAATATATTTTTTGCACATGTGCTGATTGTTGACAGTAGCAATAATGTTGGTTGGAAAACTGTTGCATGATCCACTTTTCATTCCCTGCAGCCAATGGCTTTATCATTTCATCATAATGCTGAGCATGTGTTTATGGTTTGTGTGTCTACAGGTGGGGCAGGAGGTAAAGGAGTGTGGGGGGCCGCAGGGATGGTTTATGAAGACGAGGAGCCTGATATGCGAGACCCAAACTACGATGAGTCTTCTCAGGTAAGCGAGTACAGCAGATCTGGATCTTTCATCAAATTAATGTTAAAGAGTTTAGACTCTCACACAAAGCTTGATTTCTGTGCTTTTTTTAATTACATTTTGTTGATTAAATATTTGTTTTTCTTTGGGGGGGCATTGTATGTCTTTAGAGACATGTATGGCAGTAGAGAGATGACAGGAAATGAGAAGAAGGGAAATGAAAAATGATGCAGGCAGGACTTGAATTGGGGTCTCCAATGTGCCCCAGGTTTTGTGCTTATAACATAACAAATTGTCATTACACATTATTTCCTCTTAGCTGTCTGTGAGTAAATACAATACTTACATTTATCAACAATTAAAGGTGGGGTAGGTAAGTTTGAGAAACCGGCTCGAGATACACTTTTTGTTATATTCCATGGAATGCTCTTAACATCCCGATAGCAATGAATATCTTAAGTGCTTTGACAAAAAATCCATAAAAAAAATGTAATCTGTGGAAGCCGTAGTACTGTAAAAAGCATGACCAATCATTTTAGCCGGCCCGGCTAAAATAACTGGATGGCCTACCTGCCTGTCAGCCTTCCATCTGTGCACAAACTTATCTCGTGCCCTCATTGGTCATGTGCGCGTTCGTGTGTGTTGGAGGAGGGGCTCTGTAAGGAAGTGGCAGATTTTTTCCGGTTGTGTATTTTCAAATTCTAGCGCACTCGAGCCGGTTTCTCCAAACTTACCTACCCCACCTTTAAACGAGGGCTGAAACCAGTCGGATTTCTTTCTATCATTGATTCAAATTGCAATCTTTAAAATGTTCAACCTAAAAACATTGGCCACAGATACTTGACAATTTGACCTGGAAAAACAACTAAGATAAAGGGAAATGTGTTCTTTCTTTTGCACGTTTGAGGTTGATCCAAAATGTTTCCTTTACCTGACTGTCAGCAGTCTGTACACACACACTCTCATCTGTTTTTGCTGCTGATGAAAGAGCAGAGGATAGTTTATCTCAGTTGTTGATGGGCTGACCTGTTGTGCCGAGCAGCTTTTTGTTCCAAAGAGGCCCGGTGATCAGAGCTGACACCTTTTATTTCTTGTGTCAAACAAACATGCTGATGTTGAGGAGCTGCTGCTCAAACACGCTGAATATAAAAGAGGCTTTGCTCTGCGAACAAGATAATGAGCGTACACTCTCATAAAACATGCACATGCTCTCTTGCATCTCTGAGTTACACAATGCATCGATCACTTGGATGGCATATGATCAAAGAGTATGAATCAATTGGGAAATGCGACTCTACATTACAGTCTATATGATTTGGCCAATACCTTTTTTTAAACACACAGGATTGTTTCATCCAGGTGGCTCCATTGCTTCACAATCAACATTATTTTTGAGTTAGTTTGCCCCAGGCTCAGGTCACACCGACTTAATTCAGGGTGGGAACGGACCTTCTGTCAGAAAAAAAAATGATAACAGTTTTGGGAACAGCCCAGTAAAGCCTGTTTGATTTGGCTTTGAACGTAGTAGGAGGGCTGTGGAAAGAAAGTGATTTTTAAAAAGGGAACGGGGACGGAGTTGATTTGCAGACGGTGCCCTTTGAACCAGACTGAGGGGGTCAGCTGATGGATTTCTCGACTCACAGGTAGAATAGAATAGAATAGAATTGGGAGGGATGAAACCCTCTTTAATGGTCACACATGCAGAGCACACAGCACACACACAGTGAAATTTGTTCTCTACTTTTAACCCATCCTAGTACCAGGAGTCTAGTACTAGGAGCAGTGGGCAGCTATTGTACAGCGCCCGGGGAGTGAGGGGGGGGAAGGGGGATGTCCGGTGCCTTGCTCAAGGGCACCACAGCAGGGCAGGAGGTGAACTGGGACCTCTCCAAGTAGAAGTCCACACTCCATATTTTAGGTCTGGTCGGGGACTTGAACCGGCGACCCTACGGCTCACAGTCCAAGCCCCTACTGACTGAGCCACTGCCGGTCATCCTGTACGTGGGAAAAGGCCCAAAAAAAAAAAAAAGTATTAAGAATAAAATCGGGCAATGTAGTGGAAACTAAAGCATGCCGCCTTTCCTCTTCTTTGATTATGCCTTAAAGTATCAGGCCTCCATGTTGAAGACGTGTAAAATACAGGTTCAGTTTTGCCTGTACTCGGCCATAAACTATTGTTTTCTCTCACATCCCCTTCTACAGTCCACATTGTTTTTAGGCAACAGCTTATACAACCGGAAAGTGAATCAGCGTTTTGGACATTTAGCTACAATCCTTCTTTTCCTGTTCTATAAACTTGGTCTTATCAGTACAGGTCAAAACAATTACATTACATTACATGTTACTTGTTAGACGCTTTTATCCAAAGCGACTTACATACTCAATACTGTGGACAATCCCCACAGGAGCAATGCAGTGATTAGTTTTTATGGTCAAGTTTGACAGGACAAATCAGAGCCAGCTTAAATGTTTTTCTAGTTTTATTATCATTTGTAGGCTTTTGTTGTTGTTGTTGAATGTATTCAATCGATGCTAATCTCATTATTTTATCAATGATTAATTGTTCTTCCTGTTAAAAGAAACACAACCTGAAAGGGAAGTTGGACGGGTTTTGACACTAATGCAAACAGTTGAGATGAAAGAGAGGCTTATGTTATATCACCACCTCGGGATAGCATGGGGACAGAAAGCACTATCTATTTAATGGTTGTTGGTATAGCTTTTTTTAGACTTGCATTGCACATGAAAACTTGCAATGAAACCTTGATAGTGAACATTTAACATACCTGTTTTTTTGGATAACTGACGGCTTGTAATACTGAATGCACATCCACTTCGTTGTGCATACATGTGTGCACGGATGGACTGATGATATGTTTATACTTCCACAGGGGGACACCGTTTACGCAACAGTTGTGCCAGAAATAGATGAGAAGGAACTGGAGAAAATGGTGAACCCGATTGTACAGGAGTACTTTGAACACGGAGACACGAAAGAGGTCCAGGTAAATATTTTCAAATGAAGCATTTCCTCTTCCTCTCACTGCTGACCACCAATGATCAGGTTTGGACGGATTAACCCAATGATGTAGAACATGTATAGAAAGATTACATCAGTACTGATCAGAGACTATATGGTTCTGTGACTACATTACATTTTAACTTATTCAAACTTCATTCATTGACAATTGACCTTAATGTCAAGTTAATATTAAGCTGTCTTTAGCTCTTTTGTTGCTGTAACAAATGCAAATGTCCCCTCTGTGGGACGAATAAAGGGATTCTAATTCTGTTATTCGTCCTCTCTCTATCAGATGTTGCTGAAGGGGCTCAACCTGGGCTCACATAAGTACGAGTTTTCCTCCCTGGCCGTGTCCCTGTCCCTGGAGGGCAAAGCCAGCCACAGAGAGCTGACCTCCCGCCTGCTGTCCGATCTGTCAGGCAAGATGCTGTCACAAAGTGAAATGGCCCGTGCCTTCGACAAGATCCTCAAAGAGCTGCCAGACCTCATACTGGACACACCAGAGGCTCCACAGGTAGGTGTTTATATTGTGTCATAGTGCTGTAACAAAGCATATGTCATGTGGAGTTGCATTCTGATGTTTTTTTCTTTAATGTCTCTCAGATGTTAGGGCAGTTTGTAGCAAGAGCCATAGCAGACCACGTCCTCCCCATGTCTTTCCTGGACTTTTACAAGGGCAAAGTGGACTGCGAGCATGCCAGGTGAGGCGAGACGGCAAATCAAAAAATTCAGATACAGTCCTTTAAAGAAATCCACCTTCTATGCGACAGTTCTAAAATGTGTCATATTTCCTCCTCCTCTGTGTTGGGAAAGTTTTTTTTGAAGAGGAACCCGTCTTCCTTTTCACTTAACCTGTTTAGCCCTGAGCCTGTTTTTCAGGTCTCAGGCTCGAAAATGACATTCCCAGAACAAATGACCATATCTTCCCTTCTAAAAGGGTTAAATTAATAATCTTTTTTCTCAAAGTAATGATAAACCTGTGAGTTGGATGTAGAAAAGTCAGAATCAATATAGATGTTTTTTATTTTAAAGAAAATTCAGATTGAACATAGTAAAAAATGACTGAATGTACTTACTGAATGCCCATTTAAGTGCAAGAAATATATTATGGTGTTGTTTTTTCTCCCCAGAGTGGCTTTAGACCGTGCCGAAGTGCTGCTGACCATGAAGAGGGAGATGGTTCGTCTAGATAATGTGTGGGGCGTTGGTGGAGGCCTGAGACCTGTGAAGCATCTCGTCAGAGAGGTAAGATCATTTAAAAAAACAATAAACTGATGAGTCACCTTCTCATTTCCATATTCAAAATGAGTTATTAGACTAAAACTAAGGAGGTCAGAGTGTTCTGTATTGACACGTTTTGCTTCTTTATTGACATTACATAAGGTAAACAGAAAGCAGAAATGCATGCTGGGTAGAGAGCCACAGGCCAACCCTCTGCTATTTTGCATTGTCAGCAGAGCACTTTTCTCCCCTGAGAATTTGGTATTGGCACAGGAGGGGCAAACACAAAATCACACCCTAGCCTTTAACGGATACTAACGCACGCACGCACACAAACACTTCACACCACGTGCACCATATTGTTTCATGATCCGGAATTTCTGGAATGATTTATGCTAATGTGGGTGTGTGTCGTGTCGTGTAGTGTTAATTGTCTTCATTGTGTGTAATTTATGCATTTTAGAGATTCGGTGCTTGTTAAGCAATTGCATTTTCGTCAATGTTTTCTCTGTCACTCTGCATTGTGTAAGCCTCAGAGGTGCAGGCTTCCAGTTTTGACCTCCTGCCTGGTGGTGTGCAGCCTCAGGGCGACACGCTGGACTGCAGGAAGCAAACTGATTATTTTGCTCGCTCTTCTTACTTTATTTCGGATTCCCTCTCATTGTTGTGCTATGACTTGCATTCTTCTTCTTGTCTTTTCAACTTCTACGTCCTCTCCTCTGTCAGAGCCCTGCATGTCCATTTTTTACATTGTTATTCCCAGATGCTCGGACAACCACACATTCCCAACGCTCAGTGAATTAGACCCAATTACACAACTGTCGGTGTAGCTTTGAGGGTTTTGAACTTGTTGCTCCCCTCAAGGCGAATGACTAATTGTTCCAAAAATAGGTTTTTAAGGGAAATGGTTGGTGCATGTGCAGATCAGTAAGCGTTATATAACAAATGAACACTTACAAATAAAGCAGAGACTGAACCGTTTATGCACACCACTAAACACGAAGACAGATTTCCAGATATATCAGACATGTGTGCAGAGTTTTATTTCCCAAGGAAGTCAGGTTATTGCTCTAATAATCCCCCCCACATATTGTGGATTGAGGAAATACTTTTGAGCAACGGGTAGATGTTATTGAGCTCTGTCTTCAGCTCTGTCTTTTATACAGTCCCGTGAATAAAAACATATTTTTAAAGATTTTATGTTAACTTTTGTAACTATTGTAGTATCACAATACCCTGGGTGTGTTGAAACAAAGTCTTGCACTAGATAAAGACGAGGTCCATGTATCTGAACGTGGGATATTTAGCATAATTTCGACAGACTTATTCCATCAATTATCATGCCTCAATCACCACCCTCGCTCTGATTTTTCTCTTAACAGGAAAAGAAACAAACTTTTGCAGTCCATTCTGTTGTATCCTCACGGAAAGATTCCAAAGGATATGTATTACATTTGAAAGGCTTTACAGCAGAACGACCCCCTCCAGTCTTACTTTATTCCAGCTTCGTTTGATCCGGTTTGCCACAGAAACCTCAATAACAAAGTTGTATTTGTGTGTCTTGTTTCCAGATGAACCTCCTTCTGAAGGAGTACCTGGTATCAGGAGACGTGTCGGAGGCGGAGCACTGTCTGCGGGATCTGGAGGTCCCACACTTCCACCATGAACTGGTCTATGAGGTATTGAAGACTTTATGTTATTTGTCATGAAAAACCCTACACACTTTCTCACATATTCATCAAGAAAACAGTCAAACAAAAGCAATAGAATAAAACACTTGAATGCAGAAGCTGAATTCAATATGTAAAAGACACATTTAAACTTAAGTGTTTTGCACACATGTGAAGATTGAGTAAGACTTGCAGGTATAAATAACATTTTCAGAGATATGTCAAACATGTCAGACAGCCAAGTGAAGTGAATTGGAAAGGAAAATTAGTAAGTGGTTGGTGACTGTCATCACCGCTCTCTGCCAAGGACAGCGTGTGTCTGGCAGAGATAATCTCATTTGCAATTTATGCATCAACAGCTCAGTCCAAATACATCTTAAATTAAAAGGCACTTTGCATTACATGGAACTGTCTATCCTCCGTGCTAATTTCTCTGTGATTATGTTCAGGGTGTAGCTGAGTGAACATGTTTACTCTGTGACATCTGTTTTTGTAATAAAAAAAAACAGGTGATCAAGAATTGGTTTCCAAATGTTTGATTAGTTGTGGACACAATGTACTGGACCTTAGTGCTGTTTGTTTTTTAAGGTGCAGCACATTCATAAAGGATTCACTCAGCTGGAGTTGTTTTAGCTTATCAGATTTATAGTATCTAGAAATAACTACAAATTAAAATATGTTTTTTTTTACATATTAAGTAATGAAATTATAGCTCCTTATGTTTTGAAATGATGTTAAATACTGCCACCCTGTGGAGAACTCTGCAGCTCGCTGTGATGTTAAACATAAATAAAGAAATAATTGCAACACTTCTCTTTTTTTTTTAAACGTTAGGTGTTGTATTCTCTTTTTTCAGGTTGTGGTTATGGTGCTGGAGTCGAAAGGAGACACTGCCAGTCACATGATGATAAAGCTGCTGCAGTCCTTCTGGAAAACGGGCCTCATCACTGTGGATCAGATGAACAGGGTCAGTGACATTTTTAATGTTCTAGTATCAAAAGTTATAAATATAATTGTGCATTAAACACATGAGTTAAACAATTCCTATGCTGTTCTCCATGTAGGGTTTCCAGCGTGTCTATGACGAGCTCCCAGAAATCAACCTGGATGTGCCGCATGCTCACTCCATCATGGAGACCTTTGTGGACCTCTGCTTCAAGGAGGGTGTGATTACCAAAAAGCTGCAGGAAGCCTGCCCTTCCAGGTAAACTTGTCTTGAATCAGCACCTCAAGTTTTTGTCTTCATATCTCAAAACTAAAAAAGTCCTAATGGCCGTTGTTATTTTATAGTTTAAACAACAAATCCTCAGAAAAGGCCAAAATCGTTTGTTTGTCTCTGCATGTCATGTTTTGCAAACCCGCCCACACCCACAAAGATCAGCAAGACAGCGACCTGCTCAGTTATTAAGCACAAAAGGTGCTTCATAGTCACTCGTTAAGTGCTTTATTTTGACCATGGTTTCAGCTGGGCTCTCTAATGTTGAATAGAAAATAAAACCGGAGAAAAGTCTCTTTCACTGAAGTCCAGGACGGCCACAACACATTCTGTGCAATCGGTGCCTAATTTCCACAATTTAAAAAATCCTGGTGGCTGATTTATATAAAAATACTGCTCAATATTTTCCATTTCTGATTCCTCCTGAAAAAGATTTTGTTTTTTAACCTGCTGCTTGCTCTCCTTTGGTTAATTTGTACCTTTCACCTGTGTCCTGGTATTTATATAACCGTATTTATATCTGTTGCATTTAATTTTCAAAAACAGCTGATGACTGTAATATTAAGTATTACTTCATCCAGTACAACGGTGTAGCTCATTGATGTCTATAGTTTTTGATAAAACAATGGAGCTCTATGCCAAAGACAAAAACAGAACTTGTTGTAAGGATCGATTCAATTTGGTTGTATTACTGGGTTGGTTGACGATAAAAAGACTAGCTTTTTTAACCTTTTAAATTATTTGTTATTTTAGTTTATTAAGAAGTATTAAGTTGCATACTGAATTTACATTAAACATGTTTCTCAATCTGTATTTCCACCACCAGGGGACGGAAGCGCTTTGTCAGTGAAGGAGACGGTGGAGTGATCAAGAGCTAATTCACAGGAGGAAGAGCCGCAGGAGGAGGGAGAGGAGGGGTGTCTACAGGTCCTCACCCAGTTTCCTCTCCAGCTTAAACATGTTTCCCCCGTGATTTCGGGGCGTGCTGGCAGTCTAAAGTTTCCTTGTTCCTCTCCTGATAATGTTGTCATTACACAAACCAGCATTGACGTTTGGTGTAAGTAGACGAAAAATTCGCCCAGGCGATCAGTTCCATTCATCTTGTTGATCACGGTTTGTGAATTTCTTTTGTAAGAAAATTCTTTATTTTTGGGGTCGATGCGCTGCAGAAAGACGAGTAGACGGGCTGGGGTGTGTGGGAGATGAATCTGGGTGTTTTGTCTGTTGCTTCGCTAAATGTTGAGCGCTATCGAAAATAATTACTTAAAAGACAGAGCATACTCAACATTCAGAGTGCTTAGTAATTTGGTTCAACAACAGGATCAAAACCGCTTCATTTTCTGCCACAAATTATTTCAAGGACAACATACTTAGTACCTTCTGGTACAAGTGATTTCTACTGATCCTTTATGAAAGGGGTTTTTTTTTGTTCAGTTTTCTTTTTATTGCATCTTGGTCCTCTGAGACCAAATGTTAACTTTATAAAGCAAAGCATAAAAAGCAAGTATTTGGCACTGGTTGGTTGGTTGGGTGTTTGAAACTTGCTTTGGGCAAATATACGTTGCTCTTTTTCTGGAAGAAAAACAAATATTGGGGTTAATGTATGTAAATAAAACCAAATTAAGCATACAATGTTTAGAGCACTTAGAGAATTTTCAGTTAATAAATCTACAGCTCAACATGTAGAGAGCAGAATTGATCAGGAAGTTGACTTTAAACTGGTTTACCTGTCTAATTTGTCTGTAAAAATGGCCACCTCAGCTTTGATTGATAAGCATATTCATTTATGCATATTCTTTTCTGACACTGGTTGTTTTTCAAGTTGACGAAAGTTAAAAATGTGTCTGAAAAATATATATATAATTCATTAAAAAGCAACAAAAATTGTTTTCTGTATTTATTTTTGGTCATGCCCGCAGTATTGATTCAAAGTAACCAGGGGTGGTTTATTGTGCAAGTATAGTAGAGATGTACATCAATCACATTTGTTGATTATTCATCAGTTGTGATCATAGTGGTATGTTTCCACTTGTCTTTCAACAATATATCTTCTGTCTATTTCCCATCTTTCTTTATGAATAATGGTCGGAGCAGGTGTAGACATTTTTTATTTAAACCTGTAACTGAGAAGCAGTTTGAGGCCAAAGCTTTAATTTTTTTGTTTTCTCTCTGACTTGTGACCCCATCCATGGTACATCTAAGATACCTGGTACCATGTCTCATGGCAAAGCTTTATAATGCTTACAGTGTAAATAAGTGGTTGAGGGAAATTATGTTAAATGGTTCATATTTTGGAAACTGGTGTTATTCGCAGGACATTCATGCATGCATGCAGCTGTCCACTGTCAAATAGACTATAATGTTTATGTGTTGTATTCCTACATCACATTTTTACTCTTTACTTATTTTGGAACGGCAAAATGTTTAAAACACTCCCCTAAACATTAACTTCAATTTATATATTTCAATAAAACTACATATTTCCCTCCACAGTGTCATATTTGCATTTTTTCCTTCCACACGTCAAATGTAAATGATCTATTTTTATTATGATGAACAAGCTAGACTTGAATCATATTAGAGATGTGACATTTCAAAAGGATTTTAAAATGTATAAACACCTTTTTTTAATTTACTTTGATTTCAGTCTATAGATTTCTCCTGTTTGCCAAACGTTTGCAAAATATAAAGCCTAATGTTCATATTTCAACACAAACAAAATCATAACATTTATATATATATATATATTATATTATTATACAGAAATCTCATCTGCGTAGTGCTTAAAAACACAAACTTTGCAGTCACATTCAAGTCTTTCTTCATTTTTTATGGTTGCAAAGCGGTTTTATTCCCACTAATTCCCACTGTAAAAAAAAATCATGTCAACAAAAATAAAAGCAGGATTGTAATCCTGTTATCATGGATCCATAAGGAGAAAGGCTTTATCCAACAGGATTTCTGTTCCTGAATTGTATGAAAATTAACATATATGGATACGATCATGCCTCATTTGCATATGTAAACTAAACATTTCAGAAAACTTGCAATACGAATAATAATTGTCCAATAAAGGTTAGCATTTTTGACTTGTAGCGTAGGCCGTATACATAGGTCGGTAATTCTTCTGTACAGTTTCCAATTTTTTGGGAAATGCCATATTCATAAAAATAAAACCTAATTTTGCAATGTTTTACCAATAACTAAAACAAAGTAGCACTTTTAAAAACATTTTGAATAAAAAGGTCAATCAAAACCAATAGTCTTTTTTTAACAAATATTTAATTTGAAATATAAAACTTTATTTTAATTTTATTTCTTATTCATTTAAGGACATTTTCATTACTTTATAATACCCCTGATGTTAACAAAATATATGATGTTCAAAAAAGGGAAAATTAAATATAGGTCTGTAGACTGTAACGCCTACCTTAAACGGAAGTCGAAGAAGAAACAAAGTACACGTCAGTGGGAACGAGTAGTAACCAGGAAGTGGCTAGTAAGCTAGCAACGGATAATGAGCAGCTGAGACTTTGGTATTTTGACAGGTTAGTAATCATTTGCTCAATGAACATTAACCTAGAAGTACTTATTGGTTGCAAATTTACTAGCTTCTGACTGATTAATGCCACATTAGATAGCGATAGCCGGTCGGTTTTGCTAAAAAATGATATAACGTTAGCACTACTAGCGAGTATCGTGCAGCAGGAAGCGCTGCATAACCGGGGCGTAGTGGAGAGATACAGCGGAATCTGTCAGGAGAAGAGCAGGTGTATGTCAGGGCTTCTGTGCCATGCCCATGTGTCTTACATTTAACAGGCAGAGTTTAAGTTTAACATGCTCGCTGTACTTGCACCATTTTTGCCATCACACACCATGCAACGGTACCTTAAGAGTTAACGTAAGCTAGCTAAACCGCTTATTTTAGCCTTGGAAGACGTTAACTAAATGCTAACGCAATTATTATACAATACTGTAATGTATGTACTCTAATAATGGTAATATGTCCCGTTGCTTTAGTGGACGAAACACTGAACTCCTTTGTGAGTGTGTGTGGTAATGCTTAGAATAATGTTGCCTTAAATAACAGTCATTCAATAAATCCTACATCCATTTGTTTGAATATTTAGATTATTTCCTTATCATTTGCCCCCCCTTTCAGTTTTTGTCGAAAGAATATTGAAATAAATGATCGTTATACTCAATACAATTGAACAGCACGACACAAACTGCAGCCTCTCTAATACAGTTTAAACAAAATACAGAACATTAAAGGGCAGGATTTGTTTCAGGACTGTATTACACTGCATGTGTTAAGCTAGGTGTACCGTTTAACTAGCAACTAAACATAGCTATAGTTTATAGTGCAGACAGAAAGCTGTTAAACCTGTATTTCTTTTGTAATGTACCTGCAAAATGCCTGAATGCCTTATCTGTTTTTGTTGCACTGCTTTTTTGTCACAACCAATTTGTATGTATTTAGTTTATGTCTAACTTGGCTAGACCTTTGTCTATTTAAACATGTTGGTTTAATCAGCTATTCTCTTTTATATTAATATACATTTTTAAAAGAGAAACCTGAGTTTTCCTTTTATCTTAATGGTGCAACTCCTTTACTTCTCCATAACCAGTGTATTTATTTAGTTTTAGTTTTTTTTTACAATAGGACTACCATTCTTGGTCTAAAAGCAATATTTAAATATTCATGAACATGTCATTGGTACAAAACAAATACTTTATAAATGCAAATATCTTCTCTTTGTCTCCAGCTTCAGCAGGGCAGGATGGGCAGGCAGAGGAAAAGGGTGGTGACCGGTGAAGCTGCTCCACCTCCAAGGATAGATGAGAAGCCCACTGCATTTCCCCGTAAAGAGAAGAAAAAGAAAGTTGATATTGGCAAAGTCTTCATCAACATCTCCATTGGCCTCTGCATATTCAGCCTGATCTGGTTCTTTTACGCGCTTTACATGCGGTCCAGTCTGTCCAAAAGGGTAATAACGCTGCACCCGTCGCACCCTGTCCTGGACGCCAACAGCAGCAGTGCCAAGGTCTCCACGGAGAGGTTCTGGGGCTCGTACAGGCCTCAGGTCTACTTTGGCATGAAAACCAGGAGTCCCAGGTCCATTGTTACAGGTGAGAGACATGTCGTATATCATATGAACATGTGTCCATGTTTGGATCATGATGACAAAGCGAGTTTAGCCCCACAATAATGAGTTGAAAACCACAAAGAGAGCTTTTTAACCTCTTAAACCTTACTGATTCTGTGCAATACAGTAAGCTTTATTTAAAACGTTTACATCATCTTACTTCAATTAATTAGAATCCAATTTGAAATGTATACAATGATGTAATAAGGTGATTCAATCAAATCTTCAATGTTAAATTGCACTAGATCTGGGAAATAAGCCCAGGCACTTGTCAAATTCAAGAATATTTTGGACATAGTTCCTGGGACTGTTTACCTGTTTACCCTGTCAGCCAATTTGGAAGACCAATGTTGTTTATTAGTTGACAGCACAATGTGAACTGTATTTTCCGATGTTGAGTACCAACAGTTAATCAAGCACCACTGTTCTCAAAACCCTGTTGGCCGGTAACATGGTGCATGCAGCCAGTGAGTTTTGAGACTGAATCATCTTCCAAATGTTGTATTTGTGCATCTTCTGTGTTGTAAACCACAACCAAATAACTTAACTTTCACTGCTACATCTCCCCAGGTATGATGTGGATGCGTCAGTTTTCGGACATGGACGTAAACCTGAGGCACACTTGTGAGCAAGGGGATCGTTTGCAAGGCTATGGCTGGATGATGCATGATGGGATCACTTTTGGGGTCCAAGAAATCCGAGACAACGATTTCACACTCACCACAGAGTTTGTCAAGAGGATGGGTGGGGGTCACGGAGGAGACTGGACCTGGAGGATCACCGCCAAACAGCATGTGAGTGTGATTTGTTCAGCTTTATGAGCATATATTTCCTCACATGACCCACAAGTGTACCATCCAGTTGCAGATATGTCTTATGATGAATGTTTTTTTATTCAAGTTTTGATCATTTTTGTTTTGTCTTTGCCCAACAGAGCTCGGCCCCTCAAGCGCCAGTCATCTCCCTGATGTTTTACGCAGCAGCAGACACCCAGGGCTCACTGGAGGCTCACGTTGAGGATAGAAGCCGCCTCGCATCCATCACTGGTTTCTCAGAGGAGCTCGGAAACTTTAAGATCTCCTTCCGAAAGCCAGTTACCGGGGAATCATCCAGTGCCAAATATGCAAGGTAAGTGTTTGATTACAGGAGTAGGTGTTAAAATGAGCTCAGCTCCAAAAGAGCGTGATGATGGAAAAGGAAGCTGAAGTGTGCATGCTATAGAATGACTGCCAGTGCTCAGTTTGATCAGAATTAAAGATATGGAGAACAGAAAATCACTTCATATTTTTCCAAAAAAGAACATACTTTTCTTTTTATGTGCTCATCCAAATAGTGAAATTATCAAACAGTGAGGGGTTTGAAAAGCCATGTGTTAATAAATCATTTATACAAAGGTAAGAAGACATCATCATATTGCATTAACAGGCAATGTGCATTTCAGGAAAAGAATGATGCATACAAAATGAAAAAAAAGGTGATTTTATAGTGTGATGAATTACAAAATCTTATTTAGATGTATTTAAAACAACACATTTGCATGTCCCTGATTTGTTGACGTCTGCGGGACATTTGTGGGAGTCCCAGAATCACTCATCGGGATGGTACATGGTAGTAATAGCATGTTGTTCTCTGTGTGAACCTACATTACTATTTGGGTAAAAACTAAAAACAACCACTAGATGGCAGGAAAAGCAGAGCTTTCAGCATTTCATAAACCAACTGAAGGTATTAGGTTTTCTTAATTCTAAAAGTCTTATGAACATCCTGATATACAATACAGCAGAAAGTATATCATACACGGATGAAAATTAGCCTTGATGGCTCATTCTGGCACATTTACATCGTGGAAGTGCTCATGTTGATTAATGTGCATTTCCCTTCTTAAATAAACGATATATATATATATATATATATATATATATATATATATATATATATATCCCTTGAAAAGCTTAAAAGAAACCGAGCCTTTCAAAAAGGGCTCTAGTCTTCTTCTGGACGGCACAGATGCCGTTTAGTGAAGGTGTTTATCTACCTTCAGAAAGAACTGTTGTTTCAGTATTTTTTGGATTCTCTGCTGGCAACACCTCCAGGGACCGACAATATTTCACACTTTGATGAGGGCCAGAAGAGACCAGCGTAGAAAATGAAAAGGTACAGTATGCACTGATAGAAAAAGATTGAGCAGTGGCTGAAGAAGATGGGTGATTTAAGTGGGAGCTTAATATTGGTTTACTGTCATTCTTACAATTCACTTAACCTCACCACTACAATATGAGACCCTCACGACTTAGGACACATTGGGCTTCGGCTTCACAAACATAGCTAGTGCATTTGAGATTTCTAAAAATAATTTAAAGGTTTTTCTGATTGCTCTGATTTCATCGATTTTAAAAACACAAAAAAGTTAACAACAGTGTCTTGTCTTTTTCAGCTACAACTATCTTCAGACTGTCTCTCCTGGCTTGGAGAAGCACAGTGACATTGTGAAGCAAAGTCTGAACCGCAGGTTTGTCTACAGCCCTCCTTCTGGAGAGAAGAGGCATTACATAGCTGTAGATACCTACAAGCCCCCCCACCACCAGAACCAACAGAAACCCGCTGACACCCGGAAAGAGGGTGCCTTCGTGCTTCACCAGGTGACCGTCCAAATGCCGTTTCAGATAGAAGTTCTGTTTGAGTCTGGGAGTTTCCACAGCCGTCCCAACCAACTGGTGGGCTCCGTGATGACTCAGGAGCTGGAGAGGAGGAAAGCGGAGTTCGACTCAAAGTTTGAGAAGACTTTTGGGCTGGAGAGCAAAGGCTATAGCCAGGCACATGTTAAGTTTGGCAAGGCAGCGCTCAGCAACATGTTGGGGGGAATGGGCTACTTCTACGGCCAGTCAGTGGTTCAGTCGGTCTACAATGAATACCCGCTCCTCTACCCCGAGGGGGCTTTATTCACAGCCGTACCATCACGCTCTTTCTTTCCCCGAGGATTCCTTTGGGATGAGGGCTTTCACCAACTGCTGCTGAGCAAGTGGGACCCCCAGGTGACACGAGAGTCTATTGCTCACTGGATAGACCTGATAAATATGGAGGGCTGGATCCCCCGTGAGCAGATCCTGGGAGACGAGGCTCGCAGTAAAGTCCCAGCTGAGTTCGTAGTTCAGCGTAACGAGAACGCCAACCCACCCACTCTGTTCCTAGCCCTTCAAAAACTCATAGAACAGCTCAATTCCAATCCAGAGAAGGCAACATCTCAACCAACCTTGCCTTTCCTCCGACGGCTCTTCCCCAGACTGAAAACCTGGTTCGAATGGTACAACACCACACAGACGGGGCCCCTACCGAACTCATACCGCTGGCGTGGACGTGACAAGGACACCAATCTTTTCCTCAATCCCAAGACCTTGACTTCTGGGCTGGACGACTACCCTCGCGCCTCACATCCATCAGCAGAAGAGCGCCATGTGGATTTACACTGCTGGATGGCCTTATCCTCAGGCATCATGGCGAGTATAGCGCGGCTTCTAGGCGAGCCACATCAGGACTATGAGCTCACCCACCATGTGCTCAGTGACAACGACAAGCTGAATGAGCTCCACTGGTCAGACCAACTTCATGCTTTCAGCGACTTTGGCAACCACACCCAGGCTGTGTCCTTGCAGCAGGAGAAGGTGTACGTGCCTCCCGGACAGCCTCGCCATCAGTTCCCTGTGGCGCGCCTCGTGCGCTCAGTCCGCCGGGCCCCTAAGCTGCAGTTTGTTAATGCTTTGGGTTACGTTAGCTTGTTCCCCTTCTTGCTGCAGATTCTTACACCGGATTCCCCCAAACTAGAACACATCTTGCGTGACATGAGAGACTCCAACAAGCTGTGGACGCCCTACGGCCTGCGTTCAATCTCCAAGTCCGATCCAATGTACATGAAGCGAAACACAGAACACGACGCCCCCTACTGGAGGGGACCGATATGGATTAACATCAACTACTTGGCAGTCAGAGCCCTGCACCACTACAGCAACACAGAAGGGCCATACCAAGAGATGGCAGCTGCTCTTTATGAGGAACTCAGGACTAACATCATCAATAATGTTTACAGACAGTATGTTGAAACAGGGTATATCTGGGAACAGTACAATGACGGCACTGGCAGGGGCCAAGGGAGCCACCCCTTCACCGGCTGGTCGTCCCTGACAGTATTAATGATGGCTGAACAGTACTGATACTGTAGATTGCATCTCATGTTTATAAGATATTGGCCCTCAGTTATCTGGATGTGACTGAAACCTCCACATAATCAGGTGTTAAGATCTAGTTACAGGTCTTCTCTCGTTGATAAAAGTCAACACACTGAAATAACAACATCCAGCTTGAAAAATAGACATTTATGATCACATTTAAGCATTTAACCTTTAATTAAAACCACAGGTTTCAAACAGGTATTCTCTGAAGGTTGATTTTCAAAGTGTAAGTGCAGCTACTCCGTCTATGCTGTATGTGGAGCGCAGCACAGTCTAGTGCTTCAGGTATACACTTAAGATTCATTTAGGAAACACTTAATGAACTCGTATGCCACATGCAGTCTCATTGCTTCACATTGCAACTTTTAATTATCACAGTATTTTCTATAATATGCAGGAAACCGCTAGTCTACTTGTCTTAGGGAGCATGCCTACAGGGTGTACTCTTCATCAGATTCATCACAAGTCTTCATCTGGGGAAGTAAGTGAGGGCCATTATTCTTTATTGTGCCATTTCTCTTCATCATGTGTTCTCTGTCTTAATGATTGGTCATTTTGATATTTAATTGTTTGATTAAAAAAAAGTCTTTTAAGAAAATTATTTACAGTCTTGCTCAATATTTGTAAAACAACTGCTTCTAAAAGCAGCCATATTTTGTACACAGCCTGTAGTTTAACTGGCACTGAATACAACAGACTGACTGTGTTTTTGTTTTGTTTAAAACAATAAACGGTTTGAATTATTTCTTTTGACATACTGTACTTTTTGGGTAATTTTTGTGTGTGACTTCCATGGATGTAAGCAGATCATGAATCTGAACCCATAGGTACAATCTCTCCTTGAAATGCACAAATAGAAACACTTTATTTTACCTGACGTGTCCTCACCTTATTGTTTGAGCTTCGTTGTTACGGATCAGCTCGGACACGGCTTCACAGGTTTGTGATCACTCTGTCACTGCTCTTTAGTTCCTGTGTATGAAACGGTCAGCTGACTCTGCAGATTGTCTTAGCAAACATAATTGATAAATCCTTACTTGTAATTAACTTAATGTCTGTACCAGCTGTGACTGGAACTGCATTTCACTTCTTCTTAAATTCAATATTAAAAATGACTCATCCAAGATAACAGTCTGTGAACAGTATGCATAAATGCAATTTAATACAGCTGGTTACTCCATTTTACAGAACATACATGTGGTAATTATAGAATAGCACCATGGGTAGGTTTATGTCTGTGCATATTTTATATTTGAGTTAGTAAGTATAATCTTGGATCAGCAAATTAGTCTTGTTGCCGATCGATGAAATCCCACCACGACTCCTTTTTCTAATATTTCCCAAATCTTTTTAATGCTTCTAAAAAATGCCTAGGGGTGCAATATTATCCAAAAAATATGAATAAGCTTAAGATCTATGAGTCGTAATACTTAAGTGGAGAGCCAGGGTATTTAATTCTACAGCAACACTTGTAGAACATGTATTCGCTTGCACCATTACTAAGTAGCCAACATTTTGTATTGCCCATAGTTTCAGACATTGCCATGTACTCTCTGTTTTGAATCTAAAATATTATATCAGATTTTTTTTCCCCAGCTTGCAGTCATAACTCCTCACATGTTCACACCTCTGTCAGTCAATAACTTGCTGTGACCTTAAGCATAGCAGCCCTGTCCTTTCTTTTGTCAGATGGCACATTCGAAGGCCTCTAGCTGACGTCAATGTGCTTTTTCATGGTTTCCATGGAGCGCTGTTGTTGAGAGGGCCTGGTGCTTAATTAGCTAAAATCAAAAGGCATGGATAGCACATGGATGGCAAATTCTTTTTACTCCTTGACATGAGCTGCCATACATTTACTCACCGGAGCTTGCAGTTGCGATGTTCCTATTAATACTTTGACACCAAATATCAAACAGCGCTGCTGCAAAAACTAATATGGGCCCTCATTCTGTGTGCATGACCGCTGGGTTCCAACCTCTGGACTGTTATGAATCCTTTGAATGGGCTAGATGTGTAGTTGTATAGTTGGAGGCTTACTGTGGTGCATTAAGGTTGCATGGCTAAAAATAGTGCCTCTACCAGTTAGAGGAACAGCAGATAGGAAGCCACAGATCGGTAGCTTCAACACATTTATTAGAGGCTACAGTATGTCTCTCAGTTTGTTAATGCATGACTCAGGCTAGATCATGTAGATTTACAGCGACATGAATAAATACAGTACCTCAATTCAGCATCTTTTTGGTAGAAATGGTGAACCTTCATTCGTCTTAATCGTTTGAGATTAGATTTGAAGAACTACAATGATGTATCGATGTGCAGTGATTGCCTTCGGGCGCAGTCTTGGGTAACACAGGCTCATTATTTGACCCTTTGACCTGTAAACGCAAAGCATAGTATCCAGGGATTTGGACGCAGATGAGCCATTTCCTTTGCCTTTCGCTGTTTCTCTCAGAGGAAATGGATTCCACATCCCCTCAATGCGACTACAGTCGAAAATGCATTTATTTCTTTGAAGAGTGCGGACAATCTGTGTGACTAAAGCACTCACTGCGCAATCCATCCCCCTCACCCAAGACCCTTTTTTCACAGTTAGATGGGATAATAGCCAAACAGCATCAGAGCTAACTAATGTGACTGCATAATAAACAGATGAGTCAGGGAGTATTCATTTGCATATCACCCAACCTTATCAGAGCTCCTATATAGTGAGTATTTTGTGATTGACTAATATCAGTGAATCGGCCTGCGAGTGCAGTGAGCACGGAGAGAATTTAGTGTTCAAATGGACGCTGCTCGGTGTTGAAATTGAATCTTTTTTTTGATGGAAGTCATTATACATTTGCAGAGCAATTATAAAGTTGTCTAATAGTTGCTGGAAATACCCCCCTTGTAGCACTGACTGCTGTATTGAATGTAATTACTGGGAACTTATGCTAGAGGGAGCTAATTAATAAGGCATTTGTGAGTGGAAAAGAGGCTTTTTGAATATAGCTTAGCTATCATTTTACTTACAATGGAGAGCTACTTAGAATTAAAGCAGTATAAGTGGATAATTATGCTAATGGCTCAATTTGGATTTAAGATATGGTGGCAGGCTGTATTTCTCGATGATCACTGTTCCTGCATTACAGTGCTCTCACACAGGTTTTTCTGTGCGTATGTGGGCTTATGCTCATATCATCTCACTGGAGATGTCAGATGTTTTGTCCTGAGGCCACAGTATAATGTGTGTGTGTGTGTGAACTCCTCTGACACAACTTTTCTGCCTCCCATACACATAAACAAAGCCTTTGGGAAAACTGGCGATGAACTTCTGCTCCCTGTGACGTATGAGTTTCTCCATTCTCTGTCTTTGTGCATCCCTCAAGCCTCATGGCTACAAACCTTTTAATGTGTCAATTTCCATTAGCTTATTGCATGTTCATTTTGTACGTGGAACTCCTGCATTGCCCTCCCAGGACAGAGTAACCGTGTTTGTTCTCTTCAACTTCAAAACAGCAAGCTTTCCCTCCTCTATTGAATTCAGCATCATCATCCAAACTGGGCTAATTGCTGTTTATTCTTCATGTCTTTCTGTAAAACACCCTGCAGGATGCAGCATCTCCAGCTCTCTGCACCCTGCCTTTGCCCCCCAGAAGCTCGCTGTTGAGCACCAAACCTGCCTCAGCCAACATAGGTCTATGTATGTTATGTAAGGCCCACTATAAATAGGTTCACCCGGGATCTTTTGTCTTTACCTGATTCGCTCTTAGCACAACAGTTTTTATTTCTGGAGAGAGCTGTGGAAGCTAGTGCAATGTAGAGCTGACCGTTTCCATAGTTACTTTTGTTAGCTGCAAGCTCTTAACATTCTTCATCTGTTTCCTCACATGTCTGCTGTTAGCTATTTGTTCGAATCTGTTTGCATTGCTTGTCCCCTTAATAACTGTATGTGCATAGATTAAGCAGTGATGGAAACATTTAAATATGATCATTCATATTAAAAATATACACGTTGTGGAGTCAATTGATTGAACGAGCAACGGCTAGAAAACAGTGTGGGAGCAGATGAGTCAGAGACTACAATATGTAGATGTTAACTTCTGTTGGTCAAAAGGACATAATAATAGTCCCATGTTGCATGATAATGATTTTGAGTATTGATATTATTGACTTTCAGTTTAAGGGGGGTTGTTGTTGCATCTGGTGAAGCACTAAACGAGAGATATTTGCATTTGAATCGACTGTTAACAATACCTAAAACTCCTAAAAATTGTGAAAATTCACAGTCGTTTATCACAGATTTTTCTTAAAAATGTCCGAGCAGTTAGGTAACCGCAGGTACAGTAGCTGGATCCGGCCCAAGAATTTGACAGAGCGCTGCCAGCATGGATCCAGCAGAGAAGAGGGCAAGGTGGGAACCATGCGAGTGAAATGTGTGGAGGAGTCTGGGGGCATGGTTAAAGAAACACTGGGGCATTCTGCAATCATGAGAGCTGAATATGATTCTCACCCATCCCTGCTGTCGAACCAAAGAGTACAGGCGGCTGGGGACCAAAGTGGGCGAGTGCGAAAGTATTTTTGGATCGCACGGGAAACCTGCCACACCAACAGCAGCAGCAGCAGCAGCAGCAGCACCGGGGCCTGGTACCGGGCTTCCCTAACCCACTCCCACTCTCAGAGGAAGAGCAGGAGAGAGATGCTCCTTCAAAAGAAGAACCACGCTTCCGCTGCTTTTATTTTTCTTATTTGTAATATGTATCTTTCAATTGCCCAGTGTTTGCATGATAATGCAGTATATATAACTATCCAGAGCCCAACATGACAGAAAGAGAGAGAGAGAGAGCAAAATAGAGAGAGAGAAAAAGAGAGAATAACGAACTTGGCAGCTGAGGCGAGTATCTTGTATTTATAGAAAGTCGTGTTTCCGGCAGAGGTTTCTGTGGTTTTAGCACTCCCAATCCATTTTGCGGTGTCTTATAGGCCCCTTTTGTATCCAGGTTTAGATTGGAGATGTTCCCTCACCCAGCGCCTTGGGGGGAGATTTGACTATGAGACATGTCAGGATGAGATTTGGGGGAGGCAGATGGATTTCTCCAGCTCTTGTGCAACCCTTGCTTTCTAAGGAATGCTCCAAAGAAATCTGCTTTGCATCCACTAACTTAAAGAGGCATTAGTCAAAAGTACAACACAGCACTTGGGGCTGAATGTAAATGCATGTTTTATGATCCATATGTGTTTCATCATTGCATGGATGCAGGCAAAGCATCAGCCTACGTTTTTTTTTTATCTCAGGCTTCTTGAATGTGTCATGTAGATGCAGTATTTCCTGTATAACCTCTACAGATCATGGTAGGTTTAATGTGCTTTTTTATTTCAAACATTAAATGGCAGCCTCTGCATCTCAGTGGATTTCCTGGTATGGATAAGGTTCTTCTGTTATTTACTCACAAACAGTGTGGGTTGCACAGTTGGTTGACAACATGCCAAGGCATTGAGACTTAGATGAGCCACTGTACATCTAGTGGAATACAATATATTTCATTTTAAAGGGAGATTTATAAATGATTGCTTGTTTATGCTCTCGAGTAGGAATGTGGATGTGCTGCAGAATCAGCAAACTCTTCAGGTTCTTATACTGTAGTCTTGAGACAAGAGCCAGTCTGGGTTTAAAAGGTCTGTATTGTACACTAGATCAAGAATTCACATTGCAACAAAAAATGGCTACTGATTTTCATTTAAAAAAAAGTCCTTAACTTCGCTGATTCAGCTTACACCACATTTACAATGTGCATTTCAGAACAATAACAAAAATGATAACTAAGTACATCACTGATAACAGTAATTTTGCCGATACTGCGGATTGGCCTCTGATAACCTCTGGCTGAGTTCTGAGGTCATCAGCTTATGCTCATAAGAGAGTTGAAGGTTTCAATTCTAAGATGGTTTCTTAGAACCAAAATAAGATGTAATGTGAGCCATCGATGTGCCTCTAGCTTGTATCGATAGCTTGACTGCTGCACAGTTTTGCAAAATCAACAAAATGCCATTGCTCGTAGAATAAATCCCTGGATGTGTATCAGTTATTTGTCTGGACCAGAATGTAGAAGTATCTTGTGAAATAAATGCTTTTTTGTAGTTTTGTTTCAGGAAAGCTTAATACAGAAAGAAAACAGGGGTATCCGTATTGGTTAGATCTGTTAAGTTTTTATCAACATAGCAGCTGTTTCTCCTATAAAAAACACTAAAGAAAAGTAACATTAGTCAAAATATAGAACAGACATTGAAGCACTGCAGTGATCTCAGAGGGCAGTCACTCCTCACTGCCTCTTCAACTCTATCAGGCACCCACCTGCAAGCAAAACTCCCACTCACTGTCCAGGAGTGAACCTGAAAATTAAACGGCCAGGGGGTTACATATTACATGTTACTTGTTAGACGCTTTTATCCAAAGCGACTTACACACTCAATACTGTGGGCAATCCCCACAGGAGCAATTTGGGGTGAAGTGTCTTGCCCAGGGACACAACGACATGCTGACTGCAGTGGGGTTAGAACCTGTGCTGCCCTGATCCGAACACCAACGCACTAGTCCACTGCGCCACACGCCGCCATATACATATGCAGCATAAAGAAAAGTATTTACCTTTTAACGGGCCACAAAGAATTCACTTCAGTTATGAAAGTAATATAAAGCATCTCCGACACAATTCATCAAGCTGGAGTAAAGTAATCAACAGTTTGAATGGATCACAGCAGATCTGTAATTGTCAGGTTGATGGTATTTTAGGCATCTAGGGACTTAATTACTGTACATGTGCTGTACAGCAGCATTTAAGCATTGCTACTGGAATGGCCCTCCTATGGATCAAGACAGTCCGTCGCTCCACACATGTACTTCTTATTAGACTGTTTTCCATTAAGCTTTATTCATGGTTCCCAGAGGATGAATCATACTGCCTTGTTGATCCTCAGACTTTTCCTCTAGTGCCCCCATCACTCATTGTTTTCAATTAATTCCACATTTACTGTATCATTCATGGTTCCCAGATCATGGATCCTCCATCATATCGTATCGTTTTCTTCACAAACCCACGAGGTTGATGTTCGTTATTTTGAGTCTTTACAGCAGCAGCCTCTGTTCTAATCCGTGGCACTTTCTTTGCATGATGTGCCCTCTCTCGTTCTCCATTTTTCCAGTCTGTACTCTCCATGAAAAGGCACACAAAAGCTATATACATATATATATATAAGGCCATATTTAATTTGTTAACCTTATGAAGACGGACAAATTGATATAAGGGCTAATTTATAAAGACATGCTACAAGTTGAGCCTATTTCAGCTCGGGACTATATTAAAGCATTTCACTTGTGCCTTGCTGAAATGATCCTTTCATTAAAGCCATGTTTCATCTTCTGTCCTCAGCCAGTACTTTGAACCTCTTTTGAAGTCAATATCCTTGTTAAAACATGGAAGCAACTTTTTATTGCTCTACATTTTTTCCAAACCTACCACACCATTCACTAAGAATTAGATTTGTCTCACAGTGCTCAGATGCAGAGGAATAAAACAAAGGCTTTCATTTATCTTTGGTATGGCGTTACCCCTGCGCTATAATGTCAGTAAGTGCTTACATTACATAAATCCATTACTTAGTGCCTGTGCTGTGGCATTTTATGGAGGAGAGAGGTTAGCCACACTGCAGTTATCATAACAGCATCTCGTGATCTGAACTCTGTGTGATCAGATTGGTTTTAATAGACTCTGGATTACTTGGAGGCAGTTCCTCAAAGCTAAACATCTCTGGGCCTAGAATTAGAGTGCACATCTGAGGTGAAAACGATTTGTTCAGGAGAATGTCACTGCTGCAATGAAAGAGCTTATATGCTATTATCATACACTACCTTAAAGAGATGACAGGGCAGCGAGATCCTTTGATACATTTTCCACTTCTTCTTCAGTATTGAAGGAGATGACATTAAATCTGAGTCGTCTAAGCAGGCTGTGTATTATGTCTAATAGTCTTTTTGCGTTTGTGCCGCAGTAATCATATTTTATTCACAATAGCCACAAGCTTTTTTTATCTTCAGTTAAACTAGTCCCTAACAAATCTCTCTCGGATGCTTTTCAATTAGCTCACAGGAGCCTTTCAGTACAGTTAAAAAAAAATGACGTGGTTATGGGTAAAATGCTGTCTGTAGTGGTGTGAAGGTAGCGATTTTCTATGGCTTTGGTCTATTGATCAATACACTCTTGCTTGTGTACAGAAATGTGCACTCCTGTGACCCCTTATCAAAGGTAGCTCCCTCACAAGTCCTGCATTCAACATTTTACACAAGAAAAAAATGGAAAAGTGTAAGCAACTACATGTACTCCTTACTACTTAAACTACTATTAAGCAAAATGGATCCTGTTAGTGTTATGTTAATGGTGCACTTTTCTTTTTCACAAATGAACATCTACATAGTGCTTTAATTGTGAAGTTGATCAATGTGGGGCTAATTTGAACTTCCTTATATAGATTCCTGGGTTTTAAAATCCATACAGGCTGAACATGTTTGCATAATAAAAACATTTCCTAAAGCTGTCCAACATGTAGTGAAGAAAATATTACAATATTTCACTCAGATATTTACTGGTCTTTAAGTATAAAATACTCAAAGAAAATATTACATTTTTGGAGCTGTTTGCGGCTCACATGGTAGAACAATGAAAAGAAAATCTGCTTGGCCAAAAAAAAAGAGACCAAAATCATCCTGTAAATGTGATGATTGTGTAGTGAATTAGCATTTGCTTCATATAATTATTGCATTAAATTGTGCCAGCAGTAAATCCGAATTTCCCCTAGTCTAATAAGGTTGATTTAATGCACAGATAGCCATTCATAAGACTGCAGAGCCACAGGAAACATTGAGGGTAGAGTGAAAACCCAGAGTGTGTGTGCTGCTGGTTGGTGTGTGGCTACAGGCTGAATGCGGCTGCAGCGTCGCTGTCCACGGTCCTGACCCTCCAGCCGGAGCCAGAGGTCTGCTGCAGACTGCAGCTTCCTATGAAAGAGTATCGACTTTGTGTAATAGGAAGTGTGACCACGGAGGGCACCCAGCAACAGATGCGAAACTGAAAAAAATGCTTTGGGGGTTGAAATGTCATGTGAACAGTTGGGTTCAACCACTGAACACCTCAGGGGTGTTATCGACTCCCTTCAATGCTTTTAAAGGCCAAGGGTTCGTTTAGACTGGGCTTTGCGGTTATTCGCCCTCATAGTGTTAGCGACCACAATTTACAGCGACCACAAGACAGGGAGTACATTTGTGGAAGTAAATGAAAGAGGTGGACTGCTAGGGAGAGTTGTTCAATTTAACTGCTAACATGTAGGCCATGTAGTCTGGCCCAGATCTGATGCGGACACAGAGGCAAGTCTCACAGGGAAATACGTTTACCAGACTAGGTTGTTCTAGTATTTATCTTTAAAACGAAGTAGGCCTAATTAATTCACTAGTGCTTACTTCAAAGAGAATCTGGCACACTCAAGAGAATACCTTATTATCTGCTCAGGTGCACGTGCTTTTGCGTTGAATCGTTGAATCATTAGAGGGTTGCTTTTGTCCTTTCCTTTTGTCTCACTTTGTTACATTTGGTACATTTACATTAGCTTCTCTTAGCTATTACATGTCATTGAATCGCACGGATTAACATGTCAAGTCTAAGAGCAAGTAGTTCCTGTAAAGCATTACCATATTTTTGTACTGCTTTTGCTGCGTTTTTTTTTATAAAGTCCCTAAGTTTCTTTAATGTTGATCTTGAACTAGTTGATGAATTAATACTTAAATTGCATATATATTTATATGTATAGCACTTTGCTATTCCTGCATGTCCATCTCTGTAATTACCCTTTATATCAATATTTCATCTGTTCATTTTTCTGCCACAACTATAGGCCTCAATATCTCTCAAAAAACATAATGCTTATTTTTTATATCTTGTAATGAATTATATTAGGTTTGTATTACCCTTTCGAAGTTTCAGCATGTTTAAACCTTGTATAGGACAAATGTGTTGCAAATATGCTGTTGTTTTCCAAACTGGTATCCAAAACAAAAATATATGTGACCTGTATATATCATATCCTTCAAATATATCCTGGTACATTATAATAAAATGATACAATTGTCTTTTAATTTCCCTCCTTGAACCTTAAACATATTTATTTCAGAAATACCCTTTCTTAATTCTATAACTTTAATAATTTAGAGTGCCTATGATTACGGTACATATTTCACCTTTCTCCTTACATTACCTTCATGTTAAACCCCCTAAACCGGTGTTTGAATGCCTTCTTACCTCCAAAATCTTCAATTGCCCAGCTTTGAAGATCAAGTCAGTTAACTGTTCACTTTTCTACCGTGTATTACCTCTCTTTGCATGAGAGCGAACTAAATTGGCGAATCATAGAGTTATCTCGAATGCGTGATGGCTATCTCGAATGCGTGATACCGTGTGAGGTAAAGGGTGATGCCAAGAGAAACAACACTGTCGCTAGCTTAATGTTTGTTTCATTTAACTGATGCATCGTTTCTGGGGACAGAGATGCCATCAGTACACCGTTTTACCACCGAAACACTGGTCGCCACTTGTTGCAACGTCAGATTCCATCTCTCCGGTCTGGGAGGAGGGAGGATTAGAGGAGGGGGGACTCCGTCACATCCTCGGTCCAAGTATGGGCATGAAGTTTACACGCAGCGGGGAATCCTCTCACTGGAGCTGATGAATGGGGAGGAGGGCCGAGGGAGCTGCCAAAGTGTATATAAGGAGAGAGAGGGGAAGTCGCTGATGTGAAATCCACAGCAAGCAAATACCAAGCGAGGAGCAGAGACGAAAAGGAATACCTTTTAATTGCTTTTGACACCTTTTGACACAGACCACTTTGGATCATTTGTTGAAAACCATCAAAAGGGGAGTTGAAAGAAAACAGTCATCTGCATAATTTATTTTACATTTTCTCCTTTTACCTTTTTCCCTGGGAGAGACGGACTTCTAAGAGCAGCATCAGTATGTTGAACAATATGGATTTGAATGCGAAAGACTCTTTTTACCCTCAGTTTGACAATTGCAACAGTTCTTCCATGGGAATGGACAACAGCGTGCGGAAAGATAACCAGGAGGTTTATGTCGATGCAGAGCGGGGGGTACCTGCCCAGTTTGGCCACGGTGAGTCCGCATCTTTGCACAGTCGATTAACATTTGCATGCAAGATCATTTAAATGTGTTGAATATATGAGAACCAGAGGAGATAGAGAACTCTTCCCGTACAGTCGTGTAGGCTATATTAAGGCATCTTATCAAAGCATTCCTGTGCCAAAACAGCATGAATGTTTATGTAACGCTGATTTTTCATCCTCGTTTAATATGCACTGATTCTCAATTATAAATCACTCGCGATGACAAAGTTTTCTCTCTTGTTAATTCAACAGAAGGAACCCCAGCTACCCTCAAAACCGAAGCCTCCAACTCGGAATTTGCTTTTAACCCTTGCGAGTGCCCAAAAGACTCCTACACCCCCTCTTCGCTCGCCTACTCCGGCAGTTTCTATGTTGAGGCATCTCAGGGAGCGCCGTGCAGCACCGAAACACTTCTCAATATGATCACTGAGATCGTGGGTATATCCACACTGCCACTTTTAGACGTGCAACAGAGCATCAACAGTCGGGGAACTTATCCATCGCCTGCGCCGATGGACAGCAGCAATGGACATTTTGGAGACCCCGGCGTCAAGAGGCAGTCCTACACCTGCTCCGGACCTTCTCCTCCCGTTTACTCTCCTGACCAGACGTGCCCGAGTTACGCTGATGATCAGAACCAGAAGAAAGACGAACCAAAGTCAGAGGCCGCTTCCTTCCCTGTCGTGGTTAAGAATGAGTTTGAAAGCAGCTGCTACGAGTGGGGAACATTTACCAAAGCTGGCTGTTTGGAGACGAGTTTCCAAACAGAAACCTTCCCAATGTCAAGCGATTTCCCCCCTGAGCAGCAGATGGATGTCAAGGAACTTTTAGACACA
The DNA here is from genome assembly GCF_902827165.1 of Trematomus bernacchii. Lineage (NCBI taxonomy): Eukaryota > Metazoa > Chordata > Actinopteri > Perciformes > Nototheniidae > Trematomus > Trematomus bernacchii. The sequence continues at coordinate 5,151,902 of NW_022987593.1, read as the reverse complement.
TTTCCCCCAATATGTCCCAACCCAGAGATGGAATTTAAAGTGGAGGGAGGTATCAAACAGGAGCCGTGTTTCTCTGACACCTGTTCTCAGAGCTACTCCAGCCCCATGTACAATAATTACCTCCCTCCCCCTCCGATGGGCCTCTCCTCTAACCTCAAACCCTTCCCCGAACCCCCACAGCCATCTAACCAGTGTGATTCCTTATACACGTCTCCAGCTTTACCAAGCACCATAGACTCCATCCTTTACTCTTCCTTGTTGCCAGATTCATTCGCCCAAAGTTACACCACCCGTCCTACAAAGCCCACCCGGGCCCGGAAGAGCCCCGCCGCCGCTCACGGCCCCGCCAAAGAGAAACCCTTCACCTGCCCCATGGAGAGCTGCGACCGGCGCTTCTCTCGCTCCGACGAGCTCAACCGGCACATCCGCATCCACACGGGCCACAAACCCTTCCAGTGCCGCATCTGTTTGCGCAGTTTCAGCCGTAGCGATCACCTCACCACCCACACCAGGACTCACACCGGGGAGAAGCCGTTTTCCTGCGACACGTGCGGGAAACGGTTCGCCCGGAGCGACGAGAGGAAACGGCACGGACGCGTACACCTGAAACAGAAGGAGAAAATGGAAATAAAGCCACAGGTGACCACCAGCGCGTGGACTTTCACTCTTCCAGAGGGAATTTGAAGACAAAGCTGTGTGTCCAAACATAGCCTACACGACATTAGGAATCTTTCCGTCTTGGAAGATAAAGCCAGCTGACTACAAGTTAACGTCCAAGTTGGTTTGACTGGCAATGCCTGGCACGAGGTTTCGCAAATATTGCAATTTTTTTGAGGAGCAGAAAGGAAAGGAGAGGTCTGCTTCGGCCTTAGTGCCTGCTGCTGATGCTGCTGACTTAATGCAAAGATGCACAAGTTGAAAAAGTCGATAAACAGATCATAAGTGACTTGTTGCTGTTACTGTCAGTAGAGCCAAACCTCTCTGCTGCGGCATTGCATGACTGCTGTTCAGCACCTCTTCTCCTGGACAGCTCCGACCTCCATCGCCTCTGAACCTGTATGGATTGCACTTACAGATTATTAATATCTCCATTTAAGATTCTTATTTTTTGCTTTTAGCATTCTTAGAGCAATGGTTTGGACTATGTTTCTTGAAATGCATGTTTATGTCAGTGTTTCTTTTCCTTTAAGCGGAATATCAACCACTGTCAAGGTACTCCTTCACTCCACAGTGAAGGTTATTGACATGAATGTAGGCTAACATATTTATGGCTTTGACCATAAAGCTGTCCATCTTTGATCAAATGTAGTGTTTGTTTGAATTCTTATCATTTGGCTGTCAGTGTTTTTTGTCATTGGTCTTTGTGTAGTGTTACAATTAATTGGATTATTACAATTGTGAAAGATATATCATAAATGGGAAATAAATATATTTGTATAACTGTACTTCTTTGTATTTTTATAGCTAATTGTATATTTTACATTTATCACATTTGAGTGTCATTTATCAAGGTGAAATGTATTCTAAATCATTAATAATGTCTTGGTTTTTGAGGGCTATTGTTTAGTAATACAATATTTTAAATGTTACAATTTGATATCAGAAACATTTTCGCACTTCATCCCATTGTTGGTATGATAAGAGTTATTTAATTAAACTGCTGGTTTAGTTTTAAAAAGGACCAGTATGTACACTAGTTGTGGTACAGCTTTTCAACAAAAAGGATTTTACAGTATGTACAGAAGTATGTTTAATCAAGCTAGAAATGACTAGCAAAATATAAAATACTGCTTTTGAGTAATCAGGTAGCACACATTGCTGCGAGTTTCTGTGGATTTTACCTTGGACTTTACCATGAAAGGGTTTTGACTCCTGGTATCTTTTGCTGGAGATACTGAATGCTGAAATGTACACTTTAGCAAAAAAAAAATAACAAAAAAATGTTGAAAGTTTGGTGAAATTATCACCAACAGGGTACGGTACTGCAAAAAAGTAATTTAACTTGCCTTAAGTTATATTAACTGTTCAAGTAAAGATTTTGTACATAGACAGTTTCTACAATACTTTAAATGAATATTGATGTTGTTATTTTTATGAAAAGTTTATGAACAAAATAAACAATTTCTGGAAGCATCACGTTTCTTGTGTGTGGTTTTAAATGATCCAAATGATATCTCTTGCTCACCTTGCCCACTCTGTGTCAGACCCCTGTTGGAGCATTCAGATGAGTGTATCTTTTCCCAAAATATAAATGATAACAGTCCACGTGTGGCACCAGGCTGTAGCCCTTCCATGAGACGTCACGGTTCTAGCCTGTGACTCAAAAGGCTTTTGACTAAAACACATTAAAGAAAAAAAAACCTATTACTCAGTGCTGGGATTCTGAATCCCCTCGACTTCAAAGATCACTTTCCTCATGTTCTAAATGTGGAGATGAACACCATGGGCGCTGTGGTAATCTCAACAGGAAAAGTCTTAAGTTAAACAGGACATTTTCTTCCCATGTCAATGAGATGATCTGATGCTCTCAGTTCATTCATTCCTTTGTTCATTCACTCACCATTTCTGCAATAAAAGGATATTAATTTCCACTCAATTGCTGAATGCGATTACGGTCTATTATCATGTAATTTATTTCTCTCAAAGAATGGCAGTACTAAAGTATGCTCTTGCCAAAGCTGCATGTGCATTCTTGTAAATGCTGTTAACAGTCTTCTTGAAAACCTCTCTGCTATAATAAAAAGTGGCGCAAGCCATTGCTTCTTTTTATGAAAATTGATATGATCCTATAATGAACGGATCCAAATTGCGCTGAATTTTCAAGTAAAGTGGTACAATTCCCAACACTTTGAGCATAGTAGTAATGTCTAAGATAAGCATATGTGTCTTTTAGAGTTTGGGGAGAAGACGGTTGTGCTGATCCTTTAAATAGGATTCAAAGATTCTTTGTGCTCTGTGCTTCTCTATAGGAGGCCAAGATCTTACATCTGTCATTGCAAGCCATGCAGGCATGTATTAGCAGGGACTCCGCGGTGTACGTATGACATGCATGTGCCCGTGACGCAGACGGCTTGCCGAACACTACGGTGCTTGCCCACGGCGGTGCATAAGTGTCTGCCTTGTCTGAAGCTGACAAACATACTGTACCAGTGTGAAAATGCAAGCCGCCACATGGAGCCCTGTGAATAGTATGTACCCATCCTCTGCTGTCCATCACTCATCATCACTTACAATAGCACAGGGCCTATCTCGCATCAACGCACACTACTTTATCTGTGTTGTTTTAGTGGCAAACACTGTCCAGTGATGGATTGTTGAGGTTTTGAATTGCATTGATGTGCAGTCACAGTGACCATTATCCAGACACTTGAAGACTGAAGAGTTATTGAACTCTGGCCAGTGATGGAATTTCTGCATTTGTGCATTTGGAAGCTCAAATTCACATTTGCATACTGTAAATGGTCCTTGAATTATCTACAGCATGTGCGTACGCTTTCGGCTGCGTTGTCTTTATCGAATACGTTTAGCATGTCATAAACCTTCCTAACTCCCTCTCTGATACAGACTAAAGACATAAATCAGTTATTTTCCACTGACTGACATTTATGTCTTTTTACTCCTGTAGATAAGCGTAATTGCTGAAGCCATTAAGTGATTGTGCTGGGAGGGCACATGACCGCCACTGAGAACCATGATTTCTCAGAACGCGGACCTCTGCTGTGAATAGTGGCACATCAAGTCCATTAAATCCCGCCAGGATGTTACTAATGCAAACATGTTAACATTAGGACTGTTGCACTGGGGGAGGTTTATCCAAGGCTAGTGTCTGCTTGTGACTAATATATTCCATATGTAAGCAGGAAGAAAACCATGAACAGATGTGATTTCACTTCTTCATTGTCTCATCCAATTAATCGCTTAATGCAGGATTGCTTTTGGATAAATCAATGGGACTATTTATCTGCTGTACCAAATGAGTACTTTGGCTCAGGATTAAATTTAAAAAAAATCCCTAAAAATGACAGTGAAGGATTAGATGGTCCCGAATTCTGAGGATAAGTGTCATTGCAGAATTATACATACTTACATGTTCAATACTTGTAAGCTTTCTATTTTTTAAAATCTTTTTTCTGCTTAATCTATTATTTTTTTATTTCATAATACACAAATACTGATCTATGTTCTATAGGCTGATAACTGAAGCGCACCCTCAACAGTCTCAAGGCAATCCACATCTGTGCTGCCATTACATATCTGAAGTCTGTCTTCTTAAGAGGGACAAGTGCGGCCCCAGTCGTCGTGAAGAGCCCAACATCCCTTTTATCCATGCTTGAACTCCAAACAATCCTCGCTCTACAACAATAATCCAATAATGAATTTCGGAATGTATGAAAAAGGGTTTATTTGCTTGTATGAAGGATCGGAGGCAGTTTCAGTGGTTCAAGCTTCAGGTATCAGGTCACCTCAAGTACCTATTAATAATCACAGTCCTACTTGAGACGGTCCATATGGCCCCACAGTCTCATTCACTCGTGGATTGATCTATTGTGGGATAATCACCACATAATTTTATGCGCACCTTTAAAATGTGGACCAGGGCACGTCATGGTCCTTGGGGTGGGCTCAGTAATCAAGGTGCATAATCGCATGGCGGTAATGGCAATCAGGCTTAGCAGATTAATTCCTTGGATCATACATCAGGCCGTCGGTCCTGTATCTGATCATGAAGAAGGGTGTAGGTGGTCTGGAGAGTGCGGGTGATTAAAAAGAAGAGAACCATTGCGGCGAGAAGGAGCTCGTTATGCAAACATTTTAAAGTGCCTAATTTCTTCCATTGTACTGGCTCCAAAATTCTTCATTTGTTTAACTGATCAGGCAAAGCATAAAACTGAGGAAATAACTTTTCTTGCTCCTTGAACTTGATGTCAACCCAAGTGTCAAGGAGTTCAGTCTACCACGTTTGTCCTGGTTATGGCATCTCTATGGTTACTAACACTTGCAGTATATGCTGTATCTTAAGTGAATGGGAAGCAGTCAGCATACCCCTGAAAGCTGAATGTTTTCACAGCAAATGCCCTTGGAAAATTCCAGGTTTGAGCGCACACAATAATGCAGCATGTATACCGTGGTAGCTTCCAGTAATTGGGACAGTCAATAGAAATAATTATGTCAGTCCATACAAACCATTTATTTGTAACCTGTTGTCTGACAGCCTTCTGGGTTGGATGCTTGTTGCCTCAAGTTAGTATAGCAACAGTGCACTCTGGTAGCTTATATCATAACTTAAATAATAGTATTTTTAACTGAAATCACTGCTTCTAGTGACAAACCTGCAGAGAATCATTCCCTGATACTGTAGTTCAACTCAGTTCTGTGAAGCATTTGAGCATCTTTCAGATCATTGTTTTGGTTTTACAACTGCAACTTGTTGCTTCACTCTTAAAGCTCTCACTGCGTAGTCTTTGGGCGCACCAGGAAGCTGTTTTAGGCAAAACAAGCTCTAAAAGCTGATTGTACTCTGCTCAGCAACAAACAGCAGGTCGACAAAACTGGCAACTAGCTGGAGAACATCTCAAAGCATTTAGCAGATAATAAGCTAGATATTCCCCTAAAGAGCTGGTCGAGACCAAAACCAGAGTTTAAATACATTATTGGAATACTTATAATTATCAGGTTACCAGAAAGGCAACTCAAAATGTATCCGAATGTTGCTTTTTTTATTTTCTGGATGTGTAAATAACCAACAATATAATGAGTTTACCATATCAACTTTATATGGTGATATGTGTTCACGTTTGTTTCCGGCATCGCCAAAAATACAGCTCTTGAGAGAAATGATTATTATTTATTTAGGTTTAAACGAAAAATGTAATCACATGTTTACCATCCAGACAACCTGCCCCTGTTCGTACTAAAACACGGACCTGATTAGCTTTTCCCCATTTCCTTCCATAATGATTTTCTTTTTATTCAAGGGTCATACACCAAAAGGTGCCCAGCACACATGTGCTTGTAAAACCTTCGGAGGCAAGAGAAATCAAAGAGAAATCAAGCGAATACAGACACATTAGTTCAGAAATAAATGTAACAAATTAAATATACAATGCTGAGCGTATATACGTGTGGTATACCACATTTATCTGGTACATAAAACAGATAGAAGTGAATGTCTGGAAGACATTTCATTAACAGCTTAGCTCACAGATCATGAAAAAAACAGTAGAAAAATGCATTTCACTCTTAACCTCAGCCAAATAACACTGGTGACACTTTCTGTCCTCCTCTGGGTTTGGGAGCATCCAGTTTCACAGCCGGAGGCAGAATGCCAGATCTTAGCTGAGCACAAATAGACCTCTGAGCTCTGACATATTGCTTTCGATGGAAAGTGTCCTTGATAACACAATGACTTCTCAGTCTTTGTTTGCTTAGTAGTTCTTTTGACCAATTTCCTTCATCATTTGCAGATAGCAGAGACTTCAAATAACTAGAAGGCAACTTTTATAAATGCTGCTCAGGATAGTTTGGACGGCTGCGACAGCGGCTTGCAGTGACAATAGGAGGAAATGTTAACCATTAACCTGATCAGCTGGCGGCAAAGCACTACAGCTTCCTCTAACACTGAATGATCAGTCACATCAGTCATGATATACGTCAGAGGGGATGTGCAGGAAAAAATCTATGCTGTCAACACTTTGCTAGAACAGTTAACAATGAAATAGTACAATGATGTTTGTGGAGGAAAATTAGCTTAGGGTGCACAGATATCATCAGCTTCCACGGGAGAAACGTAGCTAGAAGCATCCTGGAGTGACAGTTATGCTTCTGAGGGAAGTTTGTGCTTGTGAATAAAAAAGGTATTACTTATCTGGAAACCTGCCGCCGCATTAGCATGCAACCGTCAATCTGAAATAAAAGTGTAAAATCCACTCATCTATACAACATCAGCATACACACACAACTGTTGACCCCTCTTCCCATAAAATAAATTACCGTCTGACCATGTGTCCGGTAGAGCTGTGAGTGATTACTTTAGTGCTTTGACATTTGCAACAGCAGTAATGAGGCATGTCTGTGACAGCTGTGTCACTACCAGCAGCCTATGTCTCTGCTGTTCAGTTCAACGCTGGGAAGGAGGCATACTGTGGCCAAACACTGGCACTCTCTCTAGATAATGATGGCTCACCGATAGAGAAGCAGAGAGAAGGTGTCGAAGTCGAAGGAAACCGTGCGCACATGTGTGTTTTCACCTAGAGAAAGAAGTGAGGCCGATTGAGAGTGTATGTGAAGTGTATTAGTATGTGTGTGTGTGTGTGTATGCATGTCTGTCATTGCCAAGATGGAATCAGAGACTGGGAGAGGAGGCTGGGACATAAAGACTAGTAGTGTAAAAATGAGTGGGCTGAACATACAGTGCACACTCCCGTCAAGCATGGTGACGATTTGCATGTGCACACCAGCTTCCAACGCCAACCACAGTATGTATTCTGCATCTAAATTAACCATAAAAATCAAGCGTCGCTCTTTGGAGCTCCATGAAATGTATGCAAAATGTAGCTACTTCAACATTAGCGACTGGCTCTCTCTGCCGCAACAGTTGTGTTAATGCCCGCTGAATTCTGGTAGTTTGAGGATTGGAGCCATTAGTAAAGAATAACAGAGAGAGTGCAGAGAGGCTCATTATTTTCTACTCAGGATCTCGGGGGACCTGAATCTTACAGATGGATTCAGACATTTTGTAAAGGTTTAAAAATAATTTGGGCTTTTCAATTCTGTCTAACCTTTATTCTATTTTACTGTTGATATTTTTTCTCTTTTCTTTTGCCGTCTGTTCATTTCTGTTCTACAGTCAGTTATATTTAATCGACTAGATTTTGATGTAGATGTAGGTGTTAGTGCTCGCCAACGTGTGAGGAAGAACTTGAGATAGGAAAGAAGTTCTCCTTCTGCCTTAGAAATTAAAAGTAGCATTACCAAAAAGAAATGAAACACCATTACAAGTTAAAGTGTTTAACATTTTTACTGAATTAGTCTAATTTAGGCTGTTACAGACTACGACATCTTTGGGACAGTTTTGCACAAAACAAGGGCCGACCCCCATCACTTACATCAAAGACCCATTATGAAGAAATCTCTTCATGGCGAGTTTGAACAACATGAATGATTAAGGCAAGCAAAACCTGTTCCAATGTTCATAAAGCCACTTGACTTATTATTGAAGATTGATTTAAAAAATGGTCAACCTTTAATGTATTAATCGTGAAAGTACACATGCACTCTTTCTGTCATTGGATTAAAATGTAGGATTCATAAGGAAAATGAAGAAAATTGAATATGTTATAACTTTAGGGGTTTTATTTGTACCATGTATACTACATATTTTAATCTGTATTATTGCATCATATTGTAAATGTTAAATCTGCAGAATGACTGTTAACTGCTGCTACAATATTTCCCTCTGGAATGTTTTCTGCTACTTCATACTTGGAGATACCTTTCATAAGAAAACACTGACAGTTTTCTCGACTGACACATTAACTTTTAATATATTATCACATTTATGGCATTGTTACATATTAAACTGTTCAGTAGTTCATACAATAATTTAGATTTCCTTCATTTTTTCCATCTAGATGTACGTGCTTAAGATTGTAAGCAACTCTACCTCTGATATAGTATTATTCTTATGTTAAAAGCACATTTTGAGCATTTGTCCTTCGCTTAACGGTTGAAAGATGACAGGTAGGCTGGAAACAGAGGTCTAGAGAGGTTTGAGAAGCAACAGAAGTCCGCAGGCTCTTATCAAACCACGGAAATTGCATTGAAGCGGCCTTCACTGTAACCACTCGGCTAGGAAGGTGCTTAAAACTGGAGTATTTCTACATTGTTGTATGACTACTTTGACTTACTGTAAGTGTATGTTCTGAATACTTCCATCAGTGTGAGCTTGTACCTGCTGCTTCACCCCCCTCTGGTTAGCAACAAAGCAAGGCTATGACACAGTCCCCTCCCCTGCTTATCCCTTACTGTTGCCCCTTAGTAGTGCATAATGACCGGCTCTGCCCCCCCCCCAGTGGCTTTTAGCTGGTGATGGACTGTCACTTTCACAGGGTGGGGGAGTGCACAAAGAGTGACGTCCCTCCCTGTCTGTGTGTATAGGAGCCATGCTGGGGTCACACTGGGGTGCATACGGTACAGTATGTTTCCAAAGCCTAAAAGCCCGGGCCATTTATCAAGCAGGAGCTGTCTCTGATCTCAAACCTGTAGAGTGTTGAAATCCTAAAGAGACGCGTTTTGTCCCCCTCCTGGATTCTTGGTGCTTTAAATGGTTTCTTTGACATGCATGAGTCAGAGCAGCGGTATACATTTAAAAATCAAAACATTCTGCTCACTGCAGGTCCCAAAGTCCCCTGTCTTGTGTTGTAAGCAATCACCATGTGAATTAACAATGTGATTTAGGTTGTAGTTTTTTTAATTGCTTTTGTAGCTTTTGAAAGTATATCATGGCCAGTAATAGCTGAAATGGAGACTGAGAGACTTACAATTGTGATGTATACTGTAGTAGCATACAAGGTTAGAATATACAATACTACAAATTGTAAAATGTATTTCTCAAGGTGCATGATCTCAAAATCCTCCAATTCAGGCATTGAATGCATTCTTCGTCAAAGGTGCAAATAATTTAATTTGGAAAATAATAATCCTACTACAAGTTTCCTGCAAAACTAAATTAAATACAGGAATTCATTCTTCCTTCAGCTTAAAAAAAAATAGCGGAGCGAATGCTGAGCATGGCAACAGAAGAGGGAGAAAGAGCCTGCTCTGTTGTTGTTAGTCATCAGTGATCCTGTCACTCAATGCTGTGGCGGCATAGGGTCTGCTTCCTGTTAACAAGATATGTTTACAGCATCAGCATTGGGCTCCCACCGTCTGTGTATTTGTGCATTTATACTCCTCGTCACTCCTCGGGATTGATGCATCCACGTGTCTGTTAACTAGTAACTGATCAGGAACTGCCATCTTTGGGGAGACGGATAGTGACAGGGTCCCGGTCCTCCTCAGTGCTCAGTGGCTGAGGCAGGCCTTCTTTTGTTATGGAGTCAAAATGGTTGCTGGTGGCAGGATGCTGTGTCTAACCATTAACTAGAGTCTTGGCACTCCTGCTACAAGCTGAGGTGACAAATGTCCCCCAGAACCTAGGCTGGAGAAACATTAACCTCATCTCAGCTGGGGCTCTTCCTCTATCGTCCTGCAGATAAATAAAGAGCTGCCGATCCTTCCATCACCATCAGCCTCTTCCTCCTCCCACTCATCCACTCTCTGTGTTTGTGTCTCTTTTGGCACCACTGACAGTGGCGTCTTGTGAAGGAGGAAAAGATTGATATGATTATAGGTAGATGTGCTGCTTCCTGCCTCTGGACGAGAGAAAAGATAATTTATGGACTCATCACTTTGCCAGTCGTGAAAACAGTATTTTTTCTAACAACGAATAACCCTCAAAGAAATTATCATTATGAACGAATACAGAAGTATGATTGAAGTTGAACAATCACTTAAACAGTCGCAGAGCTGGTACAATCAAGGACTTTAATTTATGTAGCAGATTCTCTTCATTTGAGATCTTCTACAGCACCTGTGTGGTGCACAGTCGTTTTTGATGTGATTCTGTGCATACGGCCCATTAACTCTGCCCTTGGATGTTGTAGGTCTCCCCATGTTTAACACCGCTGAAATATTGCCTCCCTCCTTCCACAAGAAGTTAAAAGGGTGACAGATTTAGCTGTTGCTTCCATCATTAAATCCTGTACCCCTTCATAAAGTCAGCAGACCTCCATGGTGTCTCGGCCCCGCGCCGTAATGGCCGCTCATGGTCCAAATGGACTGAAGAGCTTTCATGTGTCCTGAACAGTCTACTCCACTCATTACGGTCCATAGTGGTCTCACATCAAACAGCCTCATTATTTTTTCATCGAGGTAGCAAGCGCACACGTGTGACAAGCTGGAGCTACAAAGTATCTACCAAGTTCAAATACATTTGCACTTTGTGGATATGTAAGCAAGCTAAAAGCATGTTTCCCCAGACTGGTGACATGCAGCTTTAAGGCTTTAAAGATGGTTTCACTCATTGATATAGACTTTAGCAGTATCTACTGTATGTGAAACTACAAAATCTAAATATCTTCTTCAGCAAGAAAACTGCAGAAATATATTTGTATGCATGCTGAGCCACCGTAGCATTAAATCCAAAATACTATAATGATGAACACGATTTACATTTAACATCTATCATAAATGTCTTTCCACGATCATTAGAGCGCAGCAGAAATGTTTTGATATCAGAGACCATCGTATCAACTCTCTGCTGAATTATGACTATTTATAGATTGAAAGCGTTTTACATCATTTACATAAAAAGCCTCTTTTACTGGACTAATTTAATATTAGCTGACAACAGTTTGACAAGGCGAGATCAAAGGGTAAACTACCACACAATGGCAGGTAACTCTATTAACATGGAAATGAATGCAACAACTCAATAGCCTGTTGTCATACCTACAGTGAACAGCCTAAATAAGTTGCAGTGAAAAATCACAAGGGCTGTACTTGATAAGACATACTCGTGTTACTATGGCAACATCCATGGCTCAAGCAAAGAATGCAGAGATCTGGATAATCGTTGTCATTGTGATACATGGGGCTCTGCCATAAGGCCCGTGTATTACTATATTTGGACATTAATGCATTTGCAGTCAGCAAGATCAGTTTCCATTCACAAATCATTTCAACAAAGGCTATGCATTCACTGAGCTGCCAGCCACACAAAGGCTTATGTCCATCATTACATCTCTAGGTTCACGATGAATATGCTTCATATTGCTGTTCGGATAGGAGCTGGAAATAACACTAATTACAACGACATGATATGGTAGTTTGCACATATTAACACTAATCTGTATTATATTCTGTAACACATGTTAGATTAGTTGAACATCCTGCAGAAATGACATGAGGCGTTTGAATGCAAGACATAAACTGAAAAAAAAACCTCCATGCATGCATATATGTATATTTATCCGTATGCATTTTCTACACTGTGCAAACAAGTTGCAGAACACATTGTACACTCTTTATTTGCACGTTTGGTTGTCTATTTTATTTGTAGTTAATAAAACACATCTATATCTAGTTTTGATATTTAAGGGGAAGATAAAGGTTGCACTGCTTGCAACACTTAGAGATACTGTAATGGCTGTTGGAAAAAACCACAGCACTCAATTATTTAAAAAATATCATCCGATAAAAGAAATGGTAGTTCCTCATTAGCTGGCATTGTAGTTACATTTCTGCAGACTACTGGTAACATTGGTATTTAGTACCAACTGTGAGTAATGGCAGAGCTGTTAGACTTTAAGTGATTTCCAAATGTTTTTTATTTATTGATTTGGCTTCTCACACCAGTGTCTGCACACACTCCTTTTCTTAGCTGGACTGCTTGAGGATATACTGGACACTTACAGCTGAGTTGCATTGTTGTGCAGTGAACGTGATAATGATTTCCAAGCTGTTAGCCTGCAATTTCATCACATTTTAGACCTTTAATGAGTATAATTGCCACTTGAGGTGATATATTGATATTGGCTCAGCTCCCACATGCTTGTATGTTGTTCTATTGTGTTACTCTGAGTGTTAACAGGCGACAAAAGCCCATTTGACTTAGTGATGTAGCAAAAAAAAGGCCTTTGAGGACGCCAGGCTGTCATTTTGCATCGTGTGAGAGTATGGATTTTGAATATTCTCTTATGGTTAAACTATTTATTTTACAGCAGTATGATCAGATAACCATATTAAACTCTGCAGCTAATCCTTATGGAGCTTTATAAATGTCTGATTCAGAAAGAAAAAAAATCAAGGCTTATAAAAAGGTATCAATCGCATAGACCGTTTAAACTATTTGACATTTCGAATGTTTTATTACATAGTACGAGTTATATTTGTTTTAATAACTGTTATAATGTTCATCGGTTAATCCCTGCATATTACTGGTGCCCCCTGCTGTTCAAAGCTTTAACTGCTATCTCTTTTTTTGGTTAACATATTTGCTGTTGCTACATCATACAGCTTCTGCCTATGGATGTGTATAGGGGTCGGTTGTTAAGTCTAACACGACCTATTGAATTACATTGATCTTAAGGTCAGATGCACAGGCTCATCTTATTGAAAATATAAAAATAACTACCATAGGGACGGGGTAAGTATCGTCCCAAATGTTTAAATGTAAAGTCTTTCAAGGTTAATTAAACATGTGATCACCAGAGTTTGTCCCCTCAATTTATCTCACATTTGACATCTCTTAAAAACAGAATTGTTAAATAACTTTAGCTGTAATGCTGAGCATCGTGCACATTGATACTAATAATAGACGTTTCTTGTGTCCTTACATTCTTGTTCTCTTTTTCACCCTTAGAAAAAAACTCATGCAGCCAAAATAAAATTAAATCTGGGCAAAACGTTTTCGTTGTACAAAAATGTCAGACATGTGTTGTGGTTGCTAAGCAAACAGTGACTAATAATATCTACATGGAAGAGGTTTGCATTAGTGCAGCAAGCCAAAGCACAGCATGTCTCAGTCTCTACCAATGTAAAAACAATGAAGGTTCACCACACTGTAATTACCACACAATGAGTTTGTCAGTCACTTCTCATAAATATGAATAAGGAGGGATGGATAAAGGTGTTCGGTCTAAATTTGCCAGGGTTTTTGACGTGAGAACGGGAAAACGGCCTAGCAGCACATTCATCCTATCAAAATCTCCAGAGGGAGAGAGTTTTTAAGCTTTTGTGTGTCAGTCTTTCCCTGTCATGACTGGATGAGAGCGGCATGTAGAGGGCGGAGAGGGCTACAGATTGATGTAACAGGTTTTGGTTTTTACTCTTTTTTTTTAATTATGAAAAGGGTTTAATTTTTTCAGAAACAGCCTGAAGGTGTCAGCTGTTAACTTAGCAGGAATATGTCAAGGATAAAGCAGACCGTATATAAAATAGAAATAAATGAAATTGTATGATCGTCTGGTTGATTTAAATATTAATGGCCTATATGAAAAGCACCACTTATACTGCGGCATTTTTGTCACTTAGCATCTATGGAGAGTCCTCTTCATGCCCCCAAAGTGGGCTTGATCATAACCAGCGTTATACATTTACATTTCAAATTAACAATATAAAAGGTAATTTTGTCGTCAGTAACCATAATCATCAGCTAATCTTTATTTAGTCATGGAATCACTCCACATCTCTTTAGATTGCGTGGGTCTGACTCTGTGTTGTTTAACGGACCCGTTGCTACACAGTGATTGTGTTAAGCCAGACATAAAGAAGAATAAATCCTCCCTGGCGTCTCAGAAATCACTAAAAAGCACATCTGATTGCTGTAATCGGAAATTGTTTTAATAACAGCAGGTGTGGTAAAAAACAAACACTGTTTAACACACCTTGCATGCCAAATCATTCTTGATGAAATTATGTTACAATTATTATTATTACGTGCAGTAATGAGCTTGCATGAAAATAAGGGTTAATAAGGTATTAACAACTACTCCCCTTATAACCTGACATAAGTTCAGAAGACATATGTCAATGCGTTGCACAGAAATACATATATTTTGCTTTTCATATTTATTTATATCGCATGTTACTAAGGATTTTTTTAAATGCCAGGTTTTAATTGTGCAGCAACCACAAAATACACATCAGGTTTAGTGTGTTTTCTGTGCATACATTGACATTTAAAAAGCATAATTTTAGAGCAGAAACCTCTTTATAACATCAGCGTGCTGCCAACGTCATGACAATAGTACCATTTGCCACAGTTAGAAAATCTTTCAAACCAATACTCACTGGCCGTAAAGAACACTCTGCATCTTTGATCTCCTGCAAGTTTTACTTCAGAGAATTGGAGAGGAAAATGTTCACATTTGGCATGAATCATTTGTCAGGTGAGTGTGATGAATTATGGGCCTTTTGACACCTTAATGTTCTGTGAACTGAAGACAAAAGCGTTTAGACTTTTTAATTGCAATTACAAAATTAAGACAGGGTTCATACATTTTAGACATAATTGTGGAATAAGGAGAAAGCGTTATTGAACACATTCAGCTCATTTCGCATCCTAATGAGGAACATCACAATGTAACAGGTTGTTCTGTTCATTTGTACAGATGGCAACCTTTACTTCATTGTGATTGTGTCACTTGATGTTGAAAACCCTGATTCTGTGATGTGTCGTTGAGGTAATGATGCAAATAGTTTATTTACTGGTTCTAATTTATGACCTGACTGATGATAGCTTTGAATGTGTTCCACATTATGATTTGTGTGCCTCTTAAAGCAACATTGATGTCAGTTTACATAGGGAATCTATACAAACAAGTGTTTTCTAACTAAGATTGTTTGAAGCCAGCACTGACACCATAACAAATCTGATTTCTCTAATTAAAGGGAATTGTGTGTTGCACAGTAACATTGATGACATGTACTCCACTGCATACAATTTCAATTAGTCACATGCAGTATACAAAGAACATTATGGAGACAATGTGGGAAGTATTAACTCATATCTTTCATTTGACACATCATGATATGTACAATCACATTGTGTTCAATCTGGCCTGTCTGTACTGTACATGGTGTACTTCACTCCTTTGACCAGTAAGTGGTGCTTGAGCTCCTAAATGGGATCCTGCAATCTCTCTCTCTCTCTCTCTCTCTCTCTCTCTCTCTCTCTCTCTCTCTCTCTCTCTCTCTCTCTCTCTCTCTCTCTCTCTCTCTCGCTCTCTCTACCACACACACACACGCACGCACGCACGCACGCATGCACGCACACACACACACACACACGCACACACACACACACACACACACACACACACACACACACACACACACACACACACACACACTTTGTGATTGTGGATGCATTTCTTTAGCTTTAATGAAATCAAATCATACGCTGTTCATGCACTCTGCAGCTTCATCTTGTTAAAGCTGTAAACATAATTGATAATAAATACGTTTTACTGTCTTTCACCTCGTTATATAGCTATTTAGAAATTAATGCATCCTTAAAAACTTGAAGTTAAGGCCAAACTCCATATGTAAGATATGTTCTTCCACATATTGTATGAAGTCACAGAGTGGACAAATGAACATCTCATGTGAGCTGAAATGATTAAATAACAGGACCAATCATACCAAAGAGACATGCTGTTACATCATATACATACATTATTGGTTGGTTCACACCTATTGAAATCATTGAAATGGTTTTCATACGGGCACACAACAGACCATATATTAGGATTTGATCGGTATAAGGTTGGTTGCTTTACAAGCTTAATCCTAAATAGCATTAATTAATTGACACCTGGGTCATCATACAGTAGTAGCAGCAATGATTTAGATTCAAAGTTATATCCTTTAGAGTGGATGACACAAAGCAAATAAAAGCTGCTGGAAAAAAGAAAGCATTTAAAATGAACCAGAAACTATTTTAAATCAAAGTTACAGAAAACATCCCTCGGGCTGTGGAGACTGGGACCAAATCAAAATGAGCAGATTTGTTGTGTAGTGTTGTTTCTATTGATTTCTCTTTTCTGTCACCACATAACAACTTAATATATGATTAGGAAGAGTTATGACCCTGACACGAACACCATGGTTACACATTGTGTGCAGCGTGTTCGCATGTCAAGGACTAACAAAGAAATAAACGGCATGCAGCTGATACCATATCAGAGGGGGGCTTTGAGGTTTCTCTGACTACAACACGTGTATAGTTGAAGAGTGACTGTATATCATTGATCATTTCTAGCCCATTTTAGGCACATCAATTCATCTAATTTAACACCAGGGCCATGGCCAGGATTTTAGAAATACTAAAGTCAAGTGTCCAAAGTCTCCAGTGCTAACCATTATATCCTGTTAATGTTAGACGGACGACACAACATTTTATCTTCCATATTTGTTTGACATAATTAAACTGTTTAGAATCATATCACCTCATTGTATCTCAATTAATGATGATTTAGTTAAGCTTTCCATCTAAGTGTATGTGCCTGCCTGAAACAGTAAATTGTAAACATTTACAAAGAAAGAAAACAACCTAATTCAGATTTTTAAACCTCGTTATGTTTAATTGATTGAATCCAGGATGCAAATACTTCTTCAGATCTTTAAAATCACCAGATTTCATTACACAATACAGAGGGCATGACCTCTGTGACAACATCATGTAGCTAATGATTATTCTCATTGTCGACTCACCTGATCATTAGTCTAATAAATGGTATTTTCCTGTAGCCTAGCAACCAACACACCAACACCCAAAGATATTCACTTAAGAATAATATAAAACATGTCTGCATTTCACTGTTTAGGGGGTCGAGGTTAAAAGTGTACTCCTGTTGTCGACCCACAAATCAAGCCAAAAAGTGTAATACTGCCCAATCCCAGTTAATTTGTGTTTATTTAATTAAACATAGCTTTATTTCACTTAGGATTCATATGACATGGGATTTAAACTAAATACACTGTAAAGCACTGCTGGTCACATTACTATAACCCTTTCAGGGAGCGCCAATTAGATTGAGTTTTTTAGAGTTGCTGAGTCCCAAAGAAATCTGTTGCTGATTAAAAACCGCTGAGCACGCAATAATGTACTATTTATCACGAGACTGTTCAATCAAAATACCTTGTATTTATACAGGGGCTCATGTTAAAGCAAGACCTTGTAACTTTTGAAAAACAATATGACCAAATGAATCTTCCCACAAATTAAAAGTTATTTCATCAGCCATAAAACATCAAGCATCCATGATCACTTCACTACACTTACTGTAGGGGTTTTGTTGTTTCATCCTTACTATACTTCGTCTGATACGTATGAACAGGAGCCTATGGCTAATGTCTAGTAATTGATCAATTAGTCAATACATGTCTGTTTCATTTGGCAAAATACAAAGACTGACATTTTACTGTACCACCTTTCATTTTGTCGCGGACCACCATGACCCACTGTGGGGGTCCATGGATTGCATACCTTCTCTCGCTGAGAAACATATTGTTTGGATGATTGACAGGATGCTAAACAGGAAAGGCTATGGCACATGAAGGAGGTTTCACAACCGACCCTTACTTATTTCTGATTGAATCACAAAGCAGTAGCTGGCAGAAGCAAATTGTTTTAACAGCATGCATGGATGCAATAAATAGTCTGTCTGTCTGTCTGTCTGTCTGTCTGTCTGTCTGTCTGTCTGTCTGTCTGTCTGTCTGTCTGTCTGTCTGTCTGTCTGTCTGTCTGTCTGTCTGTCTGTCTGTCTGTCTGTCTGTCATCCATCTCTCACACCCTTACAGGTACAGTATTCTCCTCCAACAGTGAATGGGAGGGATGCATTTTTTATGATTCATGTTAATGCATCTGTTTAAGCAGCTCTCTCTCTCTTTCTCCTCCATCCTCTCTCCCTCCCTCTCTCCTCCCTCCTCTCTGCCTCTCCTCCCTGCTCGTCCTCTGCAGGCCTGCTGCTCTCTGCTGCAGAGAGAGGAGCTGCGTGACGTCAGTGAAGGCTGGAGCGGTTCCTTGGTTGAAGCGGAAAAAAAATGGGGAGAAGATTGCGAGGTGAGTGAGACGCACATTTCTTGCCTTTCTTAAAAACCTCCTCTTCCCATCGCAATTGTTTCGGTGCGCGCGTGTCTTTGTGTGTGTATGTTTTCAATTATCGCTTCATTGATGACGCTGCTCCTGTGCAACACATTTATGCAGCGAGTCCAGCGATGAGCCACTGCTGCTGTGAAAACAGGAGGAAACCGGGTACATGCCAGCCTGTCGCCCTTTGGCACAGCTGCTGCCATCAGCTTCGGTGTGCGTTAACCTAACTCAAGGCCTGTGAGTGCATTTAAGTCATTACGGTGGAGCTCATTGCTACATTATGACATTTTGTGATGCCGCGCGTCCACACCCACTTCCACATCTGCTCGGGATTGATACATGTGCAGTGCAGATATGAGGATCAGTGTGTTTTAGCGCTAAATGTGTCAATGTTTACTGTCAAAGTCGATAGACAGGCTGAACAGACAGGTGACTTTGACCGGCCTGCATGGCCTGCATGTTTGGGGATTGTACCTGCAATGGCTGTATGTAGACATATTCAAATTAGCTCTACTACAAGTTATATATACTGCAAACAAAGCTGTTACCTGTTTGTTGTAGTGTAGTCCATGAATGCACCATTATTCCCATAATTTAGCATACTACATGTGAGGCTATCTTCCTACAGTCCTATTAGTATACCTTAGTGATAATGTTAGGTTTTTAAGATTCCTCTGGGCACCCTTTAGGAGGAAGGAGTCTAATAAAGTCATGACTTTAATATTCACACTCCAATAATAATATTCCCATGGGAGCCTTAAACTCTCCTGAGCAGAACTCTGCTGAGGTGACAAACATTCAGGGCTGCTGGAGTTTTGGGAAACTGTCATGTGACTACAGTGCATGAGAAATCTGACTCAGAGTCAGTGGGCCGTGGCCTATACGCTGCTCTGTTTGCAGAAATCCAATGTGACCAAAGTTGGAGCAGTCATGCTGAAAAGAGGAGGAACACCTACTAGATTAGAAGGAGAAAATAAATATGTGTTGGTGGGATTGTGTGTGCTCAGTGTGATTAGATTTCACTACCATAAATTAAACTGTGTTCTGTACTGCAGTGTACAACTACAGTATGTGCAGTCACACTGATTTATGAAAGCAAACCTGCAGTTTTCAGCCTTCATGTAACTGTCACTGCAGACAGATGGTTTCCCAGTGATCACATGTGAGGCAGGTTGCAGAATATTTTACTGTATATTGTGCAGTCAAATGTGTGTTTGTATCCAGTATGTATGAGTGTGTAGCTCTTAGATCTGTGACAGTGAATCCTGTATTCATTACCCATGATCCCACAGCAGGTAGAAATCCTCTGTTGTTAGAAAATGTATGAATGTCTCTGTGCCTTTCTGGGACAGTGAGGAACGTTTTGTTTACTGATTCACAGCATATATATTTCTGCCTCATTCTTGATAATGATCTTTTTATCTATCTATCCATCTATCCATCTATCCATCTATCTATGACTGATGTTAGAAAGTTACCACACATTTAAAGAATAGTTGTATAAAAATTCCAAATTCCAAAATGCACAATTTGCAATTTCCTAACTCTTTCCAAGCCTATTTGCGGCTGCTGAAAACGTAATGTAATGTAAATGTCTCAAATTGTCCCAAATGTTTATTTTCATTTAATAAAAGGCGCAGTTATTTCTTAAAATAGCTGGCCTGTGGCACAGAGGAATTAACTAAATCATACTTTGGCTACACAGTCAATACTTTTCACTGGTGTCATGGGCAAATAAAACAATAACAATAATCTTCCACTGTTACCAAGGGCACAAATTGATCTCTCTTGTCTTGTTTTGTCTGACCAACAGTCCAACAACCAAAGATGTTGATACTTAACAGAGCAAAATCATCAAACCTCGCATTACACAACTAGAGAATGGAGTTATCCTTACAGCTTCAAAGAAGAATATCACATGCTTCATCTTTGAAAACAATATCACTCCGTTCTAGACAAATCAGGACTTGTTTTCAGATGTGTGCCTTATTTTATACTTGTTATTTCATTTGTGTCTGATGTCATGCCACAAGTGTCCATTCCCTTGTGATCAGACAGTTTTTCCCTTTAGCTAATCATTAATTTACGAGTCACTACGTCTCTTCTATTATAACAAGACAGTGTTTGTGCCCATGCACAGCTGGCTCAGGCACCTCTAAGCCGCTCTGTTATTGTTGCAGCTGCCTGTAAAATGGTGCTCGTCCAACCATCAAGGATCAGGCTCGTGACTCTGGCCTAGGGCATTTAAACTTTTCTTACACCTTGTGACGGCCAAGAATAAATATGGAAAAATACTGACACTGATATGTTCATTGCACTCATCCACTATTTACTAACTCTTATTGTTTGAAAGGTTTTAAAACCAAAACTACTGTTCATATCATATCTTCATATGACTGACATGATATTTCATTCTATTAAAAAGCTATCTTATTTGAAGTTTCCCATCCTTATTATACGGGGTGCCATATGTCCAGTTCAAATAAAACGTAATCAATCTGCTATGATTCTCTTACTCCTCTAGAAGCAACTTGAATATCATGCTGACCCAGGCTTGGGATTAATGAGTATAAGAGGACCTACGAGACAGTTGAAATGCAGCCACAAATCACAGAGGCCATTTTCTGCATCATTTCCCACACACGTCCTCAACAGAGGCAGCATCCCCAGTCTTGTTTAGGCTAGCACAGGGGGCTTAGCGTACCCTCTGCGTATAATAAGAGGCTTGTTTATGTTTTTTAAGAGGATATGAGATACTCAGAATCCTCTTCAGCTTTGACAGAATAAGATATTCTAGCACTGCTTCCTGGTAGTGACAAATGTGTTAGCATATATGAGAGGGGTACCTGCAAGCTAGGTGTGGCTTAAATAAATGTTATGTAAACACTAGATATATGATTTTTAAAATGTATCTAATTACCTGTTGCTCCATTTTTTTAAATCTATTTCTTCATTAACAAGTCAGTATTTTCCTAATCTCCCTTCCTTGTCTGTGGAAATGATCAAGCTGAATATAAACAGAGCTATATGCATGCATGGACCCATAGTGGCATGCTGTGTTACAAACAGAGATTACGGAACGAACCAGTGCTGTCAGTTTGTTCAACGACACCCTACTGGCATGTGTGAAGTATGTTTACTGGAGGATAATTGTTCCTGTGAACAGCCGTGTGGATCAATAGTAGACAGCGGTGATCCGGGTCGTGATCCTGTCCATCATCAGCTCATATTTGTGAAAGTCAGTCCATATCACTCTCTATCGCACCCCCGTCCTGACCTGAGATCCAATCACGTCGCTCACTGGGTGTCACTGCAGTGAGAGATCTGCTGCTTTAGCTTTGTTTTGTGTTGAGTCTCACGGGTGGCAACTGAATGTCAATGCTGCTTCAATGTTACTTTGTGTCTTGCGTATTAATGAAGTAATGATTAAATGACAGAGAGCTGCTTTACATTAATTGTTTCTGGAGACCACATTGGAAAAGGTGTGAGGCGTATTATACTTTAGGATTACACTTTGTAACCACAGGATCCGTTTGCACTTAACTTGTTACTTTAAACTCCTAATAACTGATTTTATTTGGCAGCTTTGACTTGACATATCAGTACACTTTCAGTTGATTTGGTGAACTTCTTACCAAGATACATTTCTGGATGATTTGTTAGAACTTTTTTTAAAGATTAGATGGTAGTATTACAGTTGCAAATTGGGCAAACATTGCGATAAACAGATGACATTGCTTCCCCTCCAACTAGAAGCAGGATAACGTTTAACTGCTATAAGGCAGCTTGTCAATTTTGAACAAGGTTCTAGTTCAAAGCTTTGTAAATGATCTCAAAGCTTAATTTGATTCTTTGATGGTTAAATTGTAGATAGTTGGTTATTTTGTGAAAATTAACTTTGATTCTATAAAGATGTTAAAACAAATAGTTAATTAGTCTTTCTTCAATGTTTTTTTTTTCTTAAATATCAACAATCGGATGTTAATATATTGAGAGTGCCATGGTAACAGTCACATCAGATTACGTGTTTTTGTCCGGTCTTCTTCAAACGAGTGGCTCTCTGTATAAATCTAACGTGCTGCTGAGTCCTTTTCAACATACGTGGTTAGGTTTGCCCTCTGCTGTCAGGTAAGGAGCCCCTGGTTGGGATTGTCCTGTCATGGGAGTCTCTTTGCTTTCCTCAGGACTAACACTCTTTGACATGCTCATGGAGGAGCCTGGAAGGTATTGGGAGCCTTACTAAACCTTTTACTCAGCGCCTAAATTACTCCACACATTGTAATGTAGCCTCTCTTGGGAACATGTCTAAGCTTTGAAGGATTTCGTTAGGGCTTCCCCTCAAACTTGATCCTATTTGACTAAGATGTTGTTAGTCGATTCGTTGTTTTTTTATGCCTTTTTTTTCATTCAAATTGACTTATTTTCTTATTGTAATTTAGTACACATTGTAGAATTAAAGCTATCATTCTGTTCGCTTTGCAGAGGGCTTGGAATAATTTCTTTTTTATTTACTTGGATATTGAGAACCACAACCAAAAAGTGGGATTGGGAGGAGCACATCGTAAACATGACAGATACCAGCAGTGAAAACAGCTCCATTGTTGAGGCGTAGGCTGACGCTCGTGTCACACCTCTCATACAGTCTTTGCACCTCTAGAGATATATACAGTAGCTAGCTGCTAACTGCTACTTCCAGCTCAGCACTGCAGCATCTCTGGTGAAGCTTTGCAGAGAAGTGGCATGACTGCTATGATACACCTTGAGTTACTCTGCTCCCGGCACCCCCATCAAAACAAATCTGTATCAGAGAGAGCACATGCATGCAGGAATAAATCCCACCTGACTGTGAGCTCCAGAGCCTCCTTGCCTCCGAAACTGAGTGACATTTGATTTGACCTGGCCTCTTTAATATTTATAAATGAATGTAAACAAAATTGATCAGTTGGTGTTCATCCTCCTGAGGTGAACCTTCCACAGTCACGTCATTAGTGCAGCCTGAGGGCCAGCTGATGTTTTATGCACATGGTGCAGAGTTTAGGAATTCAGTTGCAATGACTGTAGAACAGGCTGCAGTACTTCACACACATTATGTAAGAAGTTGGAATTCAATCATGTATTTTTGTATCAAGGCTTATTTTGCATCTATGCCTCTGGTAATGTCAGCTATTGTGGTGTTGTTTGGTATTTAGGGGGATCTATTAGCAATAATTGAATATAATATTTAAGACTGTTTTCATCAATAACCTTAAACTTTAAATCATTGGGGTTTTTTTTACCATAAAATGAGCCCTTCATATCTACTTAGGGAGTGGTCCTCTTCCACAGAGTCCACCATGTTGTACCGCCATGTTTCTACAGTAGCCCAGAACAGACAAACTAAGCACTGGCATGAGAGGTACTTTTGTATTTCACGTTAGCTGAAGGCAACTGTAATTTTCAAACACGCAAAAAAAGCTGTGGCCTGAATTTCAAACATCACGTTCAGGGAATTGACCATTTATAGAACATTTTTTTGTTTAGATTTGGCGGGAAAGAATGAGCTCTCAAAGAATCAGAGCAGCTGCAAGTATTCTGCTGGGAGAACTAATTCCCCCTTAATACACACATAAACGGATCTTCAATCGTAACTATAAGTAAACTTTACAAAATATAACACTTTAAAGAGGAAGTTTGGACAGCCAATTCAAGGGGGACGTCAGTGCTGTGCTTGAACTAACAGGCTTATCCTTTTAAGTAAGAGTCATGTCTGTAGTTCTCCTACATATTACTAACCTACACATAAATCGCATTGCTGGGTTGGTTGATGTTATGCTTAAATAATCTGGAATATACCTCACATCTCTTCTTTTGTATTACCTTTGGTCTGTGAGCTAGGAAATATCTTCTTTAATAACAATGATTTGAAAAACAATACCACACAACCAAAAGAAAAAACAGTTAAATAAAATCTCTAGGTTATTTGACCTACATATTTATATTCTCTGTTGTTTGTACTGCTGACAGCTGTGCATATTTTACATCCAAGTAATTTTGCTTACAATAAAAGACAACCATTCCTAGATCTTAACAATCAAGAATGCATCAGTGTTCAAAAACATAAAGCACAAGGGCATGGTCTGCCTGAAGATAACCTACTTTTAACTGTTGGACCACGGGTGTTCGCAGAAGAAATGCTTTGTTCTACTCGTGCAGTAGAGCAAAGCATTTCTTCTGCGAAACTTAAAAAGCCAGTGACCTTGGGAAGTTTCAGTCAGACAGCGATGTCCCGCTGCGATGGTTTGAGCTTGCAGTGAGTGTTGGGGTAAAAATATAAAAATATCTATAAGCATGGATCTGCAAAGCTTGTGTGTTGAAACTTGTGTTAGCCTCTTGGGTTGTGTTAGCACCGCATTCATTTAAATGATAACATCTTAAATACAGCAGTGTAAACGTTTAGCTAAAGACAACATACATAGTGGGTACAGTTTTTAAATGCTTTATTTGTTGTGAGATTTTAAATTGTTTAGAAGTAAGATTTGCTAAATCCGCTCGAGATGGAATACCTGCTCCAACGTTAATGTTTCCAGCTGTGTCACAACAATCTCACTCTGAAGGCTAATGCGAGACCTAAACTAAAAAATCATGTGAAGTACATTTGTATCTCAAGTATATGGAGGCCATATATACATATTTATGTCTCAAAACTATGATTGAGTGCTTATTTGTTTTTGATTAGGGCTGAGCGATGGATGTAATCAAATGGTTTATGGACTGCATTTATAAAGTGATTTTTATAATACAGCGCTTCACAATGTGCCTCTCAGTCACCCACCCACACATTGTTGGCATTAGAAATCCCCTTCAGGCTGCTATCCATCAGCAGCAATCAGTGACCAGTGTCTTTCTCATCTCCTGTTAAAATATATACATCAAAATATGGAAAACAGAATGAAATATCGCATATACGAAATACAAAATGATAAAAATGTCTTAATGTGTTGAACATGTTAAATACATTTTCTTCCTCATAAAACATTTGCAGAGATGATATTTGGAAGAGTTTTAAACTAATATACGTTGGTAGAGGACATATTATGCTCATTTTCAGGTTCATAGTTCTATTTTTTGCCTCTACTGTGACATGTTTTACATGCTTTAATGTTTAATCCTTTTTTTTCCCTTTCTTTCCTAAACTTATGTTCACCCTCTGTCTGAAACCAGAGCCCAGTCTGCTCTGATTGGTTAGCTGTGTTGTGATTCGTCAACCACTTAGAGATGTCCCGCCCCTTAGACCATCACCTGCAATTTGTTGGATCGCTAGCCAATAGGAGCGTGCGTGTTACACAGGGATATCAATATGTGTCTGAAGTAAACAAAGGAGACCAATTGAGGCGTAATGATTGAGAAATTCCCTCTGGAGTGAACACAGGGATTTTAGTCTTTGCAGACCATTTACACAAACAATTATAACACACTACAGGAAAAGCAAAAGCACAAAAGGGGCTCTTTAAAACAAAACATCTTAAAGTGGCTATGTGCTCTTAACAATGGATGAATTCATTACACGTTTTAAATCGTGCAGTATCTACAGTAGAAAACCCTCCCTATCACCGTGACACACCTTTGCTCCTCTCTTAGTCTTCGTCATCATATCTCTCAGTCTATTTTAGAATATCCATCTGTGACTCCCTCTGTACCTCATGTTCAGAAACCTTTATCTGTGCAGTAGGAAAGGATTGTGGGAGTAACCCACTGTAGTGTAGCGCAGCTTAACAGTTACTGCCTTGATGCAAACAGTAAAATATCAAAAATAAATTAGCCTTTAAAGTCATGAGTATGTTGTAATGAATCATTGCCAATTGAAACCCATGTTATGTTTTATTTAGGTCTGTATATGCATTGACCCTAATGGCTTGTTTGACCATCTCAAAGCTTTCATGGGATTGACAGATGATGAAAATGAGATTGTTACTGTTTCCCAACAAATAGTCTTTATCAAGTGGCTCAGTTAAAGAATGGACATACGGAGATAGTCTGCTCAAGCAACTATAGGGATGAATTTACTGGCCTGTCATGTCAGTCAAGAATGTAGCAGTGACAGTATCTGGATCCTTACTAATGACTGTGTATGCCCATCAGACCGGGACATACAGTACATACATCAGAGACAACTAAAAACAGTAAGAAGAAGTACCTATACGCATATGTGTTGAGAAGAAAGATACACATACAGTTTTGTTCATAATAAGCATCTCTTTGAAAAGAAATCAGTTATAATAATACTGTGCCTCTTTCTGCTAATTACTATGCAACTCTGTGATATTTTGCCATAGCACCAGGTGTCAGCTCTCACCATTACAGAGCCGTGTTGTACTGTTTGTACCCAAAATACTGCCAAGACACAGAACGTGGCCCTGGGATGGTGGCAGATGTGCTTCTGATCAGTGCATGGATGACAAAGAAGCACTGAGAGTTTCCTGTAACCCTATATATTTCCTTAAAGGACCTCTTGTATCTGGTCGCACAGCTAGTCACTCTGCAGTTTGAAGTTAGAGACCACTGTGTTTTTTTCAAATATGTATCTGTTTTTTGGTCCCAGCTTATCAAACCAGGTGTCTAATGTTTGTATGTAATCATTTATAAAATGGCTTTTTATAGAAAATCCCAGCATAAGCATCCATACAGTAACTAAACAATAAATATACTTATCATGACTTTCACACAAATTTCAAATAGGATATAATTATGAAGTGATGATACTTTATTACAGATGTGAATGTAAGTTGCATCATGACGGGTTGGTTGAGGCCTGAAACTGTAAGCGTAATTCTAGTGTTATTATTGTTGATTCTGTAATTGTCTCGTATGTTCACAAATGTCCCAACAGTTTTCATTGTTTTTTTAAGCTTTTAAATTATGTACAACAATGTTGATCAACAAATTCATTCTTTGATTCATTTTTCAAGCACAAATTAAATGAAATCAGTGCTACATGTTCTCTAATTCCAGCTTCTCGTAAGACACAATTCGCTGCTTCTCTTTGTCATATTTAAATACAAGTTTGTATTCCTTTGGGGTTTCGATTTCTGATCAGACAAAACAATACATTTGATGACGTCACTTTGGACTAAACCCAGTTTATCTCCCCGTGTTCTGCTCATGCATCAAATAATTGTTTTTTCTTGCAACAGGAGAGCATGCAGTTTAGGGAAGATACTTTACTTTCACGTCACACACACACAAACACACTTCCACTATGCATTTTCCCAATGCAAAATTAAAGCCAGTGCTCTGGGACATCTCAGCTGAGACCATTGGCAGGATGTGACATGTGGCTACCAAACAGCCTCACTTCCTTCCATTTCCTGCCCGGTTAAATACCTCTCCTCGTAATTTTAAACAGATGGGAATGCCTGCTGTCTGCAGTGTAGTGACTGGGCCTGTGAAATCCTCCGTTAATAAGTGGGCACAGTATGCCAGTACACTCCCTTTCCCAGCCTCACCAGACTTCTAATAACAGTCTCAGTGGCTTTTTGGGATTTCCAGTGTATAAGCCCTCTGTGAAGAACGGTCTACGCATCTGTGATTTGTGATAACATCGCCAATGTCTCTGCCTACTGCTTCTCTCATTATGAGCCACTGTAGAAAGTTGTGAGAGAGAGTCTGTTCTGGTTCAAGCGTCAGTCTTGGATTGGTGTACAATATCTGAGCTGTAAGAGTCCAAATGTTGAGAGACAGACTGCACACACTGTGACATTGGATTCACTTAATATGCAGATCATGTGGGAGGAAACAGCATCGGACACCAATTCAATGCTTTCATATTCTCATTTGTGTTGAAGATCCGACTGGGTTGCAGGTTCTTTTACAGACAAAAAAAGGCAAATTACAGCAATATTGTATTTTGTTATAATTAGGAAAGCTTTACGGTCCCGACCTTTGATTCATGAGCAACGCTAAACCTGGTAGGATTAGTGGGATTATTTCAGCAAAGTAGTGTTTTAAAGAGGTTAATAAAATGGTCAATGCAACATGGCATGATACTGTATGGCTATTTTACATTTAAACATGTGTTTTTTATAACAGCATCCATTTTAAGATGGGAATTTTCCAAATAGTAAAAAGAAACATGTTTCAAGTCAATTTGAATAAAAAGCTGCTGTCTAATATCACATTTACAGTAAATCAAGTTGTTTTGGCATTAAGTCTATGTTATATTTCCTTTCTATTTAAGATAAGGCTTTGCTGGTATACTACAGTATGATGTCATCTTGTCACTGCTTTAAGTAATGCAACTTTATCTCCGAAATACTGAACTGAATTTATATCCTGTTAGTTAGATAGATGATCCAATGTGATGACGGCATTTGTTTGTGTTATTTTCATAGTGAAGAGCGCACCAGCCTCTTACCAGTTTCCAGTAAAGATATTGCAAAATATAATTGAGCTTGAACAGAGAATTGCACTTTGATTCGAGGACCTGATACAAGGGAACTACTGGAGGCTGGCATGCTGACTCTTTCTTTCACCAGGGGCCTGTAGTGCTGGGTAATTGGATAAAGAGTGATGCAATGCTCTTTGCAGCAGCGCGACTCTGCTCAGCATCTACGTAGCAAATGATAAATGAAAATGATTGAAAATATATCTTAAAATATTGTTAGCCATACTCTGGTCATAAATGCAAGATGTTGTTGTTCAGATATGAGGTAAAGGAACAGCAATGAATATTATGATTTTATTGTAGGCCACTTATTGACTCATATTTTCTTCACTTTCTACTGGGGTTTTATTAAAAAAAGTAAGGTGCTTTTTAAGGCGGACAAGAAACCGCAGATGCAAAAGTTGAAGAGGACCACCTCAGGAAACATATAGTGTAGTTGTTCTCTATTATGAGTAACCAGACCCCCTGGTAAAGAACTTAGTGGATTGTGAGCTGACCTGAGATTTCAGACTAGAAGATGCTGTTGGCGCTAACAAGCACTCTCACTAATGGAGCCATTTCCTTTACCCTACTCTCCCCCCCTAGTCTTCCTCTGAGTCTTTCAGGGTACAAGTGCATGAGTTTGCTTCGCAACCCATGGTAAAAAAACAGGTTTCATGTTCCTCGACCACTAAACTTAAAAATCAATATTCCTACTTAGAGTTCAAACACAGTAGGACACTGGAGTGATACAAATGGAGACATGGACTGGCACAGTAAAGAGCTCTTTATTCATTTTAAAGCAATCAATCAAATAGTCCTTTAACAATATACGTGAAATCTGACTTTATCCTTCATAGGACAATGTCGGCCGATCTTTGCCCCCTTGATTGTGTGTGTGATTGAGAAATTACCTGCATTTTGGAGCAGTTTTTTCCATTGCTCACGATTATTTCTGATGCAGAGTATAATCTGACTTGTATTCACATTTTAAAAAGAAGCATCAGAATACTGATATTCTGCTATCAACTTTATGAACACATTGTTCTCTTTTATTGGCAGATGGCAGTTGCAATAAAAATGTGTTAATTTGTGATATTTCTTTCCTCGTTTGAAACTGACAAATGGTTTATTAAATGTCTGCATAGTTGTTGGAATCCGTAAAAGTTAAAGTAGCAGGATTAAGTTGGCCTTGTTGCAACAGAATCCTTGATATATTTGTTAAAAAAAGCTCTTCAGTATTTTGTTTTGCAGTTGCACTTAGATAAGATAAAATGATGGGATGAGGTCATTTGTTGGGTAGGATTATTCTTTGTCATCAAGAGTCTGTTATTTATGAAACTAGATTAAGTCCTATTTGTCCATGTGACCCTTAATCTAATTTGATGTTTGACCAAAATGTACAGCATGCATTTGTTAAACTCACCTTTACTCTCTTGCTCTGTGTCTAGGACCTCCGACAGGCGGACCCTGACGGATGAATTGAGGACACCAGTTGAATGTTGCCACTATGTGTGGTCATGTGACTGAGCCACGCTCCCTCTTAGCACATGGGATCTCTCTTCCTGCTACCCACTTGCCGTTGTCCCCCTGTTGCCCTGTTTTCAGCATGAGAGGATCTGTCAAACGCTTGACCTCTGTGCCCTCATACTGGCGCTGCGGCTGTGCGGCGTGAGCCCCCCCCCCCCTCATCCGGCAGTATCTGCACGGCATGGCCTCTCTGGACCTGCCATACCGCTGTCCTCGCTGCGGGGAGCACAAGCGATTCCGAAGCCTGTCGTCCTTACGTGCCCACCTGGAATACAACCACACATACGAGACCCTCTACGTCCTCTCCAAGTCCAACAGTGTTTGTGACGCTGCTGCTCTGCTGCCTCTAGTGGCCGAGGGAGCTCTCCTCGCTCCTGTGAACAGCAACGACCCCTTCGAGCCGCTGCGACCCTCGGCTCTAAAGGAGCGCCGCTTCCCTTGTCGGGAGCTTCCTTGTGCGGACGACTTGAGTTTGACCCCGGCTAACGCCAACACTGCAGCCCGGTATATACCCAATGTGGAGTTTCCCCTGGGGGAGATTTTTATGAAGAAAGCCATGACATCTGCAGACCCTGGTCCCCATGGGAACCCCAACACAGCTGTAGCGGTGGCAGCTAACGTAGCAGCTAGTGCGGTGGAGGCAGCGTATGAGGAGGGCTTAGCCAGGCTAAAAGCCCGGGCGTTTGAGCGGCTGGAGCTGGATGAAAGGCTGGAGAAGCTTTCTGAAGAGGTCAGTATGATCATTAAGGTTTTCAGAATTAACTTGGTTAGCCAAGTGTGGCTGATATAGTTACAGACAATCTGCGACGTAGAGATTACAATCTAAACAGACAAAGAAAACTTAAAATAAAAGTTTAAGTTTATACCACCCCGTGTTGTGTTGAATTACAACATTTCTGACTTTAGCACCCCCTAGTGGTTCTACCAAACAATATGACGTGAAGATGTTCTCTGACAAAAAGGTTTTTTAAAAGAACGTGGTAACTACTTAGCTATTGATCTAATTTGAATAACTAGTTATGCTTCATACAATGTTGGGACTTTAACGGGACAATCGGCTGCTCAAGTTCCTCTTTCTGATGCAGGTGGAGCAGAAAATAGCGGTCCGTGTTGGTCGTCTTCAGTCAGAGCTGGAGAGGAAAAGCTCTGAGCTGGAGCGGGCCAAACTGGAGAGCGACCATCTGAGCCAGGAGAAGCAGGACCTGGAGGACAAGGCCTCCGAACTCTCCCGGCAGGTGGACGTCTCTGTGGAAATGCTGGCTAACCTCAAACAGGACCTGGTGAACAAGGAGCAGGAACTCAATCACAAACAGCAGTAAGTGATTTATTTGTTCTTCAGACTCAGTTTGGTCTTACAGCTGTAGCTGGCTTGTTGGTGGTTTTCCTAAAACGGCTAATATTTGTTCATGAATTCACATTTTAAAGAATTAGTCCACTGCTTGGAATGAGTGAAATGTGAACATTTGCTGGTTTTCATTACCTGTGATGTAACAACTTTGTGTTTTCGCTGTTGGTTAGGAGGTAAAGATGTCACCTAAATTGTCGATTGGAATAACAATCCCTATTTCAGCCCTAATTTTTATTGTGATTTCAGTTTGTTGGTGGATCAATCTCTCTTGGTTTTACAAAGGTTATAGTTTACATGGCTTATGGTGGGATCATTATCATTAACTATCATTATCATTAACATTTATTCAAGGGGCATCTCTTTGACGACAATGTTCTAAATTCAGATTTACAATGTTCTAAATTAACACACAGAGCAGCAGTATACACTAGGGCTGCTCGATTATGGCAAAAATCATAATCTCGATAGAAATGTGAACAGTATGTTTTTAGCAGTTGATTACCCTGAACTTTAAGTATAATTCAACTGAAAAACCAATTAAAAAAATAATTACAAAAATAAAATAATCGTTTTATTTCGATTATGTTGTTTTCATAATCGTTGCAAGCCAAAATCGTAATTGCGATTAAAATACGATTAATTGAGCAGCCCTAGTATACACCACAAATGATAACAACAACAGTGAGGAAAAAGTACAATAAAACAAATAACTAGCAGACATGTCGGTTAAGGAATGATATACAGCAATAAAAACAGTACGACTATGAAAAGAGTAACAAAACCATATAATAACTACTCTGCGAAGAAGAAAATATATACAACAACAGCAATAAAAAATAACA
Organism: Trematomus bernacchii; assembly: GCF_902827165.1. Classification (NCBI taxonomy): domain Eukaryota; kingdom Metazoa; phylum Chordata; class Actinopteri; order Perciformes; family Nototheniidae; genus Trematomus; species Trematomus bernacchii. The sequence continues at coordinate 5,119,086 of NW_022987593.1, read as the reverse complement.
TGTAGAAATAGATCGATAGATAGATTCTAAAAGAACATTTAAAAATATTTTGTCCCAGCAGCAGTGTCAAGCATTACAAAAGTTACAAATTATTAAAAGATACCATAAGATACAAATATTATACAAATTTAAATTAACATTAGCGGCAAGTATATATAGTAAAAAATTCAGTCTAGGATACAGGAATATATAGAACTATACTATAGACACATATAATGGCATTGGATTGAATATGCATTATAAATGTGCAAAACAGCTGTTCCGGGTGATGGAAGAGGAGACACAATATCAGATAAAACAAAAAAATACAACAAACATTTCTTCTAGCATATTATTAAATATATGTACCGACACATTCTCGTCTAATTCAAACACCTCCTGTAATCTGTTCCATTTATGTGGTGTGAAAAACAAATAGCCAAGTTACCGAGCTCAGTGTTATATTGAAGAGTTTAAGGTGTAAAAATTGTAGCAGCAGAAATAAACCAACATGAAAAAAACTGAATACCAACTTCCCCACCCTTGACCTCATTACAGATGGCTCCTAACTATTCCTCGCTCTTCTTTTTATAAAACATATTGTCATGCATACAAACCCTCGCTCACATGCCCCTCCTCTCCTTCACCTCTTCCTATCTGTTGATGGTGTAATGCTCAGTAGCATCCACCCACCAGATGTGGTCAGCATCTGTCCTGCTGCTGTCTCCGTGCACCAGTGCCCCGCAAGGCTGGTTATCTGCTCATGCTGAATGCCCACCCCCCCCCCTCCTCAATAAAGCTGCCATGCTGCTTCATGAACTAGTTAAAAGTATGGCTGCTGTAAATAGAAGGAGCTCTTGGATATAAATCACAGCGTGGTGATGGCTCTGAATCTGATGAACATTTGGAGCTCTCCAGCAGAACGCCACTTGAAGCGAGTGAGACCGGAGTTTCAGAGCTTTTATTGAAATTAATACTGGAGTAATTTACTGTGTGGTCCCAACATTGGTGCTGTATTCAGTTTGACAGGCTAGAAGCAAACATTCATTATGTTTAGTATGTTTATGTTAAAATGAAAGGCAATACATTAAAATATTGCATCTTATTATATTTTACAAATTGGTTTGCCTTCTTCCTCTCTCATTAATGAGGTTTTTATAGAGGCTTTGAATTCTCATTAAAATATTTTACCAATTTCAAAAGTCAAACAGTTTCTTATTCATTATTAATGACAATGTTTACAGAAGGGAATTTCGAGGCACAATAACAATGTAATGGGAAAAGAAGGCTTTAAATCATGTCGTTTTTGACTACTTGTGTCGATTAAGGTGTAGTACTTAAATCTCCTCAAACACAATAGCTTTGCTTGTTCGCGTCTATTTCCTTTGTTAAAGTGATCAACAAGTGTCATCCACGGCTCATATGAGAGTCATCTGGTATCTGTGCTGTGTCTTTATCTGAAAGGACAGCCAGCCTCGTCTTTCTATCTTCCTCTGGGGTTTTATCTCTTCTACTCGCTTTCTTTATCAGGCTGGGACAGAAAGGCGCTCTCCAAGGCGTCTAATCTCATCACAAACACACAACTGCACATGTCACTGCAACGTATGTATGTGTGTGATTCTTTAAGGCATCAAAGGTAATGTACATATCAAAGGTCTTTGATATGTACATTCACTTTGGATATTAATAGTGAGGCATTATAATATGTGTCATGTACGGCTGTAACTACCAATCATTTTCATCATCCGTTAATCTATTGATTCATTTCAAATTAAAAGTTAATCTTTAAAATATCAGAGGATATAAAGTCAATCATTTTCCAGTTCCCAAATTAAAATGTTAACTTATTTGTCACAAGTCCACTGATTTGGCTTTCCTGAAAGTTTTAGCCTCATATTGATAAAACTGTTTTTTCATGCATGACTTGATTGTTATCATGTGACTTTAGCATGGAGCTTCAGTCATGTGAAAAATGCTGGTACAGTATACAGAGGAAGATGGATCCCATGTCTCTGTTCAAAAATGTCTTTGGCGGTCGATGTGATGGGTTCATAGAAAGTTGATGCTGTCAGTTTCCAGTGTTCATTCGATCTGTCGTCCAGAATCTTTGCGGCTTTACCGTTGTAGTGATTCTCACGTTTAAGGCCGTCCAGCGGCTCTAAAGCATCCACATTTTATTTCCCAGTCGCAAAAATCAGAGAAAGAGAAACAACTTTTATCAGGCAATAATGTGTTGTTTGTTGATAAGCTTATATAGGTTAATCAACTAATTGTTTTAGCACGAGCGTCGTCCATTAAGTTTCACTGCTCTTGAGATAGCGTGCGTTTAGTGATGCTGCAGTGATTGACAATAAATATGAACACATGTAGTCGTTCCTCTTGGATCCTGCAGGTTAGAGCTGACTCAAAGTGTCTCTTTGTTGTCTGTCAATGTTACAAAATCCTTCTATTTTTCCCATCCCTGCAGAGACAGCTGAACTTGTAACAGAAGTTGCACTGGCTGATCTTGTGATGGTAAGATACAAAACAGTGTTTCATCCGGTCGAAAGAGCAGAAGACAAGTGTGCTTTTCTTTAATTAAGTCCCGCCCCTCGGTTGTAAAGGGTAGCTGTGGTCGTGCATCCCAAACGTGGCAGCGTCAGACTGGGAAGGTTATACCCTGCCCCGGCTCAGTGACTGCCTCCTAGTCATGCCTGCAGCCCAGTCTCTCTCACACACACACACACACACATACAGTACACACACACACACACACACACACACACACACACACACACACACACACACACACACACACAACACACACACACACACACACACACACACACACACACACACACACACACACACACACACACACACACACACACACACACACACACACACACACACACACACACACACATTACAAACTCAGAGGAGAGGCTGGCAGTCTAACAGTAAGCTCTTTCAGACTCTTAAACACAGAGTAGGTCTGAGGTGGAAAAAGAGCATCAGAGCCGGTGAATGTTCAGCAGGGTTGATGACTGAGCAGAAGTTAACAGACACAGAGCAGCTGATTGGATAAACATGGTTGCCTAACAACATACACTCAGCTGATTCTTTGAATAACCTTTGATAATGTCGAGTGACTTCGCACAAAGTTGCAGAAACTCCTTCAAAGAGAAATGTATGCCTCATGTTGCACATCAGTGTTGTCAAATGCTAAACATGCCAGTCACCTCTCTATGTGTTGCTATGCAACCAGAGAAAGCTCCCACAAGCTTCTAGCAGAAAATACGACACAGCCCTGATAATTTATTCTGCACTTGCTGTAAATAAGTATGAAGAGCATCCAAGACGCCTCAGATGCTGTTAGATTTTCTTCATTATAATGTCAGGCTGCAGTTTAGTTTGTACACAACACAAACAACAACACACAAAAACGCACACCATGCTCGCTCTGTAACAGTCACTGCAAACACTTAGTGATAAACATCACACTAGACTGTAGCAGTCATAACTAAATGAATAGCAGAGTCTGTCAAGCACGGCTGTTAAGTGATTTGATAGCGGCTGCAATAAATGAGAGCAGCTGTAATCAGCAGAAACCGGAGCCGGAGGAGAAATGAAAAATGATGGGACGGTTATCTCCGTCATTCAGCGTGCTGCACACTCACAAAGTATGAAAACAGCCTCATATTGTGTCTGTCTCAGAAATATGTCGAATACTGTCTTAATCTTTCCAGCAATTTACATTTGCTTGATGACACAGCAGGGTTTGTTGTTGACTTTCAATGAAAGTATTTTAATCTCTAGCATGCCTATTGTGTGGTATCATTGTTCCAGTAGATCATTTTAAAGAATATCTCTGATTAACTTTGGTCTTTATCTTCAGTTTGTGATCTGTTTCATACATGGAAGTGATACAAACAATAATACTGTTTGCTCCAGTTGCAGTCAGATAATCACTACTTTTATTTGAATACCTAATTGTTTCTCTTCTTGTGGGAAAAGCTTGTATGAGTTGTCCATGGTTTTTATAGTCATATTAAGGCAATCTGAGAAGACCAATACTCCAGCCCTAAAACAATTAGACTTCAAACAATTAGGTTATTAGTCAATTGACTAATTAAAATGTTCTGCATCAATTTGAGTTATTGATTTATCATTTGAGAATTGTCATTAATGCATAGATAACAAACATGATTTGCTGTTGTTCTTTTTCTTATTCATTAGTTTTGGTCTGTCAATCAGACAAGAATAGCTATTTGAAGACAGCATTAAGTGCACAAAACAGCAATAATGTTACAGTGTTTTATTTGTATTTAAAAGGTATTTAACATAGGCAGGGCACATTAATTAGCATTGCTGTAAATGTGCCACAGTTTGACAAGAAGCTGTTTTTCAGAGTCCCTGCACAGATGTTACAAAGTCACCCTGAAAAGAATAGAAAGAGGATTAAAATTACAAAGTCATTGAGATCATTTAAAAGCGTGCAGAGCAATAATAGAAAGCAAAGAGGCTGGAACACACGGAACCAATTAAGTGAGAAAATAATTGGAAAAGTAAAGACAATATAAATAAGTGTTGGATGCAGCACTACAACAAATACTTCCTTTGTGAAGCTTAACATGGCCCTTTGTGTGTGGAAGGCGATAATTAGGGTAATTTTTGCAGCTGTATGTTTTACCATTGTTGCTTCAGATTGGGTTTTATTGTACTCTCCTCATGTGCTGTACAAACAGAGCAGGGACTAAGTGATGCAGCATTGCAGATGTTTGAATTAAATTGTGCAGCTGTTTATCGGCTTTGTATTGAGGAAGAGGAGGAGAGCAGTACAATTGCTGTCAGGTTTTCATATTTCACACACACACACACACACACACACACACACACACACACACACACACACACACACACACACACACACACACACACACACACACACACACACACACACACACAGTTGCTGCAGTAGGCCACAACTCTAAGGCTTGATTTATTCCTACAACCAGCTCTGATAGAGTAAGAGTGCCCTGTGCAGCATATAAAAGCCGGGGGCTATACAGGCTCCACAGAGCATGCAGGAGTCTGGCTATTTGCTGTCGCTTGTGCCTCCTCTGGATAAATAAGCTCGGGCAGCAATCTCGAATGCAGAGCGAAGCTGTCAGGGTGGAGAGAGAGTGAACTCGCCTCATTAACGGCAGTTTCTAAAAGAGAGGGGAGTGTGTAGTATTAGCGTGGCGGGACTTCCAAGGCCCTCTAATGAATAGAAATCAGGGTAAGAATGTGATCTGCAATACATCGCAGAATGTAATTAGTTTGAATACTCCTGTGAAGATGGACGTTCTCAAGGTCCTGGGTTTTAATAAAATGTTATATTTATAATATTCCTAAACATTGGTGATCCAATGTCATAAAAAAGCATCGACACCAAACACTTCCACGCTATTTCTTGATGTGTAATATGTTGAAATGTCAAAATATTCTTTGACACACTGCATTCTGACTTGTACTTACAGAGCTCATTAGCCTGGACTGGATATCCTCAGTTAGCTATTCAGCTATAATGTACAATATAAAGCAGCTTATAGAGGATGATACTCTGAGTACGGACTGCATCCAGATTTTCAGCAGCGATATGAATTGGCGTATAATAAGAAAGGGTTCTGCATGATATTAGATAGCCCAGAATGTAGCGTATGCATGTTACCCCTCAGATAGAGCAGGATTTATGAGCGAGGATTGTTCATTTCTAACATAAGATGGAAGAAACTGACGTGCGTGTCCTTGAGGCTGGATGAATAGCTTTGAGCACAAAGGAAAAGAGGAACAGGAAGGATAGTTTAACCAGTCCTTCAGTGGACTCGTCTGACTTCTTTCCCATGTTGTTAAGACTGTCTGTTCACGTTACACTGTTAGCTGATGACTATAGGAGTGTGATGAACTGGGGTTCAGTATATGTGTGGTTCTGTAGACAGCTGATATTGAGACAGTGCTGTCATGATGTTCTTTTCTCTTTTTTCAAACTGTTGAGCTGTCAGAGAGCTGAATAAGTGATGCTGGTGTCTATTCACAAGGGCCAACACATTTAGCCACATCTACAAGTCAATATGCAACTGACTGATTTGTTTGGTAATAAAAACAAATATCAGAAATGTTTTTTTATAATCAATTCAAAGTATTGTTTGCAAAAAAAGGGCAGACAATTACATTTCTCAATTATGTGAAACAGTATATTTGATTTTGGACTGAAAAAGTGGTCATTAAAAAATAACCTTAGTCATTTTAAAACTGGGATGGACATTTTATACCAATAACTGACATTTTCTGAAATAAATGATCAAACTATTATTAGGAAATAATTGACAGATTAATCTAAAATGAAATAATTGTTAGTTAAACCCGAGGCTCGATTAGAAGATAAATCTGATTATCGACATTCCAAAAACGTTCTGGTTTTACCCAGTTTTTTGTGAAGATTATATCTCAGAGTTTTGGGCAAAAAAGAAATATGAAGACATCACATTGGGCTCTTTGACATTTGTACGACTGACATCCCTAAACTGCAGCCCTACTTGTTTCTATATTTATTCTTCCCCTATTTTGTTCCAGCTGCACCGTCATCATTTGCAAAGAAGAGTTAGAGGACAGAATTATTCTCAGTTTGTTTTGACAGCTGAATTTCAAGTTGCCTTTTCCTGCCATTTCTGTCATTTCTGTCAATGCTCCACACCATCACCTCGCTGTTGTATCTCTGGGTGATTCGGCCATCTTTGACTTGTAAGCGGTTTACATTTTGATAGGACTGGTTGGAGCCACGTTTAAATATTTACTCTCCCATGATTGATCAGAGCCAAGATGTGGATAAGTGGTTTCTCGGGAAACCAGTGAGGCTTTTTTTTTTTTTGTCTCTGAGAGGCAATGCATTTCAGCCTCTCTTTCTCTTTCATCATCCCTTTTCTCTCACCCTTTCATCCTTGTCTCCTTCACATCTCCGTCTCATGTAGCCAACTCTGCACACATCTCCTCATGTGGCCTTTATCTTTTGTTTGCGTGCAATGCATACAAAATGTGTGACATGATGACACAATGTAGCCCCCTGAATCTGTCTCACCCAAAAAAAAAAAACGCTATTTGATCCAGGTGTCAAAACACGAGCAGCTGTCCTTTGTTGGAGCTGAGAAAAGCTCTTATCATGCAACAGCCTCCTCTTCCTCACGCAGGCCTTTCAGTCAATCATCTCTGCGTTTAAATATTAATGAGGAATAATATTTGAATGAATGGCTGGAGATGATGACAACTGTGAAAGGCTGCTGACCAGTGATTGTAATTAACATTTAAAGAGAATCCATACCTTATTAATCACGCCTGTTATAGCTGGATGTATTTGCTATACTAGACTATTTGTAATGGCTGTTAAGTGTAAGGCAAATGAAACATGGTCAGTTAAGGATTCATTATGTCCCTCTGCATATGCACTAGCATGGGACATATATTGAGGTCTACAAAGCCCATTTTCATTTGTTTGATAAAGAACTGTTGCCTACATTTCTGTAAGTAAGCTTTAACGTCTAAATGATTGGACCTTTTTCTATTTCGAAGAACTTAAAGCAGCACTAAGGCATCCGATTTTAAATGGCTTTCATGCAAGCAAGCCCTTTATTCTAGTATCATGGGGAGACACAGCAGGGAACAGGACCAGTGTTTGTTGTGTTGGCTTTGAAGGGGAATGTGTGGTAAATCTATAATGTGGAACTATGACCTTATTTTTTTTTTAATCGGAGGTATTGATCCTATCTCAACTGCTGTGTGTTTGTGTAAGGATTTAGTGAGGCTCATTGTTTGCATCAGAGTTAAGCTGTTGTATATAATGTTAAATCAATCTTAGTGTGTAATGATACAAAGATAAGAGATAGTAGCGGATCCCCCAGAGTCCACAGGCTGGTGCTGGTGGAGCAGGAAATGGATGAAACTCATGCACGTCCTGGAGGTGGTGGTTATGGGGAAGTGGTGCGTTGTGAAATAATATATGTAGGTCTTTTATTTTAGATTTAGTCATCAATATATTGCTGTATTTACACACCAGACACATCTCCCAGCTATAATGATATCCATTGTTGTTAACAAATCCTGTAGAGAATCTAATCACAATGTAATTCACACATAATAATGTTTATTTTAACCCCTTGATCTTTATACAATGTGATAAGACCATTGGTTCAATTTTGAACATACTAGATATACAGAGAATAGGAGATACACTGACAAATCCTGTGAGTAGAATTAACAAAGAGCTGACAGTGTGGTACATTTGAGATTTCATTCTGAGCTGTTTTCATATAAAATAAATAAAGATCATGTGGTAACTCTGCATAAAAGGCACAATGGTAGGATTTGTGTAAAAACAACAACAACATGGAATAGACTATAGGAGAGGAGATGCAAGTGAAGATAGAGAGGAGACAAAACTCTGTGTCGCCAAGTTAAGAACATGAGGGACACAATAGTGGATTCCCTTCACCCACAAACACACATGTCGGTTATTAGAACGAGGAACCATCGGCGAGTCATTCTCTCTGATCCACGCCACAGACTCAACAACCTGCGTGTTCATCAGCGAGAAAAGATGGCGGTCTCCTTTATCCCGCTCCCCCAGCGTCCGGGTAAACAGGAGGGCATGTTTCTCACCTTGAGGCTTTCTTTCTGAGGTGTTGGTGTGAGTCACGCTGTGAAATCGAGTAGTGTGTGTGTGTGTGTACATCTGAGTGTGCATGTTGAAATTAGGATTGACAACAGGAAGCAGCCACATCCCATTTCTCTTCCCTCTGTCAAACCTCCTGCGCTCTCTGCTTCCACAGGACTGCAGATTTCTGTCTGTAGCTTCAGCCTCTGCAGTGGTTTTTCTTCGCAGCCTTTGTATCTCATCTTTATCCGTTTCTATCAGCTTCAAGCCTTCTTCTCTCCTCTGTATTTCTGGTCCTACCCCTTTCTCCTTGCATGTCTCTGGGGATCCAGTGAGGAGATATATTTTTCCTCTTCTCCCCCTTTTCCCAGCATTCAACATCTTCCTTGGTCTTTCGATCAAATTCCTGATCCCCTTGCTTCTTCTCCGTAAGGATTTCCACGCTGAGTGAGGTTTCTTCAGCTCAGCGGTTAAGCTGCCAGGCGGTCTGTTGCATCCGTGCAGTACTTACTCACAGAGAAAGGCTTTCCTGTGTTGCCTTCAAAACGTTCCTCCTCGTGGGATCGGTGGATCTGTCTCTCGCAACGAAACACAAATCTAATACCGTTGAATAATTAATGAAGACTAATTACAAATGTATTGCAATTTGGATTCCAAAACACAATGTGAGGTACATTCAAACCTTCCTGCTCTTTTAATAGCATAGTGAGACAGCCATATGTCATTATACTGGAGGCTGAAGCAAATACAATGCTCAGTCATTGCTCTCTGTTTATTACCTTGAATAATGAGAGCAGCAACTTTCGCTTCAGGCTGCTTAATTATACACCACATTAGGTACAGCTCCAATCATTGAATTAAAATAAATGATACTTGGGCTCATTAATTGTGTGCCGTAATCAGATGCATCATATACAGTTGAATGAATCAATCTGCTGCGGCCATTAGCTAATGCATGTTATTTGGATAGGAGCGCTTCTTCAACCAGCATCTGTCTTGCTTCTATATTCAGTGTTTTTGTTTTCTTTGCATAACGGTATCAGGAGCCTCATCACTTCAGCAGTTCACGAAAAAGTGCCAAAGTATGGGATGTTAATATTTTTCATCTCTTTTGAAAAAAATAAACAGATGATTTTGCACAAAGCATATGATTATCAGTACAACCAGGTTCAACCATCCTTCATAATTGTCCTTCTTTTAGACTAGGCAAGATTATTTGCCAAATAAATTCAAAGTGCGTTACATCGCAATAGAAATGATCAGAGAATGAAGCAAAGATCATTATAAACTTATTTCAAACGCAATAAAAGAGAGACAAAGTAAAGATGCACAGTAAGGGTAGAGTGATTAATGATAAGAATTCATATTCATTTCATATGTTTAAGTGTTTTGGTTTAATCTCCCCTCTCTAATTAGCATTTTTTCCAGACAGTAGGAAGCTGTTTTCAGTGATTCAGCTCTATACACTACCTACACAGCACACAACTGCAGACAGACACAGTTAGTGACCAGCTGAGAAACATAGTGGAGCATAAAGCAGTCAGTATTGGATTGAATTCACCACCATTTTCGAAAAATGCTTAAAAAAAAAAATGTTGCTTTAAGGTTTCAGTCACAGTGAATGGAAACTTTTTTGCAAAGATTTAAAGGTAGGCCAAAGTGGAAGTAAAACATTTAGCTTTACCACCCAACACTGATAAAGCCCATATGTGCCCTTCCTCCCGTCTCTATCCCCACTTTGTCCCCAAAGACCCCTGTTAATACAAGCTTTCCCTATGTGCGAGCTAGATGAGGATATTCTCTTCCTGTTCCAGAAAAGAGAGGAGAGTTTATCATTTCAAGATGATGAGGTGGTTGGAAGAGCTTAAAGCCAAGACACTTCTTGTTTTCTCTGTAAGTTCTCACAGTGAGACGTGTTATCTCCAGCAGTGGAGACAGTGTACAGTAAAAGGCCTCTTTTAATCACTTTACAACCAATTGCATAGAGCCCATTGAGCCCAAAGTAGATAAGAATCATTGTATCTCACATTATGAATAACCAAGAGCCACGCCAAAGACAAATGGCCACTTCATTTGACTGATTCACTGATTGCTCACTCACAGGTTTGATAGCAGGTGTGCTTTTATTTCTACCCTGCGCTCAAACACCTAAGAATACTTTTAGAATCATAGTTCTATAATCATTGCCTGAGGATAAGAAAAGTTAACTGCGCCAAACGGCAAACTATTTTTATCCCAGAACGTCCTCATTTAAAAAATAATCACTGAGTGCCGTTACTGTTTTTGGAAGGATGCAGGGTTAATCATAATGGTCAGTGGTTATGGATGTTTGACATCAGTTGGACATATCCATCCTGATAAGCAGCTTGGCTTATTTTATGAGAACAAGCCTATTCAAATTGGAGGGACACAGATTTGATGTCTGCAGTGACTGTCTGATCCTTTAATGGTTCCTTTGGCTTCGTCAAGGTCAGATGAATGGTCTTGTTAAGCTCTCCTGACTGCATTGCTTAGACAGTACAGGCTCAGGTTGTTTAAAGGACACAAACAGAGGTACAAGAAAGCTGCTGGGAATACAGTAAGTCCCTCATAGTTCCAGATTAACAGGCATGAAAAGAACATTTTCTGTAAAAAAGGGACATGGGGATGTGGGTCAGGTGGTGAGCAAAAGCAATCCTGGAACAATTATGATTTGTAGATATATAGAAAATAATCTATAACAGTTAGGAATATCGATTAGTTGTCTGTGTGTGGAGGCAAATAAATAAGTGCTTGTTCCAGAATCTCCAATATCCGTATGGTGATTATATGTCACCTTTGTTTTCATAGCTTGTTTCTGCTTTCTCCAAGTGGCATGAGCAAGGGAAAATGTATCTGCATGTTTATCATATTGTCACTAAGGTAAACAATTACATTTTCCAACTTGTATATTCTTTTGGTTTGTTGCTTGTAGCTGATTTGGACAAACACAAACTTGAAGCTGGTTCCAATCAATGCTGACCCTGCTTATATTATTCATAATCCATTCTTAAAGTTATTGATCTACTGTATTATGATGTATGAATCATGTCTGGACATTCAGGATTGTTCGTCACTAGACCCTCCACACACATGTTCAACATCTATCAGTCATACATAGATTTGTTACGATAACGCTGAACAAAATCACTGCAGGGAACGCTTAGAGTATACACTGGCTGCAGACAGCTCCTAACACTGTCTGAATTCCTGGTTTGTTTGCCTCTGTATCTCAGTAACACACTGTCCCCTAAAATGACGGGAACTTGGCCCTGCTGTGCCATATCCAATATCCAGCTGCTCTCTCACCCGCTATTTTTCTCTTTCTCACCCACTCTGTGTGTTTGTATTGATAATGCTTCTCTGCCACAAAGCCTGTGTGCAAAGTCTCCATGCAAAACAGGCAAAACCATTTAAGCCGAACATGTAAGCTTTCTCCATCAGTGAGTTCCAACAGATCAGCAATTTCCCCCTGATGAGACACATTTACAAATAAGCATTCAAAGAGCATTCCCCCAAATGTAAAGAATGTCCCCTTAAAGGTCCCCTATTATACTGTTTTTCGTCAATATATTATAGGTCTCAGATATATACAAAACATGTCTCTGAAGTGTTTGGCTCCAAATACCAAACAGCTCATTGTAGCATCCCATAATCCCCTCTGTTTCAGCCCTGTTTCAAAAGGGCTGATTCTCTGTCTGTTACTTTAGAAGACAATAAGGAGCCACTCTCCGCGCCCCTCTGAGAGATATTTGGTTAGTGATTGGCTAATGGTTACACAAGCCAAAACATCGTTATGACATCATAAAGTGGCCAAAATCTGATCAACTCATTTTCAGACAGGTTTTTATATAAATGGATCAGGACAAAAAGTGAGCGAATCTTTTTTTCTGAGACTTTCAGAATCTCTTTACACAGAGGGGACACATGTTTATGTAGAAAAGACATGAAGAAGTGGATTTTGCATGACAGGTCCCCTTTAATGTTTCCTCTCTGCCTCTCAGGGAAGTCGCCCAGATCGACCAGTTCCTTCAGGAGACGGCGGCACGAGAAGCCAATGCCAAGGTGCGGCTGCAGCAGTTCATCGAGGAGCTGCTGGACCGGGCGGACCGCGCCGAGAAACAGCTGCAGATCATCAGCAGCTGCGGGACCACGCCCAACGGCAGCCTGGGGCGCTGCAGCCTGCAGAACTCAAAGGGCAACGGACGCCAGGTGAGGATATCCTGACGTGTGTCTTCTGTAGTATCAAAAGGTTTCATTTTACAGAATGCCTTGTGAGATATTTTGTTTCCTGTGTGTTAACGCTACTTTTATTTAGGGTATTTAAGACATGTTGTTTTCAGAAAAAAAAGAATACCATATTTGTACGTAACATACAAAGAGTTTTTAAATGCTGAAAGACTTGGTCACATTGAAATGCTTGATTATAAACAAAGTGATACAAAATGTAGTGGGATGTTTCAGATCTATTTTACGACACATTTAAAGTGGACCTATCATGCTATATTTAAATGATATATTGTAGGGCCATACCTATATAAGGTATATTTATACGTTTCTGTTTTCAAAATACCAAACAGATCATGCATTTGATCCATGCCTCATTTCACTCTATGTGCTGTTTGCTGTCTACGGGGCTGATCTCTGTGAGCTGCAGCTGACCACGCCCCCCTGCAGGAGAGGGGAGCCATGCTCTGATCAAGTCAAGAGGGGGAGAAAAAAAGATCTCCGTCCTCCATGTTTTATTATATAGAGTCGTTATTCATTTGTTTTAAAGCTCAATAAATAACAAAGAAGACCTTTGACCGGCACTTTTCTAATTTTGTCCGGAAGATTTAAACTTTAACGGACATCTTGACCGGCGAAAGAAACTGAAACTAAAACTCTGCCGCACGGTCCCCTCGTTCCTTGGAAGAGGCGGAGAGGTGGGTGTTTGTCATCTGCTGGTGGACTAACCGGAGAGAATTACAGTGCTTGCCTCGACGGGGAGGGATTGCATTGAATTAAAGCAGCGGGAACAAACGCTTGCCTCGGGGAGGGAGAAAAAAAGCCACAGCGGAGAATAAACAGAAGGATAACCATGGTAACTATGGGCGGGAAGTCTTCTTCGCTGCTTTTGTGGCAGACTACAGCGCCACTTACAGGCCTGGCATATGTACTACAGCGTCTCCAGCGCTTTCGAGCGGCAATGGCCGGCCATGGCCCAACCCCACATTCCCCTGATAGGTGGAGAGTTGGCCCAATAGCCGTAGCGCCACCGTCCTGACGTCAGGACAGTGTTCAAATCTGGATCAGTTTTTATCAGATCCGTTGCAGCCCCTTTTTTAGAGATTTGGGTATGGAGGAAAATAGAGAGGGTTGTGTTTTCTGACACTTGGTGAGTTCCCTGGAACACCGGGGACACATATTCATGTATAAAAGACGTACAAAAGTGCATTTTGCATGATAGGTCCCCTTTAAATGATTTTGATACATTAGATTGACATTTGTTTCTCCATAACGCAATATCATCAACTCAGAATTATTTTATACAGTATATATATATTTCTTTTTGTGTTTGTTTGACCAGCATAGACACTTCAGAGCTCTCCCACAGTTCTTGCGGGGGCAGCTTCTTTCTTTGAATAGTGCTTAAGCATTGATTATATTGAGTTATGTCCCTGTAATGCAGCACAGGTCGAACCCATAATAGACGTTTGATAAACTGTCTGAACACGCTGCCTGACCCTGAATTATATGCACACCGTTATTCTGTATGCGTTGGTTAACTCTTTTATTTTTAAGATTTTGGGACATGGCAACAGGAATGTGCTCCCATTCAGTCACAGGAGCTTGAGTGAGATTGGCACATTGATGTTGTTTGATGAGATCTGACTTGACGTTTCTGTTGCAAAGGTGTCAATGGAGTTGGGGTCACTGCTCTGTGCAGGCCCCACACTTTGGTGTCCATCTTATGAAGCTGAACACAAGAACGTGTTAACACACTATTGTGAGGGTTGTATCAGAATGAAATTAGAAGCTTAATACCTTCCTGTTTTGCATTCAGCATCACAATTGATAGAGAAGCACTTCAGCAGACGACCTGCTGACCAGGGTACTTACATAAAAAAGCAAGAGATCAACCCCCTGCCTCCAGGCTCTCCACATCTCCATTTGCAGCCTCCCCCCCCCCCCTTCTTTTGCACTATAACACTTTAATAAAAATGTAAAAGCAGACACTTTCTGTTCCTAAAGATGTCACTTATTCAAAATGATTATCCAACATCCCTTGAAAAAAGGTTGACCCGTTTCATTTCACAAATCTGTGTGCTGCCATGGAAACCAGTTCTTGCTCTTGCTCGTGTTGGAGGCTACAATGTGAATTTGAATCAGATGTAATGCGCTACAGATCTGCCTGAGAGGAACTGGCTGGTTTCCTTTTGGCTTAATATTTGAGATGCTCAGTAAATGTCTTCTCAGATCACTATGAGTGCAGAGATATTGTCGACATAACTTTATCTCCTCACACAGTGCAGGGAATAGTGTTGGTAAGACCTCTTTATAATGATGTAATCAACCCATTTTAAGATATCTGAAATCAGAAATAGCATTAATAATCAAATCTACTTTTTTCTCAGTCATTTGACCTGGGATTGACCCAAACCTAGATTTAGACTTCCTCCTCTCTGGAGTTGAACATCAGCCAGTTTCTCGTAGGACTGTGAATAATCAACATGACAAGT
Source organism: Trematomus bernacchii (assembly GCF_902827165.1). NCBI lineage: Eukaryota > Metazoa > Chordata > Actinopteri > Perciformes > Nototheniidae > Trematomus > Trematomus bernacchii. The sequence continues at coordinate 5,103,699 of NW_022987593.1, read as the reverse complement.
ACAAGTGTGGAGTCACAGACTGGTTGGCCCCTTGCTGCCCTGCTGAGGGAGGCCTGGAGATGTAACCCCCCCCGACCCGACACCCTCGCCACCTCACTCTCCGTCTCTCTGTCACGACATCATCAAGGTCGCCCCTATCTCCTAGGAGACAGGTTTTTAAAGGCACAGAGGTATTTTAGGACTGGCAGTGGATGAAGAGATGGATGTCTTGTTTCCTGCTCACTCTCTAGTTCAGCTAAAGTTCATTCTTGTGCATTTATTCCATAGATTGTATATGAGAAGTAAACGTCATGTCAACCATTGTTTTTTTGGACTACTGTTCAGAAGCCTAGGGTCCGTCGTATTGGCCGACAACATTTTTCTTTTCTTTTTGGGATGAGATACAGAAGGGATGAGAAGGGACACGAAAGGGTGCAGCAAATACATCCAACGCTGAACAAGAGCATTTTAGGAAACCAAAATGTTACAATTAACTTTCATGAACTGAAAACACACTGTAGCAGCGAGATGTCATTTTACAGAGTAGCCCCTTCGTAACCATATGTTGCTTTATAGTTTATTTTACCCCAAATTAGACTGTTTTCACAAAATGGACATCATGCTGGTTTGATCAAGACTTAAAACTAGTGATTGAAACCATAAACTTATTTGAAAAATGTTTACTGAGGTAGTTAATAAAGAGAGAAGCATGGTCATTTCCTCATAGACTTTTATAAAATCACTTATTTTTTGCAGCAGGGGTCTGGCCATTAGATCACATTGGCTTTATGTTACAGACCTAAAGAGTCTCGCTAGATTTATTTTCAAAAGGTGCAAGGTGAAAATAGTGTTCATGAAGTTGTGGACTTTTAACAAAGAAGATAACAAGATCCAAGAAATAGAAAAAGATGTGAGTTTGAGACAAGCTTAGGTCACCAGATTACAGTTTTACCGTCTTTTGAATGCATTTGTTTCCATCCATATCTGGGAGATTTGTTCCAATTCTGCCTTTACTGCAGGCTTCTTGGCCATGAGATAGTGTTTGCCTGTTTCCTCGATGGACCATTTTCAGTGGCACGAGGCCAGGTTCAAGCTGTGTGAGTAGAAGCAGAGGAACAGAAACAGGGAGAGAGAGGGAGGGAGTGACAGGGTTTGTGCACATTTCCCCTCTGTGGCACGTCCCCAGTCTGGTACACAGAGTTCCACCTGGCATTACTTCACACACACAAGTAAACACACTACACACTTCAATGCACAGGCAGCTTTAAATGGTGTATGAACGAGTCACTAGGAGGATTTTGCTCTCAGGCAAACAGAGAGAGCAAGAGTCAGGCTTTACACCCACAGTCAAATACACCATTTCCACCTGCTTTCAGAGATACAACCACATATTTGAGGTTGTAGGATGCTGAAGGTTTTTTTGTTGCTACTGTGAGGGTTCAACGGTCAGTGAATCTGTCATTTCAAGTACTACTACTATTACTACTACTATTACTAGTACTACTACTACTGCTACTGCTACTACTACTACTACTAGAGCCAGACTGCCAGGAAGTTTCTTGAGGATATTCATAATCCCGAGATGACTTCAAATGATTTGTGTGACCTACAGTCGCCTCAAAATTAGGAAAAGGCTTTCATGAAAATCCCTTCCTGTACTGCCACCTTCAGGGAAAAAGTATTAGTTTTGGACACAAGATATTGATGTGGAATGACAGGATTTCTATGACATTTCTAAAAGCTATTCACGGTGCACAATTATGATTTATTTTGATGTGAGTTAAGCATCATTACTGGATTTCTATGACATTAGCTGTGAGGACTCCTGGTCCCACTGAGCTTTCCAAAAAGGGCCAAACTTGTATCATAAAGGATGAGAGATATAACAGAGGTATGATATTTCCTCATTACACTAATGCCCCCTCAGAGAATGATCCCTTTCTTTTTTAAGTTCATTTGATGAGCTTTTGTTTTTTGCCACCCTCAGGAGAGAAATGATCTCCATACACTTCTTCTTCCCTAGCTTTCCCTCTGTGACTGATCATCAATAATTCCTGTTGGGAAATAGTTTGTCTATTAATGTCTTTGATTTGTGTCTGATGCTGCCACTCTTCAGTTGTAAAGTACTTGAGATCAAACTGCAATGTTGTAATGTCTGTAATGTTTATTTCAGCTGTGATTATTTGTTAAATATCTAAGCTGTCAAATGTACAGAAGTGCCCCATGATTACAGCATAATAGGATCCTGTTTGATTTTATTTACTGTTTTCATTTAATTCAGTGAGAATGTGTTAAGCAGCATTTATTATTTTAGCAAAGCTAACTCAGTGGGAGTTAATATGAAACGCTGTTTATCTCATGCTTTAGTTTTAAGTGTATTGTTTTAATTACATTTTAGAAATGCGTTAGACTTTATATGGCATGAACTATGCCAATTAAAATTCTCTGAAATTCTCATGTAGGTTGAGTAAGAACAAAACGCTTTCTTAGGAATACCTATGAGGAATACATTTGAGCCAAGAGCATGCCTTAGAAAGCTTAGCGAAGCTGTTTTATTTGACTAAAATCACTCTTTTTCGTGCATGTTTTTGTCTCTCTAGAGAAACTCAAGCAACTCTGGAAGCACAAGAGGCATGTACCAGGTGTCGGAGCGACGTTCGTCTCCGAGCACGGGGTAAGTGAGCATATTCTACAGAAACACATGACTTCACATCTCTGAAATGTAACAAATTCACACCGCTGCTATTAGGAGGTTTGATGGTACGATAATGTAGACCCTTACAAGGAAACATTTCATTTTTTCAGGAAGACTTCCTGTTTGTCTATCATTCTGTTTGGATTGCTAGAAGTAGACACGTGGAAAAAGCAGGTTTTCTGGTCCAGCTGGAGATTTTGTGGCTCTCGGCTGACAATTAGGTTCGGTGCTTCTCCTCTTTCTTACCTCGGAGAGCTGCTGCAGTGAAACACAGTCTGTCAGTTGTGTGGAAATATAACAGAACCCCTGGAGCTGCAGAGCTTTTAAAGAACATCCACTGTGCTCGCTGCCTCTGGCCTTCGGTGAACAACTTTGCCCTGTGTGTAGAAATGTTTGCAAGCATGGCATTTGCAGTCTTACAGTACCTCAGAAAAACTATAAAAACTATTAAAGTGCCGTTGTTACTACTTGTTTGACTTACATTTAAAAATACAGAGATTATACTATTTTACATAATAAAAGATTAGGTTTCTGTAACATAGATACACCATTGAGTGCGCTCAGAAAGCAGTGTTATGCTAAAATTACATTTATAAATTAATCCATGAGTTGATTTACCCAAAATAGTTTTCATAATGTTAGGTTATAGTTGGTCCCGCGTCCTCCAAAGTTTGCATCATTGTTGTATCTTGAACATTTTGTTTATGGGCTGATGTAACTCTGAGGCCTTTGTTGCTTTTTAATGAGAGTTTTAAACACTTAATTGTTTTGAAAAAAAGGTTAATTCTACAAAACTTTATAGATTCACTGCATGAAGTTTGTTTTATACTGAAATTAGACTGTCTCTTCTCCCATGCACGTTGTTTCACACTAAGTTTTCCACATTGAGTAATATGGAGTACGAAATTGAACACCGTGATTCATCCTTGATTTAGCATTTGGAGTTTTCTCAGTGAGGACATTAGAGGTGCAGGTTGGATGTCTGTCCTCGAGGTGTGACTGAAGTATTTCTGAGTCCCTGCTGGAGATCTCACACACATGGCGGTGTCGTAAAGCTCTGACTAACACAACTGTCATCCCCAGTTGGTTTGTGAATGTGTTTCCTCTCATGACGTCACGCAGAACCAGGCCTTCCCCATTGAATCACACACACACACGCACACGCACACGCACACGCACACGCACACGCACACGCACACACACACTACTTAAAATCCTTATTAGCTTTTGCTAATCATGAGCTTCTCATTACTTCTTGCTATTGATTAAATGTTGTAAAACATTCAAGCTGTTTTCATCAGGTTACTGCTTTAAAACCAGCTCATCAAACTGTAATGCATCTCAGTTTGTCATTGACCCAGTTTAGATTGTTGAAACCATAAACACGTCGCTTTGTTACAGTTTTACTTCATTTTAAATTCATATTTGTGGCATAACATGCATCCCATCTTCTGTGAATCCTTTTCCCCTGAAAGTACTGCTATGTGTTACCTGCAGTATCATTTGTGATTCTCTTTCATTTTTACTGCTAAAATGATGAATGCACAAGCTCCCACTCTTCTTATTATGCAGAGAGGAGGAGGAAGGAGCACTAATGTTGCAGAAATGGAAAAAGAGAAAGAAAATGCCCTACTTTTTCAGACTTCTCATTGCTTGTATTGACTCGGGTGTTATTTTAAGTAATATAGCATGCGTACAAAAGCTTCACCCATTCTACTTTATATCTTCTGAAATGCAGCTGTTTCTAGAGAGTCAAACGATCAATATCTGTGGTTTATTATGGTTTCAGAAGTGCATCCACTACTGTCAGATGAAATACCATAATATTGTTTTCCTCGGTGTACTGAAGGGAATGAAGTCTCTACAGAAACGTTTTATCAGAAGCATCAAATGAACAGCTCACACAATGGACTAGAGCGGGTGTGATGACGATGAGAGCGCATATTGTTTGTTTTCTGAATAAAAGATATTATTAATAGACCCCTTCAAACACAAACTTTTTTCCTAATTGGGTTGTTAAAAGCAGAGATTGTGTTACATCACAAACAGATGTTATTCAAGTTCAACTTTTGTAAAATACACTTGTTTGATTGGAAGATCAATACAATCTTCCTTCAATATAAAGCCACAGCTTAGCTTAGCATTAGTTAGCCTAAGTCTTTGCTGCTTGGCACTGCCTTTTGAATCAATTACATTTTGGACCATTTGTTGATATATTGCACCATACTGCAACTGCACTATAATCACCTCCTCATTCATTCTTTTTTAGATTGTTTGTATCTTCGTTTTGCAAATATCTTTCTTAAGTTCCTCTTTATAATGCATTGTGTTTAACATGTTTAACTTCAGTCGTGGTAACATTTAAAAGTCTTTATAGTCTTAAAGGGAACGTTTTTAAGTCTGTGTGCTAAGCTAAGCTAAACCACATGTTATAGCTCCTTATTTAAAAGATGACAGTTTGATCATTCTTCTAATCCAACCCTCTGCATTTAGGCGTATAAACGTGTTTCCTTGAATGTCAAACTGTGCCTTTAAACATTGTGTGAAAGTCATTTTAATAACATATTACATTTATATTATGTTCTGTTTTCGAGTCTCGTTATTTTGATTTCCAGAACACAGCTTAGCGTGTTATTGGATAATGCTTTTGGACCATCATATGTCTGTGTCCTATTATTATTTATAGCACCCTTCCTTTAATTTCCCCACAGAGCATCGGGGCGGATCAAGTCTGTGTCCGGGGGCTCTGGGGGTTACGACAGTGACAGCGTGGAGATGCATCCCATGGAGGACTGCCCCGAGGCGCAGTACTACATGCAGTGCCGGCTGGGGGAGGCGGGCTACGATCGCTCCCCTGGATGTGGGGGGGGCGGGTCGAGGAACTGGGGACTCCGTAAACAGGCGATCCAGAACTGGCAGCGGCGACCTTACAGGAACAGCACCGAGGGAGATGAGGGGGACGTGTCGGACGTGGGCTCTCGGACCACTGAGTCTGAAATGGAGATGTGGGAACAAGACAGGAGAGCTGTGGCTGAAGTGCAGCAGTCGGCCCCCCCCTATTCTCACCACAGCCGGACAGCGTATCGCTCCAACACAGGTAACACACACGTTATTCTTAGAAGTGTACACACTGACACTCTCTTTCTAAACGTACATCCGGACACATGGGAGCCAGGATTTCACAGAATAAAGGCTCTATAAAGGATTCCCATGAGAGCAGGGACTGATTTGGATCTAGGTCAGGTTGAGTCGCAGTCAGGCTGCTGGAGCTGTGTCACTGACCAACGCTCCTTCTACAAAGTTTGGATTAGACATGAGCTTATATGGTAAACATGGAGGAAAGAGGCCCTGCATCTGCTCCAGTGTGTAGACACAACAATGTCAACATTTCATGAACACTGAGCTTTCACAAACACTGCAACAAATGTGTTTTGTGGAGTATTTTTTTTCCAATTCACGAGGATGTGGCAGTCGTTGATACCTGTTACCCTTTTTCCCTAGTTGATTTTAGCTGAATGTCACCTGAGTTGATTGAAGGGTTATTCAGATCACCTGTAGCTCCTAATTAAGAACTGATAACAGCTTGGTGCATTCCCTATGTCGGCCAATCAGAGTGTGAGGTGGGGAATTAAACTGTAATGGCATTTTGATCCTTCCTTTACCAAATGCAAACCACCTATTTTCCAATTAAAATATGTGTTTATTTATTATTAAAGAGGCATGTTTTCATCATTAAAAATACTAATGTATTATAATTAAAGAGACATTTGTTAGTCATCAAATAGTTATTTATTCTAATTAAATAGAAATGTTTCAAACTCTAATCAAATCAAATGTATTTATATAGCCCAATGACTCAAATTACACATCCGTCCTAAGAACCTAGCATCGTTCATTATTATTGAGTAGGTATTTTTAACTGTGAAAACACTGAGTGAGAATCTTTTCTCAAAGTAAACTGAGTATTTCTTTTTGTGGTTGACTACACAGGATAGGAAATGTAGTGTGCTTTACATTCCTTAGTATATATATACAGTATTAACTTAATTTTGACTTGCTACAAGGACAATTAGTAACATCATCATCTATTGAGCATCTTGAGACCATTAACCAAAATGAAACTATAAATGCCCAAATTGCAGGTGCATCCATAGGAAAACTGAGAAAGTATTTAACATGTCGTTTGCTTGTGCCACAAACCTGAAACCCATGGAACAGCTGTACAAGAGAGCTATCAAGGTGTTTGACAGAAAGCCATATTCACACCACCACTGTACCATCCTTGAAAAACACAATTTCTTGAGTTTTGACAATTTTAAGTCTTTTAAAAATATGTGTTTTTTTTATAAATGTTTACATGGACTGTCCCTCGTCCCCCCCCCCTTAGGGGAATTCATCCACAAAAAACACACTGGACGCTGCACTAGGTCAGAAACCAGAGGAGACTGTGAAGTCCACCGCAGACGGACCACCTTTGGACAAAATGTCCTCTCCATTAAAGGCAGCTCATTGTGGAATAGCCTCCCAACTGAGATACGGGATTGTCCCACTCTCAATAGCTTCAAAGGTCAACTCAAAGAATGGATGAGAAAAAACCAGACGTGCAATCACCGCTAAATGCACTTTAACACAGGGGTACCTCCTCTGTCACTTTATGCATCTCTTGTATCTTCTCTTGCACTTAATATGTCGTAGCTGCTATAGTGTACTGCCATGTGGTAAATACTTGTGTGTGCTGCTCTTGCTCTTTTGCATATCATGTATTTATTTTTTGCTATGTTTACAAATGTCATGTTCTTATATGTTGTATGTCAGGGACTATGGATGGAAATTAGCTCAAAGCTAAAATCCGGCATATTTACACTTGAAGCATTATTTGTCTAAAGTGTTCATTAATGTGCATTGTCCCTATTCAAATAAACGATTAAATGAAAAAAAATTAAATGTCCAGCATTGCTTGGAATCAATTACAAGCTGCTACTAAATAAAACCAAAGGGAATATATTTAATTAAAATAAACTCAGTATAGGGGGTATTAATCCTGCTAATTGGCATGTAACCTAATACAGTAGGATCCATCTTGACTTAAGTACTTACAATTTGATTTAACCAGCTGAAATCCTTTTTTCACGAGGTGTTAACACTATTTGGTTTAACACAAGTATGAGCACTGTTTGCTTGTGCACATTTCTTCTGATCCAGCACAGATTGTGCTTCTCTCTGTTAACTTCCGGCGCTGCCAAGCTCCTTGAACTCACTGCTGCTGCCCTCCATTTTTACTCACCTGCTGTCAGGCTTACTCTAAATAGGTGAACCGAGGCAGTCTGGGAAAATGGGCCAGAGCCCTATTACAAACTGGGATGCACTGCTATGACTGACTGCCCCATTAACTCAAAGGCTTGCTCACGAAACACTCAACATGTTTCTGGCATTCCTCCTCTCTGACGTAGATCTCCTTATCGGGAGAGTCCCTGCCAGGTTGTATCAGATGGTGTGTATCGACAAGCACACAGTTTCTTCTCAGCATGTAACACACAGCTCGGCTTTTTTAGTGCATTTGGCAGTCTTGAGCGTAGGTGGTGTGTGTGAGAGAGAGAGAAAGAAAGACAGAGTGAGAGTGTAAGGAATGGTTCATAGCCCTGATGGTTTCTTCCAAGGCCAAAGATGAAATGAGTCATCTAGGACCAATCTTGCTGGGTGGAATAAGACGAGCTCGGATTGGACACGCTGTATCAGCCAATAGATAGTAATAGAGAGAATGAAAAGATGGAAAGGAGAAGAGGAATTATGTAATCTCATTTAGCGGTTTGTTGAAGGTTGGCGCCACCGTGTGACAGAATATCTTTTGAACATTTTGTATGTGACATTCATTTGTTATAAAGGACATTTTATTATTTATTTTTTTCAGAATCAGAAACAGGTTTATTGCCAGGTAGGTTCGCACATACTAGGAATTTGACTTGATGTCATGGTGCATACATAAAATATAAAAAACAAGAAATCTAATATAAAACACTAAATCTTTTACACCATAATAAAATACAGTTAAATAGCAATTAAATAAAAATTAAATAAAGCAGTAATTTACATGGAAATAGAATGCTATGAATGAATTTTTGCATATAAACTATGAAATGTGAAATCCGAATATGTGCAGAAAGGAGTATGACATTGTGTGCATTAATGTAATGCATATAGTCTATGATGTGGCAGAGGTAAAGTGTCAGCGGGGGGGGGGGGGCCTTGTTTAAGAGGCTGGTAGCGGAGGGGAAGAAACTGTTCAGGTGGCGAGAGGTATTGGTCCTGATGGAGCGCAGCCTCCTGCCAGAGGGGAGGGGGGCGAACAGTTTGTGCATTTTTGTGCATTTAGCGCTTTGAGCACCAGGAAAAGCGCTATATAAATAACATGTATTATTATTATTATTATTATTTACATAATTAGATAATCCTGATTATAACCAAGTTGATTTGAGTTGCAATTGGTTTGTATTGCAATCAACGATAACAAAGTGCTTTACAAAAAAATATCAAAAAGTAAAGAAAAAATGATACAGCAACAACAATATGAGGAACATTCCAATAAATTATAACCTTAAAAAAATGTCCCTTCCTTCAAAGACATCTTGTAGAAATCGAACAAAAAACTAGAACATTTAATAAATCTTGACAAACTTTTGAATCCAAGTCTAATGATGGTAAAGGATTTGTATATATATATATATTTCTGTCTTTTTCTCCCCACAGGTCGGTCCGATGGGGTCTACAACAAGCCTTGCCGCCATGAAAAGAGCCCGTCCAAATCCAACGAGGTGATCAGTCCAGAGATCCTGAAGATGCGTGCAGCTCTCTTCTGCATCTTCACCTACCTGGACACTAAGACCCTGCTGAGAGCTGCGGAGGTCTGCAGGGACTGGAAGTTTGTGGCCCGGCACCCGGCCGTGTGGACCAGAGTGCTGCTGGAGAACGCCCGCATCTCTTCCAAGGTGCATAGTGAATATATAGATACTGTGTCCAGTCTATCAGTATAGCTTTATCAAAGCAGCACCATGATTATAGCTTTACTGTTTTAGCTGTGCCTTGTAAAGATTTATTGACTGATCTTCATGTTTCTGCTTCAGTTTCTGAGCACAATGTCTCAGTGGTGCACTCAGACGCACTCCCTCATCCTGCAAAACCTCAAACCAAGACAGCGAGGCAAGAAGGAAACCAAGGAGGAATACCTCAAAAGCACACGGTGAGACACAGAAATACACAGGAAGTGACATCTGCTCACACTTTACAATAGAATACCTAGTCACTGTGGGGGACTTATTACTACATTCAGTATTATTTTAGCTTTGAGAAGCACATTCATGGATAACTATTGAAGTAAGTGACATACTCAATGACTCCTCAAACAATGATTGATGAGAGGAAGACACCAAGAGGAACACGAGGGATTACATGCTGATGTTCTTGGGCTGGTTGATAAGGATAAGCATGTAAAAAAAAGTTTGCATTTCCTGAAAGAAGACATTTGATATGAGTGGCTAACTGTTTTGTGTGAATGTATTACAGCTTAAATCTGCATCCATAACGCATAGACAAGCTGCTTCCTTCCTGCTTATATTGCATCACACACTGGAGGAATATTTTATCTTGTGCTATAAATGGTAAAAGTGCTGTTCTTAAGGCCAGGAGAATTACTCTCTCTGCTCTGTCTCTGTCTGTCTTTTTCTGTTGACCTTCCCCCACGCGTCCATCTAAGTGGCTGTCTGGAGGAAGGTCTGGAGGCGTTGTTAAAGGCCACAGGAAGTAACCTTCTGATACTGAAGATTTCACACTGCCCCAACCTGCTGACCGACCGCTCCCTCTGGCTGGCCAGCTGCTACTGCCGGGCCCTGCAGGCGGTGACCTACAGGTAACCAGGCCGACCAGGTTCCCCCCCCGCACACATATCACAGTGGTGCCTGAGTTACGTTACTTTAACAAGTCCATGAGTTTTGACTAAGGTTTGTGCTGTACAGATAAAGTGTCATATATATGCAAAACAAACACAAACTTTGGTCACATATTTTGCTCCAGAAGTGCTACGGATCCAGTTGGCCAGGAGGTGATCTGGGCTCTCGGAGCAGGTTGCAGAGACATCATCTCCCTACAGGTGGCGCCACTACACCCATGGTAATTAACAGAGCAAAACAATCTACCTCTTATGATCAATACAGATACGTTCTATTATTTAATGACATACGTATTTTTAAATGACTGAACATGGACATATATATGTATTGTGTCTCTTGTAGCCAGCAACCCGCCCGTTTCAGTAACCGCTGCCTGCAGACGATTGGCAGATGTTGGCCGCACCTCCGAGCTCTCGGTGTGGGCGGGGCTGGATGTGGCATTCAGGGGCTGGCCTCGCTAGGTAAATATGATTTGACTTGTTCTCAACTGTGTTCTTATAATCATGAATCACATTGTCATTGTAAATTGAAAGTGGAGCACCGGCCTCCAATTGTAGGGAAAAAATACACAACATTTTTTTTCTGAAGTGGTTGTTCCTCTGCTGTAGGTAAACCACACAGTTAATTTTGAAGCGTCAGTCATGGATATAAAATCACACAAAAAAAATGTACGGGATGCCATTACTCACTTAGTGTTAGTGTAGTGTTTATTTATTTAAAATGTACAAAGGTAATTCTGTTCTTACCTATGAACAAATTCAGAATTATTTTATTTATGAATATTAGAATCTCCATTAAAACTGCACTGTTTGGGATAATGCTCAATATGTATTTCAAACAGATTTGGTTTAGACCTTAAACAAGCCCCTATGCACTACTGTAACCTCGGCTGTTTTCTGTTACCTCCCCTGTTTTCCGCAACACTACATTCCCCCCCCCCCCCTCTCCCCCCCACCTCCTCTCCCCCCCACCTCCACCAGCGAGGAACTGCATGCGCCTGCAGGTGCTGGAGTTGGACCATGTGAGTGAGATCAACCAGGAGGTGGCAGCAGAGGTCTGCAGAGAGGGCCTGAAGGGTCTGGAGATGCTGGTGCTCTCCTCCACCCCCGTCACTCCCAAAGCCCTGCTCCACTTCAACAGTGAGTTTGAATTCTGCTGTATTCCTTTACTGTGTACAATCCAGATGTAAACAACATTAAACAGATAACTGTGATATCGACACCCTGCTAATGAATGCTCTTTAAATCCTCCTTCTACTCCTGCAGGTGTTTGCCGTAACCTGAAGTCCATCGTGGTTCAGATTGGAATTGAAGACTACTTTGAAGACCCCAACAGCCCTGAAGCTAGGAAACTGTTTGATGAGATGGTTAACAAGCTGCAGGTAACAGCCATACCCCCCACTACTAACTACAATATTATTTTGAAATATTTTGAAATGTATATTTTGAAATGTATCATTCTGCAATATGAGTACATTTACTTAAGAGACAATTCTAATTCACCACTTTTAATTGTACATTTGTACTTTTGTTGTATTTTTGGGGAAAAAGTCCTTAAGTGTCTGTGAAGAAAAATGTTTCCAAGTTGTATGAGTTTTGTCCTAAATTCCAAATTTTGCTCAACGTTCAGTTTTCCAATGAGTTGTAAGCCCATAAATATATTATGATATTTTGTGTGCACATTTCACCTCCAAGCACAAATAAACTGTAACTACTCTTCCCTCCGTTGAGCGCAGTGTTGACTAACAGGCAGGTTAGCTCTGTTCTACACTTTCTTCTTTTAAGCCAACATGTCCTTGGATTTTTGCAGCACTTTATGCACAACAGCTGGACGAGTTCCTGTTCAGAGGATTAAATACATCTATTTTTACCATGACTACACACAGTTTAAAACATGACTCAATCTTTGAATTCCCCGTGCTGGCTGGTTTTGGATGTGCTGGTGCTAACTCACTGAGAAAAGGCTTATGTGAGAGGCTCGGGTCATTCTCATAGCTGACCACACACAAACAGAGATATAAACGCTGTGAAATCCCAGGTGTTATTTATGTTTTGTTTTTATGAGTCAGTTTACAGTGTGTTGCTCTTGGTTATAACACTCGATACAGTGGGGTTGCTCACAGCCGTTAGGTAACCACTCAAAAAGCTGCAAACAGGCATTGATTTATATTTATCCCTCCATTTTTAAGTTTGCTCTGAAAAGGAAGCTTAAGTTCTCCTCAAATATTTAATGGTCCATTTTTGAAGGGAGTCCTGTACCTCCTTAAACTAGCTTTCTGTCGCACACAAGGTATTGTACACACCTGCTAATGGAGGGAAATAAAAAAGTATGATGACAACAGGGGGAAAGCATACTTTAACGTCAGATACTAAAAATATCACATTGAGATAATGACATGCTGGTGTCCTCCTGTCCCTCCTTCTCTTAGGCTCTGAAGAAGAGACCCGGTTTCTCCAAAATCCTCCACGTGAAAGCAGACAGTCTCTGCTAACATATATTGTGCAGATTCTTCTTCGAGTCTTGGCGAGGCGCCATCTAGGCTCAAGTCAATCAACACGACCCAGCTGTTTTGAGCCCGCTCCATGGGGTTGAATACGTCTGCAGCACAGACAGAAACAACAGAAGAGGATCACCATGATGCACCAGGACAGAGGCTCAAAGTGCATCCTCCACAAGGACAACGTTCAAACTGAAATAACTCATTCACTACTACAGTAAGGGGAAATCAATGTCTCCTTCGTGTTTTGCTAAGACGAGTCAAGAGGCTTATTTTGAATTAACAATGACAATGATATCACATACAGGGCCTGCTTTACAGCTCACAGACTCCACAAATCCAACAAACTGTCAGAGTCCTCTTTCTCAGTCGTCTCCTGCTTTCACCATAACATGGATAATGTCGCTGCACAGAGCCAGGGCCCTTTATTGAAACTCCTGGAGCCAGGTGACAGCGTTGTTTTCAGCTGCCTGCATCTACACCATGCTTGACATGTACTCAACCTTCAACAGCAACAGCTGGTGGGCAGGAGCACATTAAGACTGTCTGCAGAGGTATATATAAATGGAGTGAGTGAATGGCAGGAGTTGTAGAAAAATAGATTTCCTCAAAAGATGTTGACTTGAGACAGGAGCTTCATGTTTGTGTGTTTCTCGAGGATTGGATACATGGTTTCCCATTCTACCTGCCCTACCATGCTGTGTGTTAAAACAGGACAACTTTCAACACTTACTGCTTCCACCCCGGACAGAAACATGCTGCACCAGCTCCAGGCACAGCGGAGAGAGCAAGGACACACACACACACACACACACACACACACACACACACACACACCTTGACAGTCTTTTTAGCCATTTGCATGGCAGCGATGCATTTACTCTCTTCTAATCATCCTCTTTGCGTCCTCATGTGAACAGCGTCATGTCACAAACCTGGACTCAGTGTTTCTTTGATGGTTGTAGTAACTCTGAACAGGACGAAGTATCTGATGCTGGAAGAATGATCCACGATGCATTTCAAAAACTGGCGCCATTTGTTACAATTTTCTGTCCTCATTCCACTGAGCGTTTTCTCCAATGTGCCATTAATGAGGGAAGAGGGACCATGTACAGTAGGGCAGATGTGTAATCTCTTCAAATCTGTTTGATTTGAGTTTAAGCAGCAGTAATTCAACATAAGGGTTTCACAGGTGTTACAGTGTTTATATGTCATGTGATTTTCATACTTTATCATACTAAACAGTGCCATTCCTATTAACAGTGCTCTTCATGGCGCTGATCAATCCTCACTTATATTCAGCTGAGATCCTCTGGCTCCCTCTGCTGGTTTTTCCACGCGGTTACACAGCCAACAGCCAGCTGGTGTGATATGACACCTTGTACTCTTAGCAGCGAGGAACATTTATCACCTTTACTACTTTGCAGAACTCCAAACCAACACATTAGTCTTCACCTTCAAATTAGCAGTTTGATTTTGGTGCAAACAATTGAGGTTATCCAACGTTGCAGAAATTGTCAATAAGTATGAGTAGCAATACTTAATGAGGTGACACTTAGTGTGCGCTCCTATGTGCTGCAGATAACCTAAAGGGGGGTTTCAACAATTGTTCACATCATTAGTTTACTATTCACAAAGAGTACCAACCAGCCGGGTAAAACAGCTGTCCAATGTCTTCTGGATCAGGAGCTTCGTGTGTGCTTATCTCAGCTTTGGAACACATTTATAGCACAGAAATCTGAATTACAGGGGGAAGCATGTAGGAAAGTAACGTCTACACGGCATCGAGGGTCCATAGAAAAAAATATGTATAGGATTTGTTGGAGCTTGACCCTTACTGGGGACCAAAAGTCAGGATTTCTCGTCCCTGCTGCATTGATTCTTTTTTATTAATCAATCTCTTGCAAGACCCAAAACATTATATACGTGCAATACTCAATCACTGGAGCTAACAATCACTTTGCTTTCTAAGAAATTGTCTGCACAGTTTTGTAACCGGCTGAAAAATGATTCACACATCAGAGGGAACATACTTACCGCCTGTTGCTTAACAAGTTGTTCATTTTATCCTTGCATACCTTTGTTGCTACAAAACACGTTGACATCGGTGGGCAGAGAATGTAGCAGAGCAGGAGTTTGTCACGAGAACTCTTTAAAGGTCACCTATTATACTCTTTTTCAACGATATATCATAGGTCTCAGATATATACATGTCTCCGAAGTGTTTGACTCAAAATGCCAAACAGATCGTGAATTGTAGCATGCCATAAACCGGTTCAACTCTGTTTCCAAAGAACTGATTCTGTTTTGAAGCTTAAAATGCAAATGAATGCCTCCCTAAGCCCGTCTGAGAATGATTGGTTAAAAAAACCATAATGGTGCTCTAGGAAGAGAATCAAGTGATAAGGTGGGCGGATGTTACCGCGGTTAGTTATTGGCTAATGGTTACACAACCCGAAAAAACATTGTGACATCCCAAAGTGTCCAAAATCTGATCAGCTCATTTTCAGACAGGTTTTTATATAAATGGATCAGGACAACAAGAGAGAGAAACTTTTTTCCGGAAACTTTTAGAATCTCTTTACACAGAGGGGACACATGTTTATGTATACAAGTGGATTTTTGCATAATAGGTGACCTTTAAATGAGAAACTGATGAGGAGAGCTGATGTTTTTGCGGTCGCTACTTCACTATTATGAGAAACACTCGAGCTGCTTATTGGAGTGAAGATGTTCCAGGTGAATGTGTGAGAACAGTCATGGGTTTCATTTCTTCATGTTTTTCCAGTCCTGCATATTATTATCCTACACTGCTACTGACTCATCTGAAGGAGATGGGTCTGCGACACAATAGAGAAAACACAAAGCACTTGTTGATTTTAAGTTTTAGACAATCCTGCCTTCGCTGTCAGCTACTCTGTACATACTATTTGTAAAAAAAAATAAGAAAACAAGGAGGAAAAAAAGGACCAACATTTGATGTTATATAATATTAAGGTCATACTTATGAGTGGAAAGAGTTTACAGGTCTTCATTCTGTAAGCATTTTCTCTCCAAAGTGAATGAACGATAACCATAGAGAATTATATTATGTATAACAGTAGTGTTGAAATTGCAGTTGTGTATTAGATACTTTATATTAAATGTGCATCAGAGTCATATAGAGATGGAAATTATTTAAGAAGAGGATAAAGATGATAATTCAGCTATTTATTTCTTTAAAAAAGAGCGATGTGTATAATGTTGGCATGTTTGTGTTCAAGCATCAATCATTAAGTTGCCTTCTTAACTGTTCTGCTACTGTGAAGAAAATATTTAGATGTTTAAAAAGCTTTGATTGCCTGCAGGTTTCTTTTCATTTGATCCAGTCTGTTGTTGCACTAGTGAGAAAAAAAAAGATATTTCAGATGTTTATTATAAGAGTGTTGTTTTTAATGTTTCTCAGTATTTGACAAAATATGATGCACTTTTTATCCTGAATACTTTATCGGCCCGTCGGTCATCGGTTCAGTCGGAAACGACGCTGGTTTCATGGAAGGAAGATTTTGGAAATACATATGAACTCGACTGAACAAAAGGACAGTTAGCCTCTTTTCTCTAACACCATCTCTCCTCTCATCGGTTGGGAAGTTAAAGATGGAAACCGAGTCCACTCCATTCAAGTGCTTTTGTAGGTTCATTGCCAATATGACCTTATGCTCCTGGCATACATCTCCATCCTCTGTCTCTCCAAATATAAAGCAAAATAATTTATTATCTATTTATTTTTGATTCAGAAACTGAAGCATCACTTATAAACCGTGGTGCTTCCTCATTCTCATTTTATTTCATAATTTAATTCAAGTTTTATTCCTCTGTTAAAGTTCCATGTGTCATACTGTGCAATTGAAAACCAGTGTCTGAGTGTTCATGTACCTCTGTACATATTTTATGTATGAATGATTGTACTCTGCCCGTTCATCTGAATAGTATTTTACACATTACCTCAACACTTATCTGGGCAGTTAAGTGTGCAGTTTGTAATTTATTTATTTTATTTTTCACTGCCATCGACATGTATGACCCATGCACTTCATCCGTGTTGGTACGACGACAAACATACAATCTGTCGCTAAAAATTACTTTCCCAAAAGATGATCAGCCTTCTGCGATGACTGCAATAGATGGAAATGTCTTACTCATTTTCACTCATTTGTTGTCATTAATAAAATTGCTTTAAATTGTATTTGTTGTGCATTTAAGCTACTTTATAACATCATTTATTGTACCATTAAGCACCATTAACACCAGTTCACAGTTATTTCTGTGGATTATACACATGAAGTTTTGTCCTGAAGGAAATGTTTTTTGTGCATAATTTTCCCAGCAGCACATTGTAAGGATATCTTCAATTCAATTCAAAACCTTTATTTATCCAGGTGAAATCCCATTGAGATCATTGATCTCTTTTTCAAGGGAGACCTGCAGCAGTAGGTTCCACATGAAGACATACAAACATAAACAACAGAACAACAAAAGGACATCATACAGCAAAAATGACAGGGATTACAATTTACATATCTATCCACATGTACAGGTACCAACAGCATCTGATTGTGTAGCATCCAACCGAGCTTTAAATATTCGGTTGGAATTGTCTTGGGACAATGCTGGGGTACAAAAGGGCGAAAAACATCGCATGTGGTCAAATTGAGCATTTATCCACAGAGGTAGAATGAAGTAAAGCTGTAAATGCTTTAAGCAGCATCAATGAAATGTAACTTGGTCACTGTATCTCAGAGAAAAAGGTCTCAAAACTGAGAAAATAACACCAAAACGAACAATATGATAAATACCAGCAGTTGTAAGTGAGAATGTTTTCTTGTTGTAATGTGTACATGTCTTTAATTAAGCCTTTCTCTGTCCAGCAGCTAAAACCATTGACTGTATCATTAGATAGATGCAGTATTAGTACAAAGCGCGCCGGAAAATATCACTGATCAAACTTCTCTGAGCCTGGTTCTGATCTTTGTTTAGGTGCTTGTGCGACATTTTTAACTGTCTTGGCAGGAAAAGCACAGGTTGAGATAACAATGGCTCGCTCTTTACCATCAAGCCTTCCCTACCAAGCCGTGTTTTCAACATAAACGCTGCTTTGTTTTCACCTTTTGTTTCTGTGTGTCATCATGGCAAAATATGTTCCTGAAGTAATTTCGCAAGTTGATATTCCTGTCTGTCTGTGGACATATTTTGTCACAGTGATATTGCAATCTTGAAGCATTCACAAAAATGTACAGGTGTGTAGTTGAATACATTTATTTGTATGTATGCGTAGTAGTAGGCTATTCACATTTGACGGCATAATTAAGTAAGTGTTAGTACGTTTCTACCTATATAAAGATATACTATACAGGGACATCACGGACTGATACGGAAGTTGCAGTACATAGCATGGTCAGTAGTAGTAGCTAACGATAGAGAACTGTAGCAGATACAACCCGTTTTGTGTCCGTGTGGACGGGGCCTAAAATTGCTAAACAACGGCAACATGACAACGTTTTCATTGGTCCCTGTTCTTTAGAGAAGACCAGGAAATGATGGATACCCGGATCGTGTTGAAATCAATAGGCACGCAATGACTCTACATAATAATGATCATGCCACCAAACACAGATTAAAACTAAAGTAACCAGCCTGTTTTAGAAATGTAAGAAGTAGAAAGTACAGGGATTTCTGTTAAAAATGTAAGAAGTAAAAGTAAAAAGTCGTTAGAAAAATAAGTAGTGGAGTAAAGTACTGATAACAGAAAAATGTACTTAAGTACAGTAACAAAGTATTTGTACTCCACTACTTCCCACCTCTGAGTGGAAAAAGTAATTTCAAGTTATTGTTGTCATTTTCTTTAAATAATAATTATTTCAAATTATTGACAAATTGTTTGGTAATATATAATTAAGCAATAGCTCACGACAAGCCGTGGTATATGCTCATTATATCACAGCTAAGGGGCGTGGTTCGGCCCAAACCACTCTTTAAAGGTCACCTATTATACTCTTTTTCAACGATATATCATAGGTCTCAGATATATACATGTCTCCGAAGTGTTTGACTCAAAATGCCAAACAGATCGTGAATTGTAGCATGCCATAAACCGGTTCAGCTCTGTTTCCAAAGAACTGATTCTGTTTTGAAGCTTAAAATGCAAATGAATGCCTCCCTAAGCCCGTCTGAGAAGGATTGGTTAAAAAAACCACAATGGTGCTCTAGGAAGAGAATCAGGTGATAAGGTGGGCGGATGTTACCGCGGTTAGTTATTGGCTAATGGTTACACAACCCGAAAAAACATTGTGACATCCCAAAGTGTCCAAAATCTGATCAGCTCATTTTCAGACAGGTTTTTATATAAATGGATCAGGACAACAAGAGAGAGAAACTTTTTTCCGGAAACTTTTAGAATCTCTTTACACAGAGGGGACACATGTTTATGTATAAAAGTGGATTTTTGCATAATAGGTGACCTTTAAATGAGAAACTGATGAGGAGAGCTGATGTTTTTGCGGTCGCTACTTCACTATTATGAGAAACAGTCTAGCTGCTTATTGGAGTGAAGATGTTCCAGGTGAATGTGTGAGAACGGTCATGGGTTTCATTTCTTCATGTTTTTCCAGTCCTGCATATTATTATCCTACACTGCTACTGACTCATCTGAAGGAGATGGGTCTGCGACACAATAGAGAAAACACAAAGCACTTGTTGATTTTAAGTTTTAGACAATCCTGCCTTCGCTGTCAGCTACTCTGTACATACTATTTGTAAAAAAAATAAGAAAACAAGGAGGAGAAAAAGGACCAACATTTGATGTTATATAATATTAAGGTCATACTTATGAGTGGAAAGAGTTTACAGGTCTTCATTCTGTAAGCATTTTCTCTCCAAAGTGAATGAACGATAACCATAGAGAATTATATTATGTATAACAGTAGTGTTGAAATTGCAGTTGTGTATTAGATACTTTATATTAAATGTGCATCAGAGTCATATAGAGATGGAAATTATTTAAGAAGAGGATAAAGATGATAATTCAGCTATTTATTTCTTTAAAAAAGAGCGATGTGTATAATGTTGGCATGTTTGTGTTCAAGCATCAATCATTAAGTTGCCTTCTTAACTGTTCTGCTACTGTGAAGAAAATATTTAGATGTTTAAAAAGCTTTGATTGCCTGCAGGTTTCTTTTCATTTGATCCAGTCTGTTGTTGCACTAGTGAGAAAAAAAAAGATATTTCAGATGTTTATTATAAGAGTGTTGTTTTAATGTTTCTCAGTATTTGACAAAATATGATGCACTTTTTATCCTGAATACTTTATCGGCCCGTCGGTCATCGGTTCAGTCGGAAATGACGCTGGTTTCATGGAAGGAAGATTTTGGAAATACATATGAACTCGACTGAACAAAAGGACAGTTAGCCTCTTTTCTCTAACACCATCTCTCCTCTCATCGGTTGGGAAGTTAAAGATGGAAACCGAGTCCACTCCATTCAAGTGCTTTTTTAGGTTCATTGCCAATATGACCTTATGCTCCTGGCATACATCTCCATCCTCTGTCTCTCCAAATATAAAGCAAAATAATTTATTATCTATTTATTTTTGATTCAGAAACTGAAGCATCACTTATAAACCGTGGTGCTTCCTCATTCTCATTTTATTTCATAATTGAATTCAAGTTTTATTCCTCTGTTAAAGTTCCATGTGTCATACTGTGCAATTGAAAACCAGTGTCTGAGTGTTCATGTACCTCTGTACATATTTTATGTATGAATGATTGTACTCTGCCCGTTCATCTGAATAGTATTTTACACATTACCTCAACACTTATCTGGGCAGTTAAGTGTGCAGTTTGTAATTTATTTATTTTATTTTTCACTGCCATCGACATGTATGACCCATGAACTTCATCCGTGTTGGTACGACGACAAACATACAATCTGTCGCTAAAAATTACTTTCCCAAAAGATGATCAGCCTTCTGCGATGACTGCAATAGATGGAAATGTCTTACTCATTTTCACTCATTTGTTGTCATTAATAAAATTGCTTTAAATTGTATTTGTTGTGCATTTAAGCTACTTTATAACATCATTTATTGTACCATTAAGCACCATTAACACCAGTTCACAGTTATTTCTGTGGATTATACACATGAAGTTTTGTCCTGAAGGAAAAGTTTTTTGTGCATAATTTCCCCAGCAGCACATTGTAAGGATATCTTCAATTCAATTCAAAACCTTTATTTATCCAGGTGAAATCCCATTGAGATCATTGATCTCTTTTTCAAGGGAGACCTGCAGCAGTAGGTTCCACATGAAGACATACAAACATAAACAACAGAACAACAAAAGGACATCATACAGCAAAAATTACAGGGATTACAATTTACATATCTATCCACATGTACAGGTACCAACAGCATCTGATTGTGTAGCATCCAACCGAGCTTTAAATATTCGGTTGGAATTGTCTTGGGACAATGCTGGGGTACAAAAGGGCGAAAAACATCGCATGTGGTCAAATTGAGCATTTATCCACAGAGGTAGAATGAAGTAAAGCTGTAAATGCTTTAAGCAGCATCAATGAAATGTAATTTGGTCACTGTATCTCAGAGAAAAAGGTCTCAAAACTGAGAAAATAACACCAAAACGAACAATATGATAAATACCAGCAGTTGTAAGTGAGAATGTTTTGTTTTAATGTGTACATGTCTTTAATTAAGCCTTTCTCTGTCCAGCAGCTAAAACCATTGACTGTATCATTAGATAGATGCAGCATTAGTACAAAGCGCGCCGGAAAATATCACTGATCAAACTTCTCTGAGCCTGGTTCTGATCTTTGTTTAGGTGCTTGTGCGACATTTTTAACTTTCTTGGCAGGAAAAGCACAGGTTGAGATAACAATGGCTCGCTCTTTACCATCAAGCCTTCCCTACCAAGCCGTGTTTTCAACATAAACGCTGCTTTGTTTTCACCTTTTGTTTCTGTGTGTCATCATGGCAAAATATGTTCCTGAAGTAATTTCGCAAGTTGATATTCCTGTCTGTCTGTGGACATATTTTGTCACAGTGATATTGCAATCTTGAAGCATTCACAAAAATGTACAGGTGTGTAGTTGAATACATTTATTTGTATGTATGCGTAGTAGTAGGCTATTCACATTTGACGGCATAATTAAGTAAGTGTTAGTACGTTTCTACCTATATAAAGATATACTATACAGGGACATCACGGACTGATACGGAAGTTGCAGTACATAGCATGGTCAGTAGTAGTAGCTAACGATAGAGAACTGTAGATACAACCCGTTTTGTGTCCGTGTGGACGGGGCCTAAAATTGCTAAACAACGGCAACATGACAAAGTTTTCATTGGTCCCTGTTCTTTAGAGAAGACCAGGAAATGATGGATACCCGGATCGTGTTGAAATCAATAGGCACGCAATGACTCTACATAATAATGATCATGCCACCAAACACAGATTAAAACTAAAGTAACCAGCCTGTTTTAGAAATGTAAGAAGTAGAAAGTACAGGGATTTCTGTTAAAAATGTAAGAAGTAAAAGTAAAAAGTCGTTAGAAAAATAAGTAGTGGAGTAAAGTACTGATAACAGAAAAATGTACTTAAGTACAGTAACAAAGTATTTGTACTCCACTACTTCCCACCTCTGAGTGGAAAAAGTAATTTCAAGTTATTGTTGTCATTTTCAATTATTTACAAATTGTTTGGTAATATATAATAGTTAATAAATAATGCATGATCATTCAATAATTATTTTTCAATGTATTTTACAGTAATAACATTTTCTTTTTTTTTTCTTTTTCTTTAGCGATATAGGAGTTACAAGACAAGTGCATACACGTACAGTGTCACATATACACAGAAGACAATAAGGAGCATTTACAAGTGTGTGTGTGTGTGTGTGTGTGTGTGTGTGTGTGTGTGTGTGTGTGTGTGTGTGTGCGCGTGCGCGTGTGCGAGTGCGAGTGCGAGTGCGTGTGTGCTTGGGGGATTAGACAAAAAGAGAGTAATAAATGACATAATTAAAATGAAATGAGTAACAATATAATAGTCATATATCCTAGGAAGGGGGGGGGGCATATAAATAGTAGCGTGACCTTAAAGAAGTAGAAAGGGGTGGTGGGTGAAATCGGATTGAGGATTATTAATTACATTAATCAATGAATGGGTTCCAGATTGCATCAATATCATTGGTTTGTTTTTTTATGCCGGCAGATAATTTTTCCATTGAAATGTATTCTATTTATAAAAAAGAAAAAAAGAAAAAGAAAAGTAATAACATTTTCTTGAACTGTCAATGAAACTCAAATGTAAACAAGTAATTGATCATTTTACATTTCTAATTAATACACTCATTATAAAAGCTTTATAAAATATGACTTTTAAACTGTATGTAATTTGTCTTTGTTCTGTTTGAGTGCACCTTTCATATGGTAAACTCAGAGATGTAGAACTTTCTAAAATCACAAAAAACCCTAAAAGCACCGTTAAGTCTTGTTTTCAAATAGGTCGGATTTTCTGTGCACTGAACGGTTGTTTCACCAAAACCAGAGATGACAGATGATTTCACCCTCTCTGGTGACTGCTGTAGTTTAATGGTTGATTCCTCTGAAGCCTCACGTGTGCTGGACCCCAGACTCCTGCCAGAAATGTGTCCCTGTGTCTCCCTCTCTGCCTCCCAACAGTCTGAATGGAGGAGGAGGGAGAGTAAACTGCCCGGAAACAAGGTTTCACTTCTAAAGCCTTTTTCACAAAATCACAATGCACAACAAACGGCCAACTGTTGTTTCATGTAGACAATAAGGTCCTCTTAATCTGATCATATTTTATTATATTAAAATTGAATATAATAGATTACAAAACAGATTTAAATGTTTTGTCATTACATGAAGTTCAGGTACTGAGATAACAGTAATTTATAGGATAAAATATTGAATAATTAGAGTGTATAAACACACAGTAGGATTATGACTGCATAAGAAATAAACAGAATAGCAGCATCTAGTGTGGTGTATATTGCGGAGAAGATGATATTCTAACAGTATAATATAATGAAAATGCTACCCAGGAAATGGCAGACAACTTTGGCAAAGATATTTTTAGCAAAAGTTGCTAATCTGCCATGAAATGTAACGTGAGCTCTGATTGGCTACAGTGTAAGGGGAAATTGTTGTCTGGTTGCTTGTGTCCGTGCTCTTGAGGCGTTAGAAAACGAAGTTCTTGTTACATCTTACAGAGGATTACAAACAGTGGCCATAAAATACTCCAGAGAGCACCTAAATCATGAGAGTCTGTAAGTAGGAAAGTCAACATTGATACATTTATAGTAATGTACCTTTAACTATTTCTTAAAACAATGTCTGTCTGTGATGAATCTATTGAAAGTAAATATTGAAAGTCTTGACCTACTATTAGATAACATTGTTTTCTTTTATGAATATGTGCTACATTAAGGTATAAATTCATCCATTCTCCTTTATGTGTGTGTTATTTGATTTATGCAATGCCTCTTGTTTATTGTCCTGTTTAAAATACTGTTTTAAATGAATGCTTTCTTATCATTTTCAGAAGTCTATAAAACAGATTAGTGATTCTCAAAGCTCATTAAGATGAACAAAGAGGGAGTTCAATGTTAAAACCCCTTTAGTTACTTCCATGACTACAAGTATTGTGCCACGCTACTTGCTAATAAGTATGGAAAAATGCAGGATTTTGAAACTAATTTCCCTGTTTTCTGTTGCTAATTATAAAACGTTACCATCTTTTCAGCCTCCGATCGTGTTTCTCACAGAAGAGGATTTACAGTGTTGTCTAACAGGAGTGAGCACAGGGTTGAGGTCTGTTCTAACACCATCTGTGACAATCTGTCTCATCTTTATGGAGCCTTTTCTTTTCTTTCACGTGCACTCACTTCCTGCATGGCTCTGGTCAATTTAAACGGGTGACAGTATGGAAAGAGCTCCTGCCTGTGCTTGTGTATCTGATGAGTAGTGTGTTCATTGTTTTAATGAAGCAAGACAACTCTCCTGGTTTGTTTGATGATGATATAACTTTTATTTTGTTAAAACTTTCTCAATTTTAATTTAGCATTTTCCATTATTTTTGAACGTTACATACAGAAGGCACTTACAAAAACAAGTTAAATTACAGATGCTGTTATTATAAACATTACATTAATGATTAAAAAAAACATGACAGAATGCAAAAGACAATAAATGACAGCACCATTGGCAACGTTCGAACAGTACATCTCAAAGTAAAAAGGTTGCAATGATTTGAAATCTACAGTACAATAGAAACGTATTAATGTATTAATGCCCGAGCTATTCTTTTAGGTATAACTTAATCATCAAGATAAAAAGTGTAAAAACTCAACTGTTTTGTAATTATTTTTCACTAGTCAGAGGTTTGTTTAATTTACATTATTAGGCTTTGTGGTTTCAGCTCTGTGCAATTCCTGGTACATCTCTATTAGACGAGTGGCCTCCCTCTGTCCTGACAGCAAAGCACCATGGGTAGTGGAATAGTATTTTCTGTGGGTGGCCTCTCCGGCGAACAGGACCTGTAGAGGCTGAGGAAGGAGGGGGAGGAGGGGAGGAAAGAAACAATATGTGAGAAGAAGAAAAACCAGATTCAAAACAAGAACCGTCAATGTCATCCTGACATATTTCCCTGGCCTCTCACGATTTTCTATTTCCATCACTGATTCCCTTGTTAGTGCTCCGCGTGTAGGAGGCTGCTGCAACTTTCCTGAGGCGTTAAGGTTTAGTTTGACAGGGTTGAAGGACGTCAGCGAAGGGGTCATGCTGTTCCTTCAACAGTGTCAAGTGAGCACACAAACACCCCCTCCCCTTCCCTCCCAGCCCTTTCACCCAGACTGCATCAGGTTTTTGTGGTCTAGAGACTGCTGGCCAGGAAACAGCCTTCACTCCCCACTCCCCCCCCCCCCAAACACCAGCTGTATTTGCTCTGCATGTGCTGCGATGGGACATGTTAGTGATGACACCGCTGCATTAGCCAGATGCCCTCAGAGTGAGTACAGTATGAATGAATTTACAAAATGTCATGACTCTTCTTTTCATAGGCCCATTACATTCCTTAGCACGCACTTATGTGTAGCTATAAATCCATAGGGCGGTTTCATTTGAAAAAAGGTTAAGATTTCTTATGCACTTTTCTGAATGAGACGCATCATAAGGGGGACAGAGCTCTTATGTCACACAACCATTAATGTGCCAAAACATGTTATGTAAGAATATGTAAAGCATCTAGATGCAAATCTGTAAAGGCCCTTTTGTAAAGCACCTGGGGTCTTTAACAAACAGATCATCTAAACCTGCTTTATGTTGCAACATAAATGAAAGGTTTGGTAGTGTTATAAAAGTTATAAACACATTTGAGTGTCATGGTCTTGTTTTTTGTTCCGTTCCCTTTACTGAGGTGTTTTCAGGATTTTGTCTCTTCTGTTTGTTGTTTTTCCTCCTGCGTTCCTGTGCTGCCTTTCCCTCGTTCACCCATCCACACACCTGCTCTGAATCAGCCCCGTTTCTTCTTCCCTACTCCCAAAGTGTTTTCAACCTATCAGCTCTCAGCCAGCTCTTCTTAATCGCCTGATTCCCCTCACCTGAGCTCCTGCGCCCTTCTCCCGATTTCCCCTTCAGTCTTGTTTGATCAGTCTTAAGTTGTATTTATGCACAGTTTGCCTAGGCTACACAAACTGTGTAGTTTCCCCTAAAATAAGTAACTAATTGCGTAGTACTTCCCAGTAAAACTCTTTAGCAAATATTGGTATTCTACACGTATAATACCAGGTAACCCCAGGAATAAAGCCAAAGATGTGTCCTTTTTATCTTAATCTGAACAACCTCTAACAGTTACTAGGAGATCATTATTTTCCGGGATATTGAATTGCCTAGTAAGCTTAAATAGTTAATGTTTATTTGTTTGTACAAACTCTTGATAAAACTGATCTTGATCTCAATTAGACTAAGGTTAAATACTGTAGATGTGTTTTTATTATTCTGTGTAGTGGTTGTCTTACTGGAGCCTTGGTGCTGTTGGCATAAGGCAGTGGCATGGCCAGCCGCTCACAGTCCTCTCCGCTGGATCCCACCCTGGTGAAGGAGTAGGACCCTCGGATGAAGGGGTTACTGCCCCACGAGGAGCGCAGGACACGCCAGGGCTTAGGAATGTTGGGGTTTCCTGTGGAGGGACGGACAGAAATAAATGACGTCAGCACGGAAAGTCATCACAGAAACTTTAAGATAATCTGGTGTCGAGGAAATCCGGCTCAATAAAGAATTAAAACGGTCCAAACTATGGCAGCTGTGAGTTAAGGCCTGTACTGGGACGTCCAATCTGCCAACTGTAATCAGTGGTGACTCTCGATAAGCAGAAAGGCCCCAGCTAGTCTATATGTAATTAAGCAACAGCTGACTGGGTTAAACCACATGACCTAAATGAGGAATGCATGCTAGTGTGTGTGCGTGTGTGCGTGCGCGTGTGTGTGTGTGTGTGTGGTGTAGGGTTTGCAATCTATAGGAATTCCACTGACCTCATCCTGGTTTGGCAGTCATTGTTCCTGCAATAACTGTGACCTATTTCTGAGGAAATTACTTTACTGAAGATTATCTGAGTCATTCTTAAAGTATCTGTACACTCTTCAATAATCCTAAGAAATTAGTCATCCTAAGGTTCAAGGTTCAAGGTTCTTTATTGTCAAACTAACATAGCTACAGAGTGATTATGTAGTTGAAAATCTTAGGTCACAGGCTTCTCCAACAATGCAACATAATAATACAGATAGATCCTAATGTCATACGATTAAAACATTTAAAGGTGGGGTAGGTAATTTTGGAGAAACCAGCTCCGTAGAGTGCGTAGAATTTGAAAATACACAACCGGAGAAAATCTGCCACTTCCTTACAGAGCCCCTCCTCCAACACACACGAACGCGCACATGACCAATGAGGGCACGAGATAAGTGTGTGCACAGATGGAAGGCTGACAGGCAGGTAGGCCATCCAGTTATTTTAGCCGGGCCGGCTAAAATGATTGGTCGTGCTTTTTACAGTATTACAGCTTCCACAGCTGACATTTTTTTATGTATTTTTTGTCAAAGCACTTAAGATATTCATTGCTATCGGGATGTTAAGAGCATTCCATGGAATATAACAAAAGGTGTATCTCGAGCCGGTTTCTCAAACTTACCTACCCCACCTTTAACATTCAATCACTTTGAAGCATGACAATCCCTCTGTTGCACAAGAAATTCAGCATTTTAGAAAACGAGTAGTAGCAACAAATGATATGCCTCACCCATGACATCGTGTGTGTTTGTGTTAGAGGAACAAAGATGGCCTGATTCAGTGTCAGTCAATTAAACACCTCTTGATTTTATCCGACATTTGATCAACCTTTCGGGCTCATTGTTGATTTTGTGGCAGTGACACACTGGACATAAATTGGCCAGCTGTATTATCTGTCCACCTTTTCCCCCTAAAAGGCTACTTGCATCACAGCTGTAGCTTATGTCATTTCCTTTATATCAAACACAATCACCCAACCAAGTAACTCTGTGTATGAGTCACCGAGCTCACACAACAGCCTTGTGTTAGTTTTAGATTATTGATTGTTGGTTAAACTAGAATAGAGTTGGAAGACGGAAGTTTATCATGTCTTGTCTGTCATGAAAATGTACAAAAGTCAGAATTATAAAACTTTTAAATTGAATCATTTGGTTAGATAACGACTGAATAAAAGAGTCATAGGAGTAAATATCTAAAAGTGGGAATAAATGATACACAAAGAATCAACCTAAAGAATAACACAAAAATGTATGTGGCGTAACATTTGTCCGAAACACACAGCTCTGTTTTTGTGTGTGTGCACCGGGGTCTCCTGAAAAATGATATATTTTCTGAACATAAACTTAAAAGTATTTTTGTTGATTTTTATCTTTACTGTATGGTAACCATAGTATGGGAGCAAATACCTTTCACCCAAAACTGAATTGAGAATGCAGTTTAGAGGTGTGGGAATGTAATTTGGTAGGTTTGCGTGTTGTTTGTGTGAGGTCCTGACCTGTAAAGCGCCTCAGCAGCTCAGTGCAGGTTTCAGCAACTGTTTCATCATCGCAGCGCTCCATCTGCAGCGCCTCCTGGCCGCAGATCCAGCCGCTCAGCATGTAGCCGTAGCGCTCGGGCGGGTAGAGGACGTCGAAGCTGCAGATCTTCTTGTACCACAGCTCCTCGGGGTACACCAGCTGTTCTAGCTGAGCCTCATCCTCCCACACAAACTGGATGCTGTTGCACTCTGGGCTCCAGAAGGGCTCTTCGTACTCCAAGAAAATCTTATCGGTGGTGCTGATGCCCAGCTTCTCGATGGCGAGCACTTTCTCCTCAGGCAGGGAGGGGGAGAACATGGCTTCATGGTTCTGCTTCAGGACTCCCAGAGAAGATGTCACGATCACGTGGTCGGCTGGGATCCACTCCTCATCCTGGCACTCCACGTAAATGGGGTGACCGAAGATCAGAGGGTCCTCGCGAGGCTGGCAGCCGTGGTAGTATTCATTGTGGTTGTTGCCCTGGTGGGTGTGGCTGCTCTGGGCGATCGCCTGCTGATGCTTGGCAGAGTAGTTCCAGTGGATGCAGCGGACAGGTTTGCTGAGAGAGAGGGTGCGAGAGGGGATGTCCTGGGCCAGGAGCTCCACCACCTTCATGAAACCTTCAGGAATGACATAGTGTGCACCAGGGATCTCTGTCCACTCACCAAACTCACTCAGAGACACCTCATCCATACTGGGGGAGCTGCTTTCACAACTCTCCACCTGAAGCAAGAGGAACATAAACACAGAGGACAAACCGTTATATTTATATAGCCAAGAGTAATTTATTATTAACCACATTACCTGCTGTCCAATAAACCAGTATCAGCTGGTACATCCAAAGACCAGGCATTTTAAATAAACTCTCTGCACCCATTGCATACATACAACAACTCTGCAGGACTCAACTGGTTTAAGCATACCTTGGGGGACACACCTTTTATTTAGTAGACACATACTGGTGGTGTGTTATTAAAAAGCATAAATTATGTGACTGACGCATTCAAAAAGAATGAGCTTGTATGGGAGCGGTTAGCTGGTGTAATTAACATGGTACAGTTCCTGTCTTTGTGTGTGGACAGGATTGTAGGGAGGAGCATTTACATGAATATGATGTAGCACTCACAAGAAAAATGGCTTTTTACATAAAATGCTAGTGATACAACGTTTTTAATTTGGGGTAGGAAGATTTTCTTACTGTTTGACAGATCCAGGCTAGCTGTTTCTCCGTGTTTCCAGTCGCTGTTCTAAGCTAAGCTAATAGGCAGCTGACTGCAGCTTTATATTAGGCATACTTTATATTATAGGCTATTGGTTGTTTATCAAGAAAAACTGCCAAACATTAGCTGGTCGCCTTGTATTGAATGTGAATGTGTTACCTTTCTCTGTTTAAACAAACATATGTGTTTATCTATGATTATCTTAGGCTGTTGGTTGAACAAAACACTGACAGTCACTGAAAATACAGTATGTGGTAGATTTGCTGTCTCATTCTAGGGGATTTCAGGTTTGTACATCAACTACGTTTTCACAATGACTTTCCACATGTGAAATGATTCAGGAATATGAACTCACAAAAACACACACACAAGGACACACACCTTGAGGTACTGTTGAAGCATGGACAGTTTGAGCTTCTTGGTGCATTCAGGATCATCTGGATCCAGCATGATCTTCTTGCGCACCACGTCCCGTGTAAAGACGCCGACGCTGTTCTGGCTCTCAGCACAAACTGGCTTCCCGTTTTGGAAGAACTCCTGAGTCAGCTCGTACACCTAAATCAGGGTGAGACGGACGGGAATACAGAGAGAGAAAAAAGAGCAAGAGTGTCAAGAAAGCAGAGGATGCAGCATGATGGAGAACAGGCAGCACAAATCTTATTATGTATATCTGTCTGATAAAAGCTGCCAGTTGCTACAAAAGTGAAGAAATAGAAGAGAAACATAAAGAAGAAAGTAGATGTAATGTATTAGTTTTAACCTTATAATATTAAAGTTGGATTTACTTTTATCTGTGACAACATGCTAATCAATTGCTGTAAGTATTTCATGTATTGTTCAGTAAAGTGAAGCATTCACTCAAGACAGAACTAATGTTTACGTGTTGCCATTAGAGCCATTTATAATCAAAGATTAAGATATAACTCATGACTGTATTTTTGTTAATATAGCACCGACTATACGATTACGTTGGATACAATGATTTCAGAAAATGAATCTGATGAAAATGTCAAACACAAGAAGCAATCTTAATTTAACAATTTGGGCTTCAGGGATATTCTGCCGGGTATATTTCATAATCATATATAATGTTCGATAAGCTATTATTTAGATAAATCAAACAGATTAGCAGACAACAGTTGTGACTATGGAGGTCAAATGATTGAAGCCTCTGCCCTTACAAAGAAGATAAAGAGAATAAAAAGAGCATGTTGACCATGACGCAAGTCTCCTTCACTCTACAGCAGTCATTCACGGCTAAATGACATCGTGGAGGGTGATAAAGAGGATGTGACCCTGAAATCAGTCTGTCTTTTTCTCTCGTCATCACAGCAGCTATTGAAAAACAAAATGTTTGCTTTACAGGCTCAACTTTAATCATATGCTTAAAAGTAGCATACCTGTTTTAAGGAGCTCTATATGCAACAACATACAGAAAAGGCATGATGAGAGTGTTTACAAGTTAAAAGAAAGGGTAGACAAGATGACTTTACAGGGCTGCTAAATGAAGAGAAGAAGGAAAACATCTCCAGTCTTTAGGATAATAAGGCTCTAGAGGTGTACTGTAAGTGGACATTAGTTAAGACAATTTACCACAAGCAGATGGCAAATGTGGATCATTTTGGCCCTGAGATCAGGCAGAAAACCCAAATGGTTAACAGAAAGCAAATCCTTTCTGTGGTTTCCTCACATTCTCTCTGTAACTGCTTGTTCAGCGTGACCTACTTCAACTATAATCATCATTCTTTACGCGGCCTGCCACTGAGCACACAGCAGAGAAGTGGACCGATGAAAACGACCACTCCTCATTAAATCCGGCACGCTAGTGGACATTTTACTGCTTTATCTCAACATGGCAGGAGATATGTTTGATAATAGTGTAATGGATGTAAGGAGTGGTTTTATGTTCCACATAAGTAGCTTAAAGCTTTTTGAAGTCTGACTGGATGTAATCTATTCTACATTTCCAGCATGTTCCCATTCTGTAATAGACTTGGATGATGTTCTCCACATTTTAATGGCTGGTCTGATCTAAATATGTTTTTGCATAAAATGTTTTTACACATTTGACAATATTTTTCAAACTTTTGGAAACCACGTTTTGCAGGTTTTAATAATATTAATCTGCATAGGTTTAGGGTTAGGTTTACCAATGCTATATCGCTAAAATTACATAAAACACTTTGCTGTGAGGCAGGCTGAACAGTGAGTACCTCTCAGCTCTTGTACACGCATGCTTTCATTTGTGCATATAAGTGTAAATTCACTGTCTGTGTGCATATGCGTCCCCTCACCTCGTTGTACAGGTCACTGAACTCCTCCACCAGGTCCTTGGGGATCCTCCGCCCAGCGTTGGTCTGGTAGTGAGCCACCCCATTCTTGGTGTACAGGCTGATGCGTCCCTCGCTCCTCTCCCCGTCCGTGGTGTGCTCCAGCAGCCCGTTGTCCTCCGCCAGGTGGTACACTGGGTTCCCATTGGCTCCATGGATCCAGGTGGCTCCAAGCTCCAAAGTTGCTTTTCCTAACAAAAGAGTGAAGAAAAAGGCACACAGATCATTGTGAGTTTGGAAAAAATAGATCTCTTTGAACTCAACTGTGCTTTGTTAAGGCACAATCACATTTGAGTGTAAGATAATTGGACTGGTCAACTCAATTAACACGCTGCAGTTGTTTAAGCCCACTGGAATACCATTAGTTTAATATTTTTCCTGAGGATGATGGCATCACGCACTGTTTCCTTTTTTACACTCATTTATCTAATAAAAAATAGGTCAATGCAAAGACTATGATTACATAAAGCCGAAGCACATACTGTAAACAGCCATTTACATAACAGACGCAATTCTCAGTGCCTGCCACAGTATGTATGTCTTTACACGTGACCTCTTTCATGTGCATACAGTAACATTGCCACAAGCAGATGCTGTCCCTGACTTATTTGTTCGTGCCTGTTGAAATAATTTGTCATAAATTTTTTTTTTGCTGAAGACCTGCAGTTCATCTGACTGTGTTGGGAAAATCTGACTAAGTGGCTGAAACAGATAACTAACTGGACATGCATTGGATAAGCACATTCATCTGGGTTATTTAAAAATAATTGAATGCTGGCTGATAAGGAAAGAAGTATTTAGCTTAATAAAAGTGTTGCATAAGGCACAGTAATCTTAAAATGACAAAATAATGAACCTGTGATCTCGAGATAACAGCATTTAAAAGATAAGAATGATTGCAAGCACAGCCGTTCTCTGCAGGTATAAAGAAGGTACACATTATTTTGGGGTTATTTATAAATAATTTGAGCATAAAGTTTGAGGTAACATGAGGTAAACAGCGATGTCTTCTCACCGAGCTGAACACTCTGAACTCTCCCGCCGATGTGGTCTGACGCCTCTAGGACAGTGACATCAGTGAAGCCGTTTTTCAGTAGGATCTTAGTCGCAGCAAGGCCGGCCAACCCAGCACCAATGACTACTATTCGAGGCTGCCGATGAGTTCGTAAACCGCTACTAAGAGGATCATCAGTGCTGTCTGAGGAAATTTCACAACTTTGCATGCCGTCCAAGATCCTCTTCGATGGCGTCTGTGGGCAAATTGAAGAAAAGGAACCAGGTAAAAAAAAAGGCAACAACATAACACTGGGTCAAAGTGTGACAGACGCTCTTACAGCAGAATTATATCCAGTGAAAATAAATTGAATTTGTATGTTCTATAAATGACACATCTTAAAAAAGATATATTTACTTTTTATTCACACTCCTTGTTGGGTTGTTAATTTTGGGTTGCTGTATTTTGCCTCCTACGCGCTTTGTTGATATGGTGAATATTTTAAAAGTGTATCTTGTGTGTACCTGCATTGTACAGGGATGGAAGTCAACATTTTAGAAACAAATATCTCAAAAAATGGCATGACTGTGCTGACTACACAGATATCTTTTATAGCTGATAAGTGTTGTTTATCAATTTTCCCAATACTTCTACCTGCATTTACAGCTTCATTTATGACTGCGTTTCATTTAATTCAAAATATGTTCCATGTGTACAACACCGTTTATTGCACACAAGGCCAAATTACAAGTCTATGGTAGAGAATACTTTGCACACAAATAATTATTGATTATTCCACATCTTTAAATATATAGTGAAAGAGCTCAGGGACTGTGACATACAGAGTGAAGAATACACAAGCAACCTTGTTGTCGCAGTACAGAAGGCCCCCTGCTGTGAATGTATGGACAGCTGTGTGTGAGATCACAGTGTGAGTTTATTCAGAAGATGTTCCCGTTCAGCCAATAGAGAACGTTTTTGACAGTATGTGGCCGTCATTCCTGAAAGACGTTCGCTGTTATAACTGTTATCGGAGAGCTTTTAATATGAAACGTGTCTGTTTTTCCTGTCCTGACATGCATGAGTAACACTATAGTCCTCTTAGTAGAGACGTGATATCCTGGTGTTACACAATACATGCAAACACTAACTCCATGCTTTGTTACCGTAGCATCACAGGACACAGGGTATTGCATATAGTACGATGTGTGTGAAAAACAACACTGATGTTTCCCACAGTTTGAGATTAAACGTCAGAAAGACTCGCTTATTAAACTAATATTTGTGATACACACGAGCCCTATAATATATTATTAAGGGGACAAAAGTAACAACAATTTTCATTAACTATTAGTCTGCCAGTGATTCTCCTGATAAAGAGATTCATTGTTGGCTTTATAAATAGTCAGAAAATAGGGAAAAACTGTTTCTATAAATGCAAGGTGATGTCTTTAAATGTCTTGTTTTGTTAGTCCAAAAACCAAAGATGATCAGTTTAATACAACATGAAAGAGAGAAGCTTTAAAAATAAATGTATTATCAACCCATTTGCTGATGCAGCTATTCATAATATGAGGTCATTACACTTACACAGCAAATCCAGATAACTGCTTTTACCGTGGATTCCACTTGGAACTGTGTTGTTAGCAAGATGATTCACGAGAGCTGACAAAGAGTCAAAGAGGGCACCTTCAGCTCCCGCTGCAGAACAGATGCGTGGGTGTAACATTTGTTGAAGTAAGAAACTGAGTGTGATGTCAATCCAAAGAGGTCATATACAGGGATTTCTGGAAATCTCTACTTCCTGTATCTAAATCTTGGCTGTACGCGGACCTCGAACACAGATGTGGTTTAAACCTTTTCATCTGGACGGGTCAGCACAAGGGTGATCTGATCCGACTTTATGACCACATGAGCCTGATTGCTTTGTGGAATTATTGGACTTTCACATATTGGTTGATTTGCTTCGACAGGCCTATTAATCATTTCAATACAACATCTTGTGAATTTATCTTCTGTAAGAAAAAGGTGTATATCAGACTTTGAAAAGGCTATGTAACAATAAAGCAAATTATCTATAGTGCGTAATCCTATGAGACTTCAGTCTGCACTTGTAGTTCCTCATTACTGCTAAATCACAGAAGTACGTATTTGTAAGTGCCAAATAAAGCCATGTTTCAGCTCCATCAACATGAATGGACTCATTCTTGGGCTTTAAAGAAAAGTAAAGGGAAATGTTGGTCACATCTTTTTATTTTGTAACAATCAAATATTAAAAGCAGTATCACCTAAAATGATACTGACGGTAAAGATACATATATTTTTGTATTTAACAACAATATAGCCTCATTTAGCCGTTGATCATTTCTCAACTGTATTGTATAATATGATATTATGTCTGTTGTCTGTTGTTGGTGTCGAATGAGTTTCCCCTTGTAGGATTTATAAAGCTTTCTCAATCGTTTCGATATAATCCCAACCAACAAAAGGCTTTTCTGTTTTTTTCTGTGGCGCTTGTTTATCAAATCTGTGGTCTTAAGTGGAGGCTAACATGTTTGTTTCCTGCGCTGTAACGTGTAGAGCTATAGTTAAAAAATAGACGGTACAAATTGTTTCTTTTTAATGGATGTTTTCAAACCGCGGCTCTTTTATATTTCACAGCTGTAATAGGTGAGGTTCACAGGAGGACTCTGCTTTGTGGCAAACAACAAAGATTGACAGCATATCTGACCAAATGAGAATGCAGGGTAGATGATATTGTTTTGTAATGTATTATATTTTGTTGCATGTTTTGTGGCTTTGGGCCAAATGCAGCTCTTTGTCCATGACTTAACGAGTGACCATAATGCTTTGCGGTTAATTGCATGTTTGTGTGTGTACATGTATGTTAATATCATAACATATAAAAGGCTATATTATGTGTTAAGGAATAATTCTTCTAGATATCTAACCTTTTGCTCTGTGACGTGTTATCTCCTTTAAGGAAAGGCATTGGTGCCATATGTGTTGTTGTCACCAGTGTGTGACCGGTCAACTTGACTGGCATGAAGGGTAATTGTCGTGGGAACACTGAGGCACTTCTTTATCGGTGTTTGTGGGCTCTAGGATGTGAAATCCTTGAGGCCATGAGCGTCGGACGCAGGTGACTCAGTGTTTAGTCTACTCCTTCAGAGATGTTGATTTCTCTCTGTGAACCTGTTAAAAGGTCTAGCATAGAGAGAGGTTCTTCAGAATTGACGTGGCAACTCTACCGTGTAGTCAGAACCTCTGACTCTTTGATTTGTGATGTGAATCCTCCGGCCGAATACTCTGAATAAACCCATCAGTGTTTGACATCAAAGCTCCAACTCTCACCGTGTCTCCTTCCTGAGTCGGTGACTCCATGCATTACTACACAGAAGTTTCCTCCACATTATGTACATTAGCACCCGGTTGTAAATCTATTAGCGTATGAAAAATCTTCTTAGTATTACCTTTTAAACCATTTAAATCCTTTCTGATGAAGGGTAATGTATGTTTACTTCCAATGAGCAAATGTCTTGTGAGTAATGTGAGAAAAACGTTATGTAAATCACAATATGGTACTAAATGCAAAAATATAGGTTGTGAAAATGTTTACTGCCATGAGACCCCAGGGAACAGCTGTTTGTTTTACACAGTTGTTTCCATTTCTGAAACACGTTTTTCCTCATAATATATTTTAGCGGCTATATAGAGACTATTTAAATCTGTAAGCTTGAATTTCCTGCACTTGCATTTTTTTGCGTATATTTGCATACATGTCTTAGCCTTTTCTTTGTTTGTTATGAATATGAACTCGAAGTAAATATACACTTCAATAAACCTGCAGTCCCTGTTTCTGACAAGGCCAAAAATCGTAATCATTTTGTAACAAACTCAAGGAACAAGGGTCAACTTTAAATCCTTACAAAGTGTTTGTTTCAAGTTCTTTGCTCTACAATTCTCACTACTGTGTTGACCTTTTCAGAATACAGTATATTTCTCTCTATGCATATGTATATGTATATTCTCTCGTGCCAGAAATCCATACTCTGGCAGCAGAAACAGGATGACCAACCAGATTTAATATTTCGCTTTTCACTACAATAAGGTTAGAAAAGATTGGTGGACTTCACTGCAATTCAATTAACTTTTACAATACACATCTTTCCATCCTTTCAAGGGAAATCTATATTATATCTTCAAAGATTCAAGTGTCAACTCACAAATAATGTTTTATTGTTAGGCTTAGAGCTATAAAAAGAAGCTAATTTCAGTGCAAAAATGTACTTGATTCTGCAAATACGTACGCCACAGTGACTTCAAAAGGAACAACACATCTAATTCATAGACAGTGTTCGAACTCTTAACACACACGCCCCTGTAACATATTGTGCATCCCTCCCTTGTTGCTTGTAATTATTCAACGGCTGGTTGATACACTCGCCACATGCCGCCTCTCCATGCTTTACACCAACCCTGCAGATTAATGTGTGGACTGGCCTTGGATAGGCAGCTCAGGGTGGGGGTGGGGTGGATAGGGGTTTACTACTGACCTAGAAATGGCAATCTACAATACAGTGCATCTGCCAGAGGCCTTTTGAAGAACAGGGCTAGCGTTCAGTGGGAATATCTTAAATGAAAAATAAACTCCCTGTCTCTCGTCTTTACTGCTCTCATCTCTCCTTTTACTCCTAACATTGCGCTTTCCAGCTGTGTCTACACTCACATCTGCATCTTCTGTAACACATACACACACACGTTCTACTACTGTACACCACACTGGATGATCCCCTGGTGCAGTTAATGAGTGCCCTGAGACTTTCGTAGTATACCTAAAGACACACAGGCTCAATGCTCTCAAGTACACAATGATGACAGGAAAGTATTATCAGAAAGAGAGGGAGACCAATAAAATATATGTTATTTGTTAAGTAGGGCCTATTGCTGTCATAAAAAAAAAATAACATTTAAAGCCCTGAAAAATAAAACACAGGCACCACTGTGCAACAAACACTCGTTATAAAAAGTTGATATATTATAACTAACGGCAACATTGAGAGATTATAAAGCACTTACTACTGTTACTGCATTATTACTTGTTTTAATCTGGTTGGACACAAACTGAAATCAAAAGCTCTTTTTTTATAGATATTCACAGACTTGTTCTGTTAAAAAACATTTCCTTAGTGTCTTAATAATAACAAGCAAAGGCTTATTATAAAGTGAGTAAGCGTTTTTTTCGTGACCTGATCTTTCTTGATCTTTTATAAGTAGATTATAAGTGCCTGTTAAGCATGAATTAAATGAATTATTCACCATTCATACAGCCATTAGCTACAATTCATTAACCCTTTATTAACGGTGGCTTGTGGAAACTGATATCTATGTGCAAATAAAAGAAAAAGATCACAATGAAAACTTTAAATAGGTAAGAAGAACATCTTTCTGAAGACAGAGAGAGGATCAAAGTGTTTCTTGTCATCCTATATGCTGCCTGCCTTCATGGAAACTCCTCTGAAAGCCTTTACTGCCACGTATAAGATGAGATGCCAAAGTGGCAGCAGACAAAGCGGACAACTTCACTGACTTACTCTGATTATTGCCTTCGAAGGACACCATGTGATGGAGATAAAGCAAGACATACACATTTTAAACCTGAACCTGAATTAACCAAAAAAGCGAAAAACACAATCCACCTTATTCCAGGCAGCGTCCCGTTAAACGATGTAGAATACATCAGTGTAAATAACGTTTCCTGTGCTCGATGTGCTTTACAGGTTGTTGTTGTTTTGTGCAGCGTTTTACTGTTTTGTCAACAACTAGGTGACATTTAGCGTAATGTACGTTTTCTCACAGCTCTGACAACTACAGAAAATAAGCTGTTCTCACTGTTTCTCCTGCGATGTGAAGGTACGTATAGCGGAATCATTTTAGTCAACATTTAAATCGCCCCCCGCCCCGCAGTTGAATAAAAATGCTCCTAAATGTTTTTAGTGGAGCAGCTGGTTACCTGACTCTCTTGGTCTTCAGATTTAAAACCTCTGAGTGCTCCTCTTTCCTTTGTGTCCGTTTTCCCTGAGACCGGCTGCGCTTTGT
This sequence comes from Trematomus bernacchii, assembly GCF_902827165.1. Classification (NCBI taxonomy): domain Eukaryota; kingdom Metazoa; phylum Chordata; class Actinopteri; order Perciformes; family Nototheniidae; genus Trematomus; species Trematomus bernacchii. The sequence goes on along the minus strand of NW_022987593.1, from coordinate 5,063,796 downwards.
ATTTATGCTGGAAACCAGAAGCAGCCAGTTTCCCTGTGGCCGCCGCCTCCTCATTAATAAATATGAGAGGCGATGACGACAATGACCAGCCCTCCGCTGAGTAAGCCTGCTGCCCGTAATACACACACACACACACACACACACACACACACACACACACATACACACACACACACACACACACACACACACACACACACACACACATACACACACACACACACACACACACACACACACACACACACACACACACACACACACACACACACACACACACACACACACACTTGTAAATGCTCCTTATTGTCTTCTGTGTATATGTGACACTGTACGTGTATGCACTTGTCTTGTAACTCCTATATCGCTAAAGAAAAAGAAAAAAAAAAAGAAAATGTTATTACTGTAAAATACATTGAAAAATAATTATTGAATGATCATGCATTATTTATTAACTATTATATATTACCAAACAATTTGTAAATAATTGAAATGACAACAATAACTTGAAATTACTTTTTCCACTCAGAGGTGGGAAGTAGTGGAGTACAAATACTTTGTTACTGTACTTAAGTACATTTTTCTGTTATCAGTACTTTACTCCACTACTTATTTTTCTAACGACTTTTTACTTTTACTTCTTACATTTTTAACAGAAATCCCTGTACTTTCTACTTCTTACATTTCTAAAACAGGCTGGTTACTTTAGTTTTAATCTGTGTTTGGTGGCATGATCATTATTATGTAGAGTCATTGCGTGCCTATTGATTTCAACACGATCCGGGTATCCATCATTTCCTGGTCTTCTCTAAAGAACAGGGACCAATGAAAACTTTGTCATGTTGCCGTTGTTTAGCAATTTTAGGCCCCGTCCACACGGACACAAAACGTGTTGTATCTACAGTTCTCTATCGTTAGCTACTACTACTGACCATGCTATGTACTGCAACTTCCGTATCAGTCCGTGATGTCCCTGTATAGTATATCTTTATATAGGTAGAAACGTACTAACACTTACTTAATTATGCCGTCAAATGTGAATAGCCTACTACTACGCATACATACAAATAAATGTATTCAACTACACACCTGTACATTTTTGTGAATGCTTCACCTGTGGGCTCAATTTGAAAAACTGTCTTTACAAAAAGTGTTTTTTTTTTTTTTTTAACATTGTTATGTATTGGCATTTGGGTCTTACAATAAAGTTCAGTTAAAATGTAATAATCCCAATGCTAATAAAAGCATTTGTTTTTTTATTAACGTATATTTACATTTTTTATAGGCCGTATTTAAGGTGTGACATCATTGCATGTGAAAATATCCTGTAATATTAAATGTGAAACAGCATTTCCAAAAGTTCACATGTGGTTTATCAGGTCCGACAATATTTCACATGCACTAAATAAAGAGTAACTTAACTCCACTTAAATTTGTTCCCAATTGTTGTGGGGATGTTCCTTGAAGGCGTCGAGGTGCTGGGTCCAACCCGGTATCACGGCAAGACGTGAACATGTGACGATCTACCATGCTGGGAGACGTGAATATGTCACGGTTTCGTCCCTTCAAACGTGACAGTTACACGGTATTGTTAACATGGCCCAACCAGTGGAGAAATACTACCCGGAAGTGCCTAGCAAATGGTCTACCGCGCCTATTGGTCGGTTTTTATTGTCAAAATTAGATGTTTTTAATTTATTTTTTAATCGTCACACTCGATTTTGCCGATTTTCTTGTTGCCCTAGCTGGTCGACACCTCTTTTAGCAGAAACAAAGGCTACATTAATGTATTAAATCGATGTTAATCCATGTGTGTGGAGGTGAGGATGTGGAATTAACGGACGTGACGTTGTGCGATTGCGTTGCCAGGCAACGCAATTTACAAACTCTTCAACTACAACCCTAATTATATTTTAAAACATTTTAGACGGCCTCACGAAATACTTTAATGTAAATTAAAATGTAAATGTGAAGGAATGTGTGTAATGTGGTGATTGACATTATTCACCCACGGATCTATGGGTTGGGGGTATTATTCCGCACGGACATTTTAGTTAACCGGACTCCTGTTGATGTGAAATCCGAAAACATTTAAAAAAAAAAAAATAATACTTTATTCCGAGTTTGCTTGCTTTTCTCTTTGGAGGTCATCACATAACGGCATTGTAATACACGGTTCGGCTGCATTAAATATTATATATCTGCCGTAGTTCTGTATTTATAGAGCCCTGATGAGAAGACTTCTGGACAAACAGGAAGCACTGCCGCCAAAACTGAAAACGTGACGTGGATCATAAATATATCAGCAATTAAACAACATCTTACATTTATTTTCACACAATACGTCTCCTTGCAGTATCAATACTAATTCGGCTGACTTTTATATGTGATCCAATTGGTAGATAGGCTGTATTTACACCATAACGGTGCACAGCTGATAGAAAGGCACATCTAGTGGTTAAAGCACGTTATTGAATTTTATTATTTTATTATTTTTCACAAAAATGAAACCATCAATAGCAGAAACAGAATTAACTGTCATTAGTAAACCACCCAAAAAAAAAGATCATAAATGGTTTTGTTTTATATATATTTTAAGGATAATAATAGCAATGTAACACTGTCTATGACACTTACTGTATAACACTGATTTGAAAAACATACAGAAAAAACTAATTAACTGCCCTTAATAAAGTATTTAAATATACATTTCAGGTGTGCTGTTTTGTTTAGATCATTGACATCTGGAGCTCTTTTAATGTCCTTTTTGATTATTGTTACACCAGGTCTTGTCAAAACCTTTATTCCATATTCAATATCCATTACTAAACAAAACAGCAATTCTACTCCACTACAATTCAGAGGTTAACCTGGTATTTTTACTCCACTACATTTATTTTAGTTACTTTGCAGATTCTGATTAATGATGTGAAATATAAACAACCCTTAAATCAGGCTTTAGTTACACCTGAGTAAAATTCAGGGAAAGGTGATTGTTAAGTGCCAACAATCAGGAGAGATATTTGATAGTTGCTGCTTGAGAAGACTAAACATTTATCTGCAGATCCCTATAAAGTATATTCATTACTCGTTATTCTCTACTAATAGTTAATGAAAGACTGTATATAATGGCTATTTTGCATATCCCTTTCAAGATTTCAAGATTTTCTAAGGATCATTGACATATCATATACACAACTAATTCAATAACGTGCTTTAACCACTAGGCGGTGCACACAAGGTACACACAGCCATAATAACTTTGTATTATTAGTGTAGGACACTTGTCCACTTGTATAACATCTGAAGATGTGTAGTTTTATTCATGTTTTCACATAATTGTACAGGATATTGCTATATTATTTCACATGTTTTACTTATAATATCTGATTTGTAAAACATCACAGACAGAAAGGTATATCCGTCATTTAACAGTAAGCTATTGCAATTCTGAATCCATAGATGTGTCTCCCATCACCCAAATCCCCTGACTATTCTCTCAACTCAGTATTTACATTCTTATATTCAAAGAAAATCAGTAATATCTTTAAAAACGACAAGTCCTTTTATATCAGCTGTGCACCGTTATGGTGTGTATAACGTATTTTTTTTCGGATTTCACATCAACAGTAAGTCCGTTTAACTAAAATGTCCGTGCGGAACAATACCCCCAACCCATAGATCCGTGGGTGAATAATGTCAATCACCACATTACACACACCCCTTCACATTTACATTTTAATTTACATTAAAGTATTTCGTGAGACCTTCTAAAATGTTTTTAAATATAATTAGGGTTGTAGTTGAAGAGTTTGTAAATTGCGTTGCCTGGCAACGCAATCGCACAACGTCACGTCCGTTAATTCCACATCCTCACCTCCACACACATGGATTAACATCGATTTAATACATTAATGTAGCCTTTGTTTCTGCTAAAAGAGGTGTCGACCAGCTAGGGCAACAAGAAAATCGGCTAAATCAAGTGTGATGATTAAAAAATAAATTAAAAACATCTCATTTTGACAATAAAAACCGACCAATAGGCGCGGTAGACCATTTGCTAGGCACTTCCGGGTATTTCTCCACTGGTTGGGCCATGTTAACAATACCGTGTAACTGTCACGTTTGAAGGGACGAAACCGTGACATATTCACGTCTCCCAGCATGGTAGATCGTCACATGTTCACGTCTTGCCGTGATACCGGGTTGGCTGGGTCAGAGACGACTCTTCTGACGACGCCCAGGTGTGGTTTATTGTAATTGTACTATCTAGTGTACAGTACATTCTGTAATTTAACCTTCAAGTTCACAATGTGCAGTTTTATCAGTTATTTCGATCTACCCAGTCACATCCCACTTGATTAACATCCTGTGTGGTAAAGCAGTATTTTATTCTGTAGAATGTCCCCGCAGCGAGGCTTCCTCCGTTGACAATCCACTAGCGTCCACTAGTTTTACCTTTACCCATGGATGAACAATAAGAACGGATTATATGATTATATGAATACTTTCGTGACGTTTCGCTCTCTCAAAAGTTGGGCCATTTTGTCTTCATGCGCCAATGAGCAACTCTCATAGGAATGTACGAGGCCCCGCCTCCCACGCTGTATCCAGTTCTTATTATACATCCATGGTGTACGCCCTATGATAATTTCCTGATAACAATGACGCCATAGCCCCGCCTCTCCCCACCTCTGCTGCTCACCCCCGCGTCACTCTTAAATGTTGTGGAGTGGAAGAATGAATCAGAACAACCTTCTGGATCCGCACCAGTCTAGTTTCAAGGCAGGTCACTCAACAGAAACTGCCCTCCTCGCTGTCCCTGAGGAACTGCACACGGCTAATGCAGCCTCCCTCTCCTCTGTCATCATCCTTTTGGACCTGTCTGCTGAATTCAACACGGTGAATCATCAGATCCTCCTTCGCACTCTCCAATAATTTGGAGTTTCAGGCTCTGCACTTTCCCTCCTCACCTCATACCTCAAAGACCGTACCCACAGGGTAACTTGGAGAGGGTCCGAGTCCGACCCTTGTCAATTAACTAAAGGGGTCCCTCAGGGCTCTGTTCTTGGACCCCTCCTCTTCTCCTTGTACACAAACTCGGTCGGATCTGTCATTAGCCCGCATGGTTTTTCATACCATTGCTACGCTGACGACACCCAATTCATTCTGTCCTTTCCCCGCTCAGAGACCCAGGTCGTCGCACGCATCTCTGCTTGTCTAGCTGACATCTCTCAGTGGATGTCTGCTCACCACCTCAAGCTCAACCTTGACAAGACTGAACTGCTTTTCCTTCCGGGAAAAGATTGTCCCACTCTTGACCTAACAATCAACATCGGCACCTCTATTGTTTCCCCGACATAGACTGCAAGGAATCTGGGTGTGACCCTAGATAACAAACTGTCCTTCACTACAAACATCGCTGCTATAACCCGCTGCTGATACACTCTTTACAACATCAGAAGGATACGTCCCCTCCTGACCCAGAAAGCGACGCAACTTCTGGCCCAGGCTCTCGTCATCTCACGCCTAGACTACTGCAACTCCCTCCTGGCTGGCCTACCTGCATGTGCCATCCGACCTCTGCAGCTCATCCAGAATGCAGCGGCTCGTCTGGTCTTCAACCTTCCAAAATGTTCCCACACCACGCCCTCCTCCGCTCCCTTCACTGGCTTCCAGTAACTGCTAGAATCCACTTCAAGACAATGGTACTTGCGTACCATGCTGTGAATGGATCTGGCCCTTCCTACATCCAGGACATGGTTAAACTGTACACCCCAGCACGTGCACTCCGCTCTGCATCGGCCAAACGGCTCGCTGCACCAGCACTGCGAGGAGGACCCAAGTTCCCATCAGCAAAAACACGTCGGTTTGCTATCCTGGCTCCAAAATGGTGGAATGAGCTCCCCATTGAAATCAGGACAGCAGAAAGCCTACACATCTTCCGGCGCAGACTGAAAACTCATCTCTTTTGACTCCACTTCGAGCGATAGAATTACTAACAAAGAATGACTAACAAAGCACTTATATACTAATAAAGGACTGGCTTATCTAAAGCCAGTTGAGTAGCACTTGAAATGTTTTGGCTCTATGAAACCTGATGTACTTATATGATCTTCTTGGTCGAATGCACTTATTGTAAGTCGCTTGAGATAAAAGCGTCAGCTAAATGCAATGTAATGTAATGTAATGAAGTAAAACATTATTCAGTAACTATACTTTACAGAACTTTACACCACCGATGATCAGAATGCTCTGAAGGAAACATGCTGCTATTTTATAATCCTTCACCTACTGAAGGTTGAGTGAGTTATGCAAATCTTTCTTGCTTTTGTGCATTAAATGTGATCTAACATTGACTCTGTGGAATAGGAGAGTTTGTTTCTTAAAGGGATCTTGCTGGCAAAAAAAAAAAGGTTAATTATAATAAAACTATTGAATATACTGTATATTACTCTATGATCCTGGTGGGGACCAATCCATTTTGATTGATTATAAAAATAAGAGAATGAGTGTGTTTGACACTGACACAATTAAAACACAATTTATTTAGGAAGTAAATGAATGGTCTTTGATATTTGCGTAATTAATTTAATTACACAAAATAGAAAACAAGAAAATATAGCTTGAAACCCAGCTACATCCTGCAACCACACCAAAACAAATATCTTAGATAAAAAATTGTAAATAATAATATAACTGTTTAGATAGTGGATAGATAGTTTTGATGGTGTTTCCTTAATAATGACAAGACAAAGTGTTTTTAACCGATGATGGGGCCTGAGGTGGATTTGTTTCATGTTGTTGAGCAGGAAATCCCACGGGAAGCAGGCGCTGTTTGTTTTGGTGGGTTGACCCTTAAACCTCTCCAAAAACAAAAACCCCAGCCGCTTTGTCTGCAGGTCCAAACTCATAAATCACCAGGAAGATGATTCATTGGTGTTGTGCACCTCTCCGATGTCATTAGCACTTGTGTGTGAGCGGGCCAACAATCACCAAGGTTCATCTTTCAAGTCGCCTCCCTTCCTGTTCTGGGCTTTGTCTGTATGAGAAGAAGGAAGTTTGTCAGACAGTCATTTGAATAATCAGCAGAAAATGACAAAAGCTTCCATGGAAACTACACATTTTTACAAAAGAAAACACAAATACACTACTATGTCATAGATCTGATGCACTAGTTTCCTACCTGTTTGTTTGAAGATATCATATTGCTATTGCTGCCTGTTACAAAGCTCTGGGTATTATCAAGTTAAACCACTGAGGACACTGAGGGTTTCAATATTAAGCAGTGCATTAAAGCAAACCATGTGACAATTTATGAAAGGGCTCACTTTGATGAATATTAATACATTTAGCAGCTTCCCTCGGCCTCACAGAGCTTTATAGTTTATAGATTTTCAGTTTAATTTAGTGTCTTTGGTTGTTGTTTTGTTTCATAAGCTTCTATAGCATTGTAGCAGGACAGGGGAAAAAGTAACCACACTCCTACAGATTCCCTGAGAAAAAGGGGAGTGGCTAATCAAGCCACCCCTGAGAGAAGCTGGAGGAAAACAATCAAGGAAATGATTGGCACCTGTGTGCTGTTAAAAGGAGGACAGCATGTCATTCAAGGAGAGGAGAAAGAACCAAGAGGAAGTCGGATCTAAAAAGGAGGAAAGTAGATTCTTATGGACTTCATCAGATAACACAGGCTATTTTGGGGAGTTTTTGCCACTGAACCCAGGAGCTGTTGGGGAAACATTTAACTTTCCCCTTCCCAGTTAAAACCTGCAATCCAGTGATCTACTCTGGCCTGTCACCCTCAGATAAGTTATTCTCACTACACCAATATAATTTCCCCTCCTCTTGCACTCTACATCCACACACCACACTCTAGACTGGAAAAACAGAACTTTACAACTTTATTTTCACACATCCCTATCCCCTGAACTACACTCTTACCCTGAGTGACAAAGGACAAAAAATAATTCTTCTTCCCCACACTCACTCACAGTCAATCCACATGATGCAAACAATCGTAGGCTCTCGGAGTCACATAAGTGACTGATGTTTTGTGAGTTAAGATTGACTTGTTTGTTTTTGTATCTATTGGATTTAAGTTTTTCTGGTAAATGGTCTGTGACATGAGTTGTTTGTACTGATTATTATTTGGGTTTAAAAAATACAGACATTTTATGTTGAAAGTGAATTGGTTGATTATTATTTTTTCCTTTGTAAACTTCAGTAGCTAGGTCACCGGGCTATCCCTCTGTTTCTGCGTGTTTAAGCATATCATTCTTTTTGACAGCTGGCTATATTAAATAGTCCTCTGTCTGGCGCCCAAATTAAATGTATTCGTTCAGGGATAAGATACGCTACAGCATCAGGCAGCTGCTTTCAGTGAAATACCCACTGTACACTACCTCCTCAGCACAAGATGAAAGGGTTAAAAAATAAAATAAATCACAGTTAATTAAATATTTAAACATTGGAAATCTAAGGATTCTGGAGAGTTCTCTGAACAGCATTTATACTATTATACAGGCTGATAGATTGTCAAACAAAATAAAACTGAACAGTTGAATGTAAGATAATCAGAACATTGTAGAGACTTTCTGCCAGTCAAACATTTCTTAACAATCCCATAATAGTTGCATATTTTAGTTTCCTTTGGTAGTTTGCTAGTATTTTGACCCACCTTGTTTATAATGTCTGGTTTTCCTCCCTGCCTTTTTATGTTTTCCCAGTTTTAATACATTGATACATGACCTTTTGCATCCTTGGGCTGCAGGCTTCTGTAGGACGGATCAAAGATTCTCTTTGATCAGTGGGTCATTGATTTTGTGCAAGCCACCCACTTTGAAATAGATAAAACATCCACAGTGGCGACTTTTCCACTACTTTGTTTTACTGAGGGTTTAATGCTCATTAGTTACCTTCTTGAGGAGTTGTACTCATGTATACACATTCAACAACCAAACTTGTATTTGTTTTCAAACTATTTTTCGTCCACCTATCAGCATTAAGAAATATAATCTTTAAAGCTGTGGCTCTCCAAGTGATGCCACATTTACATTTTCATTGCTTCATGAACTAATTGAAGTTGGGTGCTCATTGTTCCACTAATACGTATTATTAGCACAGATGTTGCTCTTGCCAGGTTGTTGGGATAATACTTTTTACATTCAGTTCCCTGGAATCACTGCGGTAAGCACAGTCTCCTCATTTAGCTGTCGTTTGGAATACACGTTAAATTATCAGGTTTATTGAATGCTGCTATGTAGTTCCAACACTGCAGCAGAAATGTTTTCTTTAGCATGGCCTTATCGTTTTGATAGCGTATTTCCTGATGGAATCAGAACCTGAATTGAAATGTCATTGTACTGAAAGCCTCTTATGCAAGAGCTCATAAGAGTTTATTAACCTGTGCACTCTGTGCAATAACACTCTAGATAGAAGCACTTAAACCCTTATATCTATAAAGTTCATCATGTAATACCTAAACGACGATAATGCCAATACATTTCCTTTATGTTTATTTTACTGACAGCTGTCTTGAATTGAATACCCATGAGTGGGCTTGAACCAGGCGCTGACACATGCAAAACATGGAATCAGAAAGTTTAGGAGTATTTTCGACCTTACAAAGGGATGGAGATTGTTATGGCGTTAATACCCTTTCCAAGAGTAAACTTGTAAATAGGAATATTGTTTTAACATGGGTCTGTACTGGGAACTTAAAGTGGACCTATCATGCTATATTTAAATTATATATTGTAGGGCCATACCTATATAAGGTATATTTATAAGTTTCTGTTTTCAAAATACCAAACAGATCATGCATTTTAGCCATGCCTCATTTCGCTCTATTTGCTGTTCTCCAGCCCTGTTTTTGCAGGGGGCTGATTCTGTGAGCTGCAGCTGACCACGCCCCCCTGCAGGAGAGGATAGCGTGCTCTGATCAAGTCAGAAGAGGGGGAGAAAAATAGATCTCCGTCCTCCGTGTTTTATTATATAGAGTCATTATTCATTTGTTTTAAAGCTCAAAAATAACAAAGAAGACCTTTGACCGGCATTTTTCAAATTTTGTCCGGAAGATTGAAACTTTGAAACATCTTGACCGGCGAAAGAAAACCTAACTGAAACTCTGCCGCACGGTCCCCTCGTTCCTTGGAAGAGGCGGAGAGGTGGGTGTTTGTCATCTGCTGGTGGACTAACCGGAGAGAATTACAGTGCTTGCCTCGACGGGGAGGGATTACATTGAATTAAAGCAGCAGGAGCAAACGCTTGCCTCGGGGAGGGAGAAAAAAAGCCACAGCGGAGAATAAACAGAAGGGTTACCATGTTAACCATGCGCGGGAAGTCTTCTTCGCTGCTTTTGTGGCAGACTACAGCGCCACTTACAGGCCTGGCATATGTACTACAGCGTCTCCAGCGCTTTCGAGCGGCAATGGCTGGCCGTGGCCCAACCCCACATTCCCCTGATAGGTGGAGAGTTGGCCCAATAGTCGTAGTGCCACCATCCTGACGTCAGGACAGTGTTCAAATTTGGATCAGTTTTTATCAGATCCGTTGCAGCCCCTTTTTTAGAGATTTGGGTATGGAGGAAAATAGAGAGGGTTGTGTTTTCTGACACTTGGTGAGTTCCCTGGAACACCGGGGACACATATTCATGTATAAAAGACGTACAAAAGTGCATTTTGCATGATAGGTCCCCATTCTTCATCCGTCATTCACGCGAGGCAGTCGCAATTTTTACAGGCTCCCACTACCTGTTAGCATCTGGCATCTGTTAGCATCTAGCTCTCCTGCTTACAAACATTTAGCTATCCCTGCTTATACAAGTAGTAGTTTTAGCCTTCTCCCACCTGTAGAGTACGGCTGTGCTGAGGAGGTTTTTTTACCCCGGAGTCGTCGCGGAGAGACGGAGTGGCTCCACGCTTCGGGCTTGGCCTGCTTCCACCGGGCGTGTGCTGCTGTGCGGAGGAGGATTTTACCACGGCTGGGGCCTGCTTTCCACCTGTCCTGGTTCTGCTGTTGCGGAGGCCTGCTCCCACCTGTCGTGTGCTGCGGTGTCGTGTGCTGCTTGCTGAGGAGACCTTTCACCCAGGGGATACCACGGAGGGACCGGAGCGCTTCCACGCTGCTGCTTTAGCCTGTCCTTTGCTGCTGTGCTGATTTGCTCCAGGAACATCGCGGATACTGTGTGATGGTCTGGGAAAATGGCCCATATCGGGATTCTGCTGTGCCTGTTAACTATTTTGGACTATGAGAAGATCTCTAGTCATCCTGAGAAGTCTACTGGATTCAGGTCTGTGTGTCGATTAAGAGGAAAAGATGCCTGTTTTTTGTTGTTATTACTGTCAGGAAATGTTCAACCTAACCCTGGTCCGCCCAGTAGTAGAAGTCAGATCGCTACTCCTGCTGATTTTAAAGCTAGGTCTGGGTTGGGTTTCATCCACTTGAATGTGCGCAGTCTGTTAGGTAAACTAGATTTTGTCCGCATTTGGGCAAGCTCGACTGACGCTGACGTCATTGTTTTATCAGAAACATGGCTAAATAAATCTATTTTGGCCTCTGACATTGCCTTAAATGGTTATAATGTGTATCGCTCCGACTGGCCTAATAAAGGTGGTGGCGTTGCATTTTATGTTAAGAATAAGTTCAGTGTAACCACATTAGTTTCCAAATCTATCAGTAAGCAATTCGAATTTTTAGCCTTAAATATAGAAGTGGCAAAGGGGCAACAGGTCATGGTGGTGGGGTGTTACAGACCCCCCTCAGCTGTCAAGGACTCCTTGTCTTCACTAGCAAATCTTTTATTGCAACTTGACTACAAGGACATAGTGCTACTTGGAGATTTTAACTGGGACTGGTTAACTGCAGTATCAGAGGATTTAAAAAACCTTTGTATCTCTTTAAATGTTACTCAGATTGTTGACAGTCCTACTCGCCCTAACATTAAGTCCCCTAATAAATCCTCCCTAATTGATCTCATTCTAACTAATGTTCCCTATAAATACTCATCTGTGGGAGTATTTGCGAATGATGTGAGTGACCACTGTGTTGTAGCCACAATTAGGGACACGTATTATTATTAAGAGAGACATAAAACATTTTGTGGAGCAGGGTTTTGTTCATGATCTGTTTGATTTTGATTGGGGAAAAATCGATCTGTGTGCTGATGTAGAAACTGCATGGTCTTATTTTTATCTTGGTTTTATGGAGATCATTGATAGACATGCACCCCTGCGTAAATTTAGAGTAAAGGGACGAGACAATCCTTGGTTTTCTGCTGAACTGTCTAGTCTCCTGCATGAGAGAAACAAGGCCTGGGCAAAGGCTAGGAAATCAGGCTCAGAGGTAGAATGGCTGCGTTTTAGGCAGCTAAGGAATAGCTTCACTTCACATGTCAAAAGTGCTAAGTCGAAGTACTATTTGTCAGTTACCACAGAAAACCTAAACAATCCTAGGAAATGTTGGAAAGCCATAAAATCGATATCCACCGGTGATATCCGTAATGAGCTACCTCCGTGCCTTGCCACAGCATCTGGCTCTATATCGGACAGGGCCACCATGTTAAATTGCTTTAATAAGCATTTTGTGTCCTGTGGCTCTCTGTTTGATTCTGTGACTAACTCTGCTTCTGTGAACACCACAGTCTGTGACTCTGAACAATGTGGTCTGGAAAACCCTTTCAGTTTTACTCCTTTTACTGTTAATGTTGTTCATGAAGCCTTAACCAAGTTAGATCCTAAGAAACCGGCTGGCCCGGACAACGTAGAACCTTTCTTTTTAAAGATAGCTGCAGATTTTATTGCTCCACCTCTCACTACTCTTTTTAACCTCTCCCTCAGCACAAATGCAATTCTGAAAGTATGGAAGTCAGCTTATGTCTTGCCTTTGCTAAAAGGAGGGGAGGCAACTATTTTAAATAACTATAGGCCAATCTCAAAATTGTCAGTTCTGGCTAAGGTTCTTGAATGCCTAGTGAGTGAACAAGTAAAGGAGTTTTTATGTAAAAAGGATATCCTGTCTAAACATCAGTCAGGCTTCAGAAAGAAACTTGGCACCATCACTGCGACAATGAAAGTGGTGAATGACATTACGAGTATTTTAGATAATAAGCAGAGTTGTGCAGCTCTATTTATTGATCTTTCTAAAGCGTTTGATACCGTCGATCATCGCATCTTAAAGCAGAGGCTACTCAGTATTGGCATATCCAGCCATGCAGTGGGGTGGTTTGTGAACTACCTCTCTGAAAGGTCCCAATGTGTTCACTTTGATGGGCTGTCTTCTGAGTGGTTAAACATTGCTAATGGTGTTCCTCAAGGTTCTGTTTTAGGTCCACTTTTATTCTCCATATATATCAACAGTTTAGGTGAAAATGTGGATGAAGCTACTTTACATTTTTATGCGGATGATACTGTGATGTACTGTGCAGGTCCCTCCATTAAGGAGGCGGTTGTTAAATTACAGGCTGTTTTTAACATTATTCAGACTCCGCTCTCTGAACTTAAGCTTCTTTTAAATGTTGGTAAAACCAAGGTAATGCTTTTTTCAAAAGCTAAAAAGACACCAGAGCCTGCTTTAGATATTGTTACTATGCAAGTACTAGAAGTGGTTGCCTGTTATAAATACCTTGGTATCTGGCTTAATGATTGTCTCATTTTTATACTTCATGTCAATAACCTGCTTAAAAAGCTGAGGGAGGGTTAGACTAGGTTTCTTTTTCAGAAACAAGTCCTGTTTCTCACTTGAGGCCAGGAAAAGGCTAGTCACTGTGACCTTTTTACCTGTGCTGGACTATGGTGATTTGTTGTATATGAATGCACCTGCCCATTGCCTGAACAAGTTAGATGCCGCCTATCACAGCGCACTGAGATTTGTCACAAATTGTAAAGCACTTTCACATCACTGTACCCTGTATGCCAAGGCAGGTTTGCCATCACTTACTGTACGGAGGCTCAGTCATTGGTACACGTTTATTTATAAAGCTTTGTTGGGTAAACTCCCGTATTATATCTGCTCTCTGATAACACAGAGCGTTGCAAGCAGCTATTGTCTGAGATCGCATGATGTAGTATTGTTAGATGTGCCAAGAGCAAGGACTGTCTTAGGTAAGACAGCTTTTATGTGCGCAGCTCCACTTGCTTGGAACAATCTTCAGCAAGAATTGAAACTGAGCAATCTCATTCCTCTGCATGTTTTTAAAGCTAGGCTAAATTAAATGCTCGTTGATACTATGGGTACTTGTAAATGTCTATAACTATGTAAATATAATGTATGATGTCCTTTATTGTTTTATGTTTCATGTGGAACCTATATGCGGCAGGTCTCCTTTGAAAAAGAGATCTATGATCTCAATGGGACCAATCTGGTTAAATAAAGGTTTGAAATGAAATGAAAAGCATAAATGGTAAGGTAGAATGAAACCCTTTGGATCCCTACTACACTGATTAAACAGTCCGCCGGTCTTTTATTTGCGGGATTATGCAATAACAAATCTGTACTTTCCTTTCTTTTGTACACTTGATCACATGTTTCTTTGCTATCGTAATTACTTTACAGTGTGTCCCGGCCAAGATGATGGGATTAGCATGTGAATGTAAATGTGTTTGCTGCATAATTAAAGCAGAGGAATGCTGGCGTGGGATTGGTGGAGCAGTCGGATCCTGAGAAAGGCCTCTCTGTTTGTTGGTCCAGCAGGGCACAGAGACCTCACATTGTGAGTCTGGCCAGCGTTGGGTTACTGTATTGTCCATCGTTTTCCCACCTCCCTTTCCCTCTCTTGCACAGCCACGCACCACAGAGGGGGAAGAAAGTGGCTTTTCATCGATGGGTCAGTTGGAGCATGCACATCAGGAACTCAGACTACAGGGGAGTCAGTCAGCTGGCTTCATGATCCTCAGCGATTCCCCAGCAACAAGCAACCTGGATGAAACCTACCGATTGACTCATTACCTCCACCAACCAATCAGTGCACTCATTAATGACAGGTTTATTGTTAAAGTGTACACTGGTCAGACTTCAAGCCAAGGTCCTCTGAGTGGGAGAGAACACCCACTTCAGGGAATCAGTGCAGAGTTCACTGCAGGACGTTATGCTCCTAAAAAAGTATTACTTGCTATAAATGTTGTCATGAGCAATTAAAAACCATATTTGGCGGACTTTACTCGGCACTTTATTTCTGTTTGTCCAAGGGTTAACAACAGGGCTGTAGCAGGTATTTTAGTTCATGAGTCAAAGTTCAGTGTTTTTAATGAAGGTAGCCCCCCCCCCCCCACAAAGGTTTCCATTATAACCCTAAATTCCCAGCCAAGAACATGTCCTCTGTGCCCTAAATGGCAGACACAGCACTGTTTAACAGGGATGAAAAAAGAAAACCACTCTATTTCCGTTATGAGCAATTCAGAAACACCAATTCATGTCAGTTGCAAAAGTTTGAAAAGTGAGTGAAAATATACATTAACGTTTTTACAAAAGAAACTTGTCAGCCACTTGTCAACTAAGCCTATTGCCAATTAAGGCATCAAGACGTTGAATGTAGACAAAAAAGACATTCCTTTTTATATTTGTCCAGTCATATTTATGACAGGCGCTAAGTGAGGAAGTTAAGTGGAGTCATGAAAATTCATCACCAACAAGTGAGGTGAAGATGAGTTTGGAAATGTAAAACTTTTAAAAAGGTTCAAGAGATTACATCTTTTTCCTAGCTTATACTGTAATGTCTGTTGCCCCTTACTCTATTTTACTCTTTGTTCTCACTATCACACCACCGGTTACGCAACAGGTCTTGGCGAGAGGTCTGAGTCTCTGTTGTTGTAGTGTAACAAGGAGCTCTGTTACAGAGTGTTTTGGCTGAAATCTTCCCCCCTGAAACAGATGCCCCCTCCTCTTCTCAAGTCCCTCTCCATCAAACATGTTAACCAGTAAGCGGCCTTTCTTACATAATAGCACAAAGGACTAAGCAGCTTATCTTAAGTAAGGCTGAATGGTGCTAACAATGTGCATTTGGAATTTAAGGTTGTCAAATTGGAGTCTAGACAGCACCAACATTAACCTCCTCTTTAAGTTTAGCTTAAACAAAAGGGGAAAAACAGCAACATCTGTAGAGGGCTGGGCGGTGTAAAAAAAAGGGAGTCGTTTTAATGTCATGTTTATGTTAAGCAAGAGAACAAGGAAGACTTCCAATTTGCGCAAAACCAAAACCTATTGATGTGTTGATGAAAAAATTGTACAGTTGCTGAGTATAAACAGCAGTAAACGACACAGCTCAAAGTTTAACTCGAGATAATCCTTTGATTTGAGTTATTTTAGTTCTAAAGCTAAGTGTAGCTCATTGGATCTTTTTAGTGCCAAAGACCATCTCTTCAAGCAAAAACAGGTTACTTTGCTCCTTTAATCTTATATAATATATATATGTATATCTTGTTTATACTTATGAGTATACTTCTTTCTTAATATTGTATTTACATTGTTAATTGGGGCTTTTTAAGGGGGATCTACCATAATAAATGTGACTTTTTTTTTTGCACCTGTTTTTACCACATGCTCACCCTGTCAGTGTTGAATCTCTTGTCTGTTTGTGTGGATGTTTGTTTTACTCAGCATTTTCAATTCTCTAATCCATTTCCTCTTCTCTCTGAGACAGCAGAACAGGGTGCAATCCATGCAGTCTGGTCAAAGGGGGGAAGGCAAACTTGCTAACAGGACAAAGGGAAATGCTGAAGGAAGAGGAAAATGCTATTTTTAGCCTACACAATAAGCATTGTGTTTGTTACTTCTAACTTCAGTTTTCTTCATGCATGTGCAATCACCATATTTTAACTATTGTCAGGGAAATAAGTAAAAAATGTTTACGATATAAAAAATGTAACAGTCAGTTTATTAGTTACTGACTCTGGAGAGAGCAAAGAAGATCGCTCTGTCAAACTTTCTTTCTTTTTGATGAATTAAATTCGTATATGTTTATTAACTTGTTAGTAAATCCACCGATATATATATATATATAGCTCTTAAAGCATGGCTTAAAGTGTGTAGTCTGCAATTCCACTTCTAAAAAAGACCCAAGTAGGCACTTTACTTTTACTGAATTGAGTGGAATTGTCTTCTCAGTAAATGAAAAAACTAAAGTATTAATAAAGAAGAGGTACTGAAGGCAAGCTTTAAAGGAATAGTTCAATATTTAGAGAAAAGCCATTGTTCAATTCAGAAATTAAACTTCAATATTTCATTTAAAGTGGACCTATCATGCTATATTTGAATAATATAGTCTAGGACCATACCTATATAAGGCATATTTAAACTTTTTTTTTTTCAAAATACCAAACAGATAATGCATTTTAGCCATGCCTCATTTTGCTCAATTTGACAATTTCTAGCTCTGGGCAGATTCAGTGAGAACAGCACCATCTACTGGCCTGGCATATGTACTACAGCGTCTCCAGCGCTTTCATACGGCAATGGCCGTGGCTGTCTCCTCCTGATTGGTGGAGTTGGCCCAATAGCCGTAGCGCCACCGTCCTGACGTCAGGACAGTGTTCAAATCTGGATCAGTTTTGATCAGATCCGTTGCAGCCCCTTTTTTAGAGATTTGGGTATGGAGGAAAATAGAGAGGGTTGTGTTTTCTGACACTTGGTGAGTTCCCTGGAACACCGGGGACACATTCATGTATAAAAGACGTACAAAAGTGCATTTTGCATGATAGGTCCCCTTTAAGTCCAGTGTGGCCACAAACTCCCCCGACTATTCTTGATTTCTTTATCAAATTGAGGAAGATGATATGTGTTTGGGCTTCAAGCACAACAATGAAATAAAAGGCCTTAAAGGGCCCATGTCATGCTTTTCCGGTTATTACCCGTCCCCTTGTGTGTTATGAAGGTTTCTATGCATGTAAACGGTGTACAGAGTCACAAACCCTCAAAGTACACCCTGTAGCGAGTAAAACTCTAACACAGAAAATACCTCCCCAAAACGCCTCGTTGGAGATACGTCATTGTCCATTTGATTCTTCCATTTCGTTCCGGGTACGGCATGATGTCAAGCCGTACCCGGAACGAAATGGACCAATCCGTGGAGCCGTTACGTTAAGCCCCCGCTGATTGGTCCAAATTGACCAATCCACGGACTTCCTCACACACACATCTGTGTGCAGGGAGCAGGCAGCTCAGCTGATTTCTCCTCCCTGGCTGCAGGCTGATAACAGACAGTTGGGATCGCGGCAAAATTCTCTCTGCAGACCCATTCTCACAGCGTTTATCAACCTTTTTCTTACTCAATATCAAGCCACACTTATTGTTTTTACTTCGGCTGTGAGTTTGTGTGTGCTCAGGATGAGTTTGGCTGTGTATCGCTAACAAGGAAACAACACCTCCACGGAGCTCAGCGCGATTCACAACGTCCCGACCAATCAGAGCACACTGTGCTCACAGGGAGGGTGGGGGCTGGAGCTATTGGAGCTACAACGAGCCGTTCAAGGCAGAGAGTGAAATTCAGTGAATACACGTAGTTTACAGAGATGCTATATGAGAAACCAATGTGAGTTTGGAAAATTGCACAATATAAATCTATTCTAGTAGACCTCAACAATGGAATTATGATCAGTGGAAATGGCCATGACATGGGCCCTTTAAGATGATAGTTAAGGTTTAAGTAGGTAGGACCCAGACAAAGATAGACTTGAAAAGGGAGCGGCGGGATAATAAATATAGCTTCCTGCCTTATGTTTGGCCTGAAGAACAACAAATGATGCATGATGATTACATCATTGTCCGGGACCTCTGCTGGGTTTCATCCGGTGGTCCTACAGTGAGGACATGAATGGGAGGTGAGACATAACTCTGACCTGACCTGTGCACATGTGGAGGTTATTTTAGAAGTCCAGGAAAGGGATGAGAGGCTGCCTTGATGCAGACGTCATTTTTATGACCTTCAGCTATTTATTCTTCTCATTATCACTGATACAGATAACAGCTCTGAACCTTTAGTAACACTTCTTACCAAGACAGAAGGTTTGGCTAGCACAGTGTTGCAGATCATAGGTCAGTAAAATGTACAAACCATCTTTTTTTTTAAAGTAGCATTATGTCATGTTTTGTTCTCATGGGGCAGCAGTACACTCTGGAAACAAAACATTGACATACAGTATAACTTTGTTCTACATTTACTCATCCAGCAGACACAGAGCAACTTAAGCATTTGTTTGAACTTGTTTTTATACACACCTGACACACCTGTTTTAGCTCCATTTTTGGTCATCACCAAACTCTTTAAAAAATAATGTGGCTAATAATTCCTCTACTTTTTTCACCAGCTTGTCGCTACATTTGTCTCTGTGGTGCTGAGCACGTAGTGTAACGTGGGTTTACCAGAGCTGTTGTGCTGCCAAAACATTAGGCTGAAAGACACTAAATCGTTCAACTCTGCAGATTTCAAAGTTGTGTGATTTTTTTTTTTTTCTCAGTGGGTTTATCACTAAAAGTGACACATTGCACATGTAGTAGGCCTGCAAACATACATACATATTGATGATTGTAAGCTTGAAGCCTCAAGGGATTTTTAAAGTGAAATCACCTTTTAGGTGACCTTAAGAAAACATACAATATTTTTAAATATAATAATGCCAAAGGTTTCTGTTGGGAATCACATTGTGCAGTATTATGACTATGAATACCCTCTAAATCACAGATTACAATACCATGAAACAATGCAAACAAGACATTTGCAGTTGTTTTTCAGGAAATGCTGTCTACAGCTGTGCAGCAACACCATGCATACATTGCTATATAGGAGCTCAGCAAACAGTGTGTTTCCCTCTGGCCTGTGTTTGTCACTTGATATGCCTCCTCGTCACAGGCAACTCTGTTATATGTGTCTCACTGGGAGAACTTGTGGAGATATGTACCGTGGACCTCTCCGGTTACAAAACATAGCCTACATTGCAGCAGCACTACCCTGCTGCTTCTAAATGTCAGGCAGACTGCAAGAGATGCTGACTCTGTTACATAAATGGAGGATGTTCTCATAATGTACAATCCAAGAAGGCTTGTAAACTTTGAACACTGTTTTGAATGTGTCTGATCTCTAACTACAGCAGCGGGAGATCATTTGTAGTGGAAATAATTTGGACTTGTATGGGCCTCTGGGTTAAAGTTAGTTAATAACCAAACCAATCCTGTTCAAGTGAAAGAAAACATTTACTTGTTGCATCTGAATAAGCTCATTTAAAATAAGAAAAAAGTAGTCTAACAGAGGATTATAAAAAATGTATTGTGAGCAGCATTCCAGTGAAATACATCGGAACATCTTAATACAATCATCATCTGTTGAGCTAGCTTCAAGTGTCAGAAAAGGCAATTGGGTCGAAATTATGTATTTGTTTTTACTGCATAGCTAAAAGTGGGTGAAACAATATTACATGAGGCACTGAAAGTAAAGTCACGATGAAACAGCTGATAAACAATCACCAGCACTCCATCAACACTGGTCATTCAGTGATAGGCTCATCCCAATATCTGCAGAGAAAATATATCCTGAAAGGACATTGTTTTTAGAAATCAAACCTGTCTGCAGGATAGTAAACTTATTATTTTGGAGTCATACACCTGCAGAGTATTGACACAGCTGATACATGGCAACAATCTATACACTTCAGAGTCCAAACGTATGGGAAATCAATGATAACTGCAAGAAACTGTATCTCCAAAGAATATTTGTGTCTCTTATTTTGCTGCAAATGCAAACAACACTTTATAATCTGCATATCCTGTACTTTTTCACACAGTAATACTTTGAAATGTTCTTTCTAAGTTTGTTACAAAATGTTGTCTATAAAAATAATTGCTACCTCACAATGTTTTGTCCAAACATGTCTAAACTGACACAAATGTCTGAGCTGAACACACAAAAGAAGACAGAAACCTGAGACACTTGGAGCTTTTAAAGGCAAGCAATGATATTTCTAAATCAACCCTAAATCACTAAGCAGGCCGGTGAAGAGGAGATAATGTGCTCTGCTTTCTTCGTCCCAGTATTACCTCTAGCAGCAGTGTTCTGAGATATACTGTCTCAAAGCTATTTTAAAAGTCCATTGCCTGTAACATAATCATGACATCTGTAATACAGTAAAGGCTGAGCAGTAGATATTACTTTAAGGACACATGCAGTGGCCTAATATTTCTTCTACAGACCAGCTTACTTACCACAAGGCATGATCCACATGAACTCCCTTGCAGCCTTCTTTACTTTAATTTGAATCAACTTTAAAAGAGTAGACAAAACATATGGAACAGAATGAGTGAAGAAAACAAAATAAAAAGACCCTGTGCAGTTTGTTGGCAAGTATGACAAAACGTTTATAATTCCTATTTTAGTCATTACTTTTTCCAACTCATTAAACGGCATTTGGTATGACATATACCATGTTAACTTATGATTGTTTTTAAAAACACACCTTGCTGCATTTCTCTGAGATAGTGATAAAGGCACTTTCAGTAATCAGGCCGTATAGCATTCTGGCCTGTTAATCTTTAGGTCCTGAGACTCATCTGTTTCCGATACAATTTATATTGTACGTTTTATTCTGCGCCTTCACATTGTTTTAGACTGGAAATTAAGCAAGTGTTTTGTAATTGTAATGTACAATCATTACCACTAGAGGGTAGCAAGTAGTGTAATAATGTTTTGGGATGTCATTTGATAACTGCACATGATACTGTATCACTGTATAATCAAACAATATCTGCATTGATTCAATTTGCTGCAAAAAATTGAGCTTACAATTTGCAATTTCTGTCCTTTTTTAAACGGTAGGTCCTTAATATTTTCTAGAACTTTGTAACAGATATGTCTGTAAACATAAATAACTACCTCACAATGTTTTGTGGCGTCTCCAGCAAGGATATTTCAAAATCAACCCTTCATCACTCAGCAGGCCAGTGAAGAGGAGGAGATAATGTGGTCTGCTTTCTTTCTCCCATTATTACCTCTTGTGAATTTTCATCAATGAATAAATAACATTTCCTTAAAATACATCCTGCAGTTTAATTGTTGTTTACACACAGATATTTAGTTTAAAATTGTTTATTTTTATATTTTGACCACATATTACAAGTATTTTTGGATTAAGTGTACATTTCCATATAATTGTATAGCTATTTAAATAACATTTGAATAGCTTTCAATATAAGGTGACATGGATTTGCTTTGACCCATTTATACGTTCAAGTTAACCCAGAGTTTTGAATATAATTTGACCCAGCGGCTTAACCAGTGTGTGTTCTGTTGTATAGTTAACCAGCAGCTGTTAAAAAATCTACCCAAATTGCAAACATGCTGAACAATAGGTCTGTTAAATATTTAGAATGTCTTGAAAGGAAACAAAGATAACCTTTTTTAGGTCTGACTGACAGCTTTCTCTGTCAAAGCCAATGGCTGCTACAAAAACTTAAAACACAAGAAAAGAAAAAGGATTTCACTGAATTACATATATAAGCTACTGTAGTAGTGGTAAGAAACTGTACATTATTAACTGCACTATATTTCATGCTCTTCTGTTTAGTTTAAGGTAATCTTATATAATACATTTAACCTGTATTATATTCTCTATGGATTTGTATTACAGTAAATGCACTATGCTTATTTGATTGTGTTACAGTGCTGTTGCAGTGAGTGGTCCTGAGTAATATACTGAACAGATACCAGCTGCTTCTGAGGCCGAGTGCACTTTTATCCTATTCTTCTTCCTGAATGAGGCCTCTTCTGTATACAGGCTATCATTTTACAAACAGCACCAACTTGAATACAATTATGTGAACTGCAGGCCAGTAAAAATGCTTTTCCTATAGCCTAAAACTTCAAATAGTTTCACTATTTTTCTGGTGATATGCATATTTCAATACATTGTTCATGTTATTAAACCTGACACACCATTTATATCCATGGCTTGATGCACATAGTTATGGATAGTTTTCTTAAATCCTTGTAACTTTTACCAGCTTAATAGGTTTTACAAAATTAATTGTCATACCATGGTCTATTTAAGGCTGAAACCAGGGACAGCGCATATTTGTAAAAGTCAACATTGTTAACACCTGTGAAAAGGAAGATGTGCATGTTTTATCAAAGAGAGGATACATATTGTAAACTATCACTATATGTTCTGGTTAAGTGTGATTAAGGTGTGAAAAAACACAAAAGTTGGTGAAAACATGTTTTGTCATTACTTTTGCTACGTGTGACTCTCTCCCAGTTGAATGAAATGACAGTATTTCCTAAGAAAGAGCAGTCATTACTTTGACCCATGACAGAGTCGAGTTTCATGGCTTTCACTTTGTGTAAAACACAATGACCTATTGTAGGCTTTATGAAGCAGACACAGGGGTAACTCACTCAAGACAGTAGTGTACAGTATGTGCAGAAGAGGACATAATGGCCATCAACAGACTGAAGGAAGTGTAACATGGTGATAATAAACCTCCGCTCTCCAATTCTTTTGAAATAATCCCTCCTTTCAGTCAGTACCAAGCAGCAGCCTCCTCCTGCCATCCCATGGAAGGGAAGGAGGACCAGTGCCAGTCTTGTACCTAGTCTGCAATCCTTCAATGGGCCTTTGTGATTCCTGCCATCCTTCCCCCCCGGCTAACCCCCGGCAGCCCATTCAGGAGTGTCACATGGCACTCCCTCTCTGCGCCCATCTCACAATGCTGCCCTGTCATTCGCCCCTCATTGACATGCGCTCATAGTGATGTGCATTGGGGAATGATCGTGCTGGTGTACTACTTTCAAAGGAAATGAAGTGCCGGGCTGGGTGGCCAAAGTGTGGCTTCCTGGATACGGTATTCATATTTCTTAAGAGGAAGTGCGTAAGCGTGTATGTGTGTGTGTGTGTATGTATATGTGTGTTGGGAATTGGTGGTGAGATTCAGCAAATGTCTCACACTCCCACACCTTTGACTGTCAGTTACCATGGGAAAATGTTTGATTGATGCTGAACAACAAGCCTTGCTAACACCATACCGTATATAACAATGTAAAAGATTATGTTTGAATGTTACTATGGAAAAAACTACCAAATGTATATGTAAGTGCCAGGCTACAAGTATGTGTTAAACCCCCAGGCTTATTAGGTTACAGCACGTCTGTTAAAGATGAGGGAAACTGATCAGCAATAAGGTTTCAAATGTATATCTTGGTTACATACTTCCATATCACACAACCCACAAGTCTATTTAGCTTTGATTGTCAGATTATTTTATATTATAATTCTAGATGGTTTTAAATAGGTATATGAGAACTGACAATTTCCAGTGACATTACAAGCGTTCCTTCAACCTAACACTGAACACAATTCAGAACAAATATTATACTCCTTGACAGTGACATGTGGGCCTGTACAAGTGCTGTTCTGGGTCTAAAAGAGGTGAGCTTTCTGCTCTCAACTTGGTGGAAATCGAGTTACTTGTGAGCTGATACTCAGTCTGCAGATGAAATAGTTTACATAGATAGTCCAGGTCATTTAGAATATTCCACAGTTGTAAAAGTTATGTTAAAATTATCTAATTTGGGCTCATTGGAAAATCTAATTACAAATATGGTATGTTTTATACCTAAATCCTAAAAAAATGGCATGTTGACGAATAAAGGCAACTAAGCATTGACTGCAATCAAATAATTAAAACATATTTGACAATAAGTTAGGAAATACACTTTAAAATGCATTTGAAAAAGGCATGAAACTGTTATGTAAAACAGATAATAGCCAAAGAGTTTTCCTTTTAAAGTAGAGTGTTTGAATATAAGACCTTTAGCATAAAACGATTTTTGAGGATGAACGATTTTTACACATTGTAGAATAACTTCATAATAAATCACCTGACCTAGAATAGTTTGGGACAATATCAATATAGTTGTAGTTTCAAGAGTTACTGTGTGTCCCTCATATAGCATAATGGCCTTGTGACTGTCTAACTTCCAACTGTCTTCCTTGGGCCTTAAATTAAATCAGACATTCATTATTTGATGGATTCTAAATTGCCTACCAGAATATATCTGAAACTCAGTTTAGATTATTCATCCATTATCCATTGGGGAATATTCCTTGAGAGACACTGTCTTCTTCTACAATAATTGACAGATTCACAAGAAAAATGGCCCAAAAAATAGCCGTGATGTACAAGAACATGTCAAGAGGGAATTTTAAGAATTACCAGCATTTGTGACTCTTTTTCTCAGCCTTATCCTCCCTTTACCAAAACAGGCAATAATCACCAGTACCATCTTCACCATTGAGAAAGACTAACAGCATAGTTCACGAGAGCAGAGAGCATGAATGAACCCTGCTTGCTGCTATTACATCACGCTTAAAAATAAAGGCTCAATTTAGAAGCAGTGGTGGTTTCATATCATGAAAAATGAACCTTCATCATTTTTTATCGTTATTATACTCAGATGGTTCTCAATGGTGTGTTGCACAATAACTTTAACTTGTGATGGGGTATGTTTACACTGTGGCCCAAATACTTAAAGAGCAGAAGACTTCTTCCAACATCATATTACAGTTTTTTATTAAGTGCATCAAGTTTACATTAAAAAAGACAATATTGAGTCACTTACTAGACTCTAGTTTGTACTTTTTATATTGTAAAACAATACAGTCTATTTTGGTTTTATTATATAAATTCTATAGGCCTACTGTGTATTTGTTTCTTTTATCTTTATCCTTTAAAAAGTATACTTAGCACTTTTGTATTCTTATGTAATAATGTGTACTTTTATGTGATTATAATTATGTTGGCTATTATTTAATTGATGTCATTTCATTACATCACTAGATAACTTCAGATGTAATTCTGTATTCTGGACGGAAATATGAATAAAGCCCTCTTGATTTATTTTTATTTGAGTTCATCCATCACCATTAAGGAACCAGTAGTGATTCATATGCCCCAATATTTTTAAGAATCACTTGCAATGGCTACGTGACCATGTGCAGCACCCCTCCCTCCCTCCTTTACCTCCCCCTCTCTCCCATGCTAGCATCACTCCCCTCGTGCTGTACTCAAAACCTCCAGCGGAGCCATCGCTGTGTATGCCGAGCTGACTGGGGGAGGTCGGATCTGTACTGGTTGTCGTGGGCTGTGCAACGTGTAGAGCCGTGCTGATTGCGAACCCTCTGCATAACGACGGATTTTTAAGAGGGGAATTCACTCACCCGGGGAACCCTTCCCTCCCTGCAAACACGTCCATCCACCACGTTCTTCATTTATAAACGGAGTGTTTTTGTTGCCTCTGCTTCCCACTACCACAGCTGGGATTTGGTCAACATCTCAGGCGGGGGTTGTGTGATGAGGTCGCCCTGCAGCCGGGGTCTGGTTACGATAAGATAAGGCGTTTTTTGTTGCTAGGGCACTTTTGGCTAAAGCGTTTTTTGTTGCTAGGACACTCTTGGCTCCATTTTCAAAGCCTCCTCGCACCCCGAGTGTGTGAAGAAATACACAGCTGAAGGACATAGCTACTACTGGGCTGAGAGACCCGCTGGTGAGTGGATGCTACTCCTTGTTTTAACCCCTTGTTGTTAGCTGCTAACACTGTTATATTGAATGTGTTGTACTTGGCAACAAGCAGTCATATTTTAATGTCAAGACCAGTCAAAGGTGTTGTTTACTCACTAGTTTAACCAGTTAGTCACAGTATAACATCACAGGGTTTTTGAAGAGCTGTGTGTGGATGTTTGAACTGACACTATTATTGTGTTTTAGTAAACGTGGACAATGGGTTGCTCCGGGGAAACTAAACGCTATGTCATTTGCAGCTAGCCGTAAACGCTGCTAGCTAGCGAGCCTACGCCCAGCTGTCTCCTGTCCTTTTAATGAGCAATAACCACAGAAATATTGGGTTAATCTTAGCTGCAACATAAACCTGTATTAATGTAACGATATATATACTGTCATTAAAGCTCTCATAGTGCCATAACTGGGTACAGTCAACCCAGCTCTATGATATAGACTACTATCAACGCACATAAAATATGATTAATTATAAGAGCAGCAACCATGGTTTAAACTCACTTTTAAGAGAAAACTGTGATGGCCCTTTTGAAAACGCATGGTAGGGACACCGCAGGGCTTTCTCTGCGTTTCCGTCAACACTGACAGCATTGTGTGGGCTGTAACCATAGACTTGAACACGCATGAGCCATAACACGCTTAGTGGGTGTAGTTGGCAGCAGTGCAAATATGAGGCAGTTAAATGTGCATACAGTTTTTTTGTAGAGATTTACATATAGGAAATGTGCGCTTATGGTCTCTAATCTGATAAAATGGTGCATGAGAGAGGGTTGTTTATGATGTAAACCTGATATTGTCAGAAATCATGTTCATATTGAACGACTGCCTGCAGTGGAAGCAGCTGCCATGTAACCAGAGACAATGTTCAGTGTCCTCTCCTGAATCGGTCATCTTAATAGCATCTGTTGATGGAATACATCTCAATCATGGAGAAGATACTGCTTAGCCTTCTACCGTTTAAGAATTGTGGGTGTCAAATGTTTTAAATGCCACTGATGCAAATTTGTGATTTCGTTGCAAGGTATGCTGACAGGCTAGATTATTTTACTTAAGTAGCTGGTGGAAAGTACAGTGTGCACATGTGTGGAATTTTCTATGCACTGATCTCTGAGAGTGAAAACCAAACTAAACATCTGGTCTCTTAACAACACAGATGCAATTGGTAAGTATTGTTAGTCCCTGAAAATTCTCCTTCAAATGCAAGTAATATTGTCACTAAACCATGCAGCCATGATAGTGCTAGAAAATGATTTTTATGCAAACAAGAAAATGTGTTTTCAAGACAGAAATCATAATATAAGACTGTCTTAAACACAATACTGAAGAGATGCTTGGCAATGTGAGCATTAGCACTCAACTCATCTTGAGCTGAAGTGGTCAAACATTGCACTGCACGAGTCGATGCACAAATGTAAATGCACTGTAGTAGCTACTGCTCGGCTAGATACAGGCACAAAACAAAGAAAACATTCAGGTTTGGAACATCATGCATTTAGGGCAATTTCAGGCAACCTTTAGATACAGCTAGTAAAAAATGCAGTCTAAAGCTCAGTCAAAAATATGTCAAAGCAGGCAGACTGATTTTGGTTCTCTGCAGTGGTCAGATTTTGTGGGTGTTTTTAAGTATGTATTGTTTTACAGTTGTTAGGCTTAGGATAAATAAATATGTCATCACATTCACAATATTACAGAACACTATATCGTCTGCAGATTTCATTACTTTGTGCGGCCAAAGAAGCATCTAGGATCTGTTGATTTGCCAGCCTAGTATCCAATGACTAGCACTAATAGCAAATCATTTAGTATTTGCTAAATGACTATAATGTTACTTCCTTAGAGGTGAAGCCAGATAACATTTGTATTCTTCAATGAGAGGGTATAAGGCTCAAATGACATAATTATTGAAATAGCTCACCTGATAACGAATAGCGGCAACCCAATCCTGAGGCGAGCGTTGAGCCCATGCCTTCCTGTTACTTTTGGAGGGTGATCATGTTGGTGCAACACTTGGCTTCTGTAACAGCAAGTGCAGATAGTCTTCTTACTTCACTGTCATTCATGGTTTTATTGGTATTTAGGGTTAAAGATCTTTAGATATTTCTGAAAAAACTATTACCAAAAGTAAAAACCAATCCTGTATTTCAGATTGTTTATCAGGGCTGCAACAATTATCTTCATTGTGGAATAATCTGCCGAAAATCTTCTCGATAATACAGTTACATCTAAGTATTCCTAACAATTACTCTATGATAAGATCACCAATCATTGCAGTTATGTTGTTGTGTTGAAACTAGTTGTGTCATTTTCAAGAGGAAATGAGCATTACTTCATGAATTTACTAAAGAGCACTGGTGCCTCATATTGAGGGCAAAGGTTGAACAGTCAGCTACTACATTACATAAATCAATTGAATCAAACTGGTGTCTCTTGAACCATGTGGAGCTGGTCCAACATGTTCAGTATAGGCTACACATTGCTGCAACTTTTGAGATGTGGCTGAGTAGTGTAGGATTAGTATGCAGAATTAGTGGAAAATATATATATATATAGGCCTTAGAGCTCATGTCAAACCATAATAGACTAAAAGGCCTTTTGTGTGGCTAGTAGGCCAGTCTTTTTACTCTCAGTGTTTTAACTTCAGGGTAAAAAGATGCTGTGGTCCATTTTTATGTTATTAACCCTCCACAACTCTCTTGTAAGCAACTTAAACTGTAACGTGGTTTAACCTTAATTGGCATCCTTCAAGCAGCTTGAATATGAAATAAAATGAACGGACAAAAACAATAGTGCTTTCAATATGTTTACTCATCTACTCATCTAATTTCAACACCAGCGTTATATGTAGCATATCATAATCTGTCTTGCTGAGATTTTGCTACATAATTTGAGATACAGTATGCAGGGTTTTGTCTGAACCGCTGCGCCCTCTTACTTTCGGCTTGCGCCCTCATACCGAAATGCAGATTTCCCCCCAGAAAATGTTAAAGTGGTGCCAGAAAACAATATTTCTGTTAGTCAAAAAACGGTATGATTACAACAAAAATATAAAAATGGTGTCAAATCGACCGTCAGACAGCATAGACGGCTTCGTTTTACGGAGCTCCGAATAATTAGGGGATCTGTTGTCATGCCAAATGGATGCCAAGTGTCATGCATAAAGCCTGCCTGGGCATCGGTGATTGATCAAGTTGCCTTTGTTGCTATCTCGATGCAGAGTAGTTGGTGGCTAACTTTTGACTTTGTCTATTTATTGTGTTACTCATTCGTGTCATATACTAATTATATCATAATTGTTGTTGCTCTTGGCTTTAAGTACAGGCCCTTGGCAAACTCAAACACATTTCTCAAATAGATTGACTAAAAATTCTCTGAAAATACGTTCAATGAGTAGGCATACAATGCGGGTGTCCATTTATAAATAAAGTGAGTTTTTTAGATTTAGTCATAGTTTGTGGTTCGACACCTTTGCATGCTTGCATGTCTCAGTTAAAGTTTTTGTTTATTTCCTGCAGGTCAGTATAACTCCAAGAGCCGATATGATGTGTATTGGGTTCAGGTTGTTTTTATGTTTCAGCATGACTTACTCACACTCACATGACTACAGTTTTTATTTATAGTGCTTGTGACGCTGCACTATGCAGACCAATGGTCCGGTTGCTCTAAAGTAGGTATCACTAAAAAATACATGGCAAAAGATTAGGCTTGTTACAAGTAATTATAATCTTGTTCAGTGGTACTGTTTAGAAAAGGTTATTTTTAAATGAAATCACTGACCACTGTTGATTTAAAGGTGACAATGTGTGGGTACTAAACAACCATAGACAAAAGTCAACAAACAGTTCACAAAAAATATAATTAAATTGGGTAGAAAGTCAAATGTTGACCGACAAATGAGGTGACATGGAGTACTGAAAGTAGAAAAAAAATCCTCCAGAAAAATGTGGCGTTGGATACGGGGAGACGAGTGCTATGAGACAGCTGTGTGTGTCAGTTCCTCTTGTTTGTGTCAGCTTGTGTTACTATCAGAGTCCACGCAGGAAGGATGAGCTTTAATGGGAGAGAGGAAGGGGGGGAGGGCAAATATAGTAAGGTCATAACACACGTTTTATTCTGGTCACATTTACATGCTTTTAGTTCATGAATGAACCGCTCTTCTTTCACAGATATATCATTACAAGTTTCTAAGAGGTTTTATTTATAGTTAAAACCATAACCCTTATTCTCAGACACCATTCCAAGGATTAATAACGTCTCAAAGCTATGTCAGTTTAAAACTTCACTAAAGAAAAGTAGCTTAAAGTAGTAGATTAAAAGTAGATTATTGTTTTTGGAGCAAAGGAGGAACGATTTAAAAGTCATCACAGAGCTTCAGTCGGCAGACTTTAAAACAACAAATAAAGCAAGAAATCTAGGTGTAGTGATGGACTCGGACCTGAATTTTAACAGTCACATTACAACAGTTATTAAGTCTGCATTCTATCACCTAAAGAATATATCTAGGTTTAAAAGACTAATGTCACAGCAGGATTTTGAAAAGCTTGTCCATGATTTTATCTTCAGTAGACTCGACTACTGTAATGGTGTCTTCACAGGTCTCACTCAAAAATCCATTAGAAAGCTGCAGCTGATTCAGAACGCTGCTGCTCGAGTACTCACTGACACTAAAAGAGTGGATCACATCAGTCCAGTTCTGAAGTCTTTACACTGGCTTCCAGTCTGCCAAATAATTGATTTTAAAGTACTATTGCTGGTTTTTAAAGCACTAAATGGTTTAGGACCAAGTTATATTAACGATCTCCTGCAGACGTATGAACCGTCCAGGAGTCTCAGGTCTTCTGGGACGGGTCTGCTCTCTGTTACAAGAGTCAGAACTAAACATGGAGAAGCAGCGTTTAGTTTTTATGCCCCGACCATCTGGAACAAACTCCCTGAATCCTGCAGGTCAGCTGCAACTGTTAATACTTTTAAATCCAGATGAAAAACGTATCTCTTTGACGCAGCATTTGGATGAGTTGTTCATATTCACACTGCAGTATGGCTTTTATTCATGTATTTTATACCAGTTGTGTTTATTTTATTATCTTTGCTTTTTAAATGCTTGTCTTTAAATGCCATTTTATAATGTGCTTCCACTGTATTTATTCTTAATTGTCTTTGATTTTATTTTGTAAAGCACTTTGGGTTGCCGTGTGCTGAAAGGTGCAGTATAAATACACTTGCCTTGCCTTCATTTTCAGTGTTCAGTTTAAATTGAATAATTTTGTTCGCAGTTGGTCATTCAGAAAGCAACTTTAAGACCTTAAGGCTGGGGTAACTTGTACATGATAGACTACCGGTAGTATTGGGTGTAAATCTAAAATGTGTTTTTGACCATATTTATAGGACGTGCCTTTTATTTCTTGCAGTAAAGTCAGAATCCAAAATGATAAACATAACACATAACAAAAGACCACTGCCTTCAGTAAACGAACAACACCTCACTGGACATTGCTTGCAGCATGAAAGAAGCTTTATATTATTACATTTTGTTAAAAGAAATGATCGTGTGCCATTCATTATTGACCGGCTGCAGTTAGATGCATGCTTGTAAATATACATAGGTGTATTAAGTGGCATTTAAGATAAATTGGAATTCAATCAGCATCAGGCTGACTTTCTCAGCTCCTCTCAAGTCGTTTTCCTGCCACATCTCCCAAACTAGTAATAGTCACAGCGACCTACTTACTGTAGAACTTGGTACAACTTTGAAAAAGCCAACTTTTTTTAATGCATATTTTAGGACTTGAAGTTGAAACACAGTTCCTGAACTTTGTACACCGCTTTCACAAGTAATTGGTGTGTGTGTGTGATCATACATATTTTCATCTTTATTTCTCCTAGGAAGAACCACTGTCGTACCGTTTAGAGAGAAAAGAGTCTTTTAAAGCTTTATACTCCCCTTCCTGAGAGCTGTATCCTAAGCCTGTGTGCTTTTTATGCTTTGTAATCGATCCGTTTCCTCCACTTCGGCTGAAAGAATGATTTAACTAACCAGTCTTGTCGTAAAGCATTTAAACTATGAGCAATTTTGTTTTGATGGACAGTTAGATTCCCCGCAATTAAATGACTGAACATTTGGTGTGCAAGTATCATCTGAATGTGGGCATTACACTAACCAGAGCCAGAACATTTTCAAGAGCCCTTTTGCTTTTCCTCCGAGGCCCCGGAGTTTGTTGCTGCCCTTTGGCATATTAAGTTTCAGATGTGCAAATCTCTAGCACGGCTGTGGCTGCTGGTGGAAATTTCCACTTCTCATTTGGACAGCATCTGGTGAATGTGATGCAGTGGGCTGATCACAAGAGACTACTGTACAGAGCTACGGTTGGAGGGTTGGTATTCCTTATTTGATCACAGGATAAAACAAGCAAATAAAAAAAAATAAGAAAAGTGTGAAGGATACATTAAGTAAAACAACAATTATGGAGAGGAAAATTACAGAGCACAAGGGTATTCTCAAACCCATTGCCAAACATTTTTCTTTAGAAAAACAAATACAAGTATTACTCAGCAGCTTCCTGAAACTTATTCTATCACATGACAAAAATGTGAAATATCATGGGTCCAAACATGTCATTTGTCCATGTGATTTGGATTTGAATAGTTGAGCTACTATTATATATGAGAAGGGTATAGAAGAGGGCTGTGGAGTCTGATGGGTGGCTTTGTGTTCATTATGTTTGATTAGGCTCTACAGTCATCCCATTGTTAGTAATTCGTTACGTAATGACTGCGCAATGACCGAGAGAGGGTTCTCCGGTCAGATTTGTTCAAGAATGATCTTCGGTTGTCTGAAAACATTAGTGGTCAGATGTTTTTGTTTGATAAAGAGAAGTCTATATACAAATATGGTTTCTGATATGGTTTTAAAGATCAATTACCATGTTCTACAGATACTCTTGCCAACTATTCCTACATGCAGCATTGTCTTGAATCAGATTTCAGTTTTTTGATAAACTGGTATCGCATATCAAACTGTGAAGTATGTGTACTGTAATGTGTTTCACTTTTTAAGAAAGTCTGAATACTTATTTGACATGGAATAGGTCAAAATGAAACCATTTTGTAACTCAAATAGGTCATGACTCATTGGCGTAGTTGAAAGGGTTATTCAAGAAGTGATTGTGTTTGTATTCTGGGTTAATAATTACTAAATACTAATAATGTGTCCAATAGTGAAACAATACCGACCGACTGAAGGAGGTGTAGTAATAACGTGTTGTCTTTGCTTCACTTGGTTAGGGAGTGATGTTATCCTCAGACGAAGAGCTCCCACACACTAGCAGCTCATTGATTTATTGGAAAATAAAAGTATAGCCTACAACTGTTAGTCAAAATTCCTCCTGATCTAAACAGACCCTTTGAATGTTCGATTGTTTCTCGATCTTATGTAGGGGAATGCTCTCTTAGTTCACAAAGAGGGGTAGAGTGTAAACAAAGATCTGATGTTCATGTGTATTGTGTGCCCTGACACCCTGACTGAATCGTGTTTTCTTGCTGACTTGTAAAGGGTTTTTTCTTGGTAATTGTTTGACATGATTCTTGGTATTGCCTATAAGCATCCGCTGTGTGCATTCAAAAGAGTGTGGCTACCTTTCTTGTTAAGACGTTACTTACTTAGTAGCATTAGCAGTAGCATACTATGATTCAATTTCTTCATTTTTGTCCGGGTTATGTCAATTTTTATGCATCATTTCAGTTTTAATTTAACAGGCAAAAGTATGTCTCTTTTATAATATGGTTTAGTCCTGATGCAGCAATTACATGTGATGTAGCTCTATAACCGCTGATATTGACCAAGCAATGTGGTGTGCAGTCACTTTGTTACCACATCTTTCTGTTCAATCATACCACAGGAAACCGTTCACATTGAATGTGAAGAGTGATTTGTTCACTCGCGCTCATATCCTATAAATGTGATGTGCTGTGCTGTGCATGGTCTTGTTGCTGCTTGTGTAACAGGGTGAGGTCATGTGAAAATGTCTGCGTGGGCAGCTGGTGGCAGAAATGGTGGGATGTGGAGAGCAGATGCAAATCAACTGCCCTCTCCAACTAGAAGACACTAATGGCGCATTTCCACTACAGCGTGTTTTAAGCGTGCCCCGGCCCGTTTTTGGTTGCGTTTCCGCTAGGCGTAGTTCCGGCTAGCGGGGACTTTTTCACAGTTTTTCTGGCTCTCCAAAATCGAGGTTCTTTCCGGACCAACAACCGGGCTGAGTATGCTAAATTAGTGAGAGAATCGCTGGCAACTACAACAAAATGAACACATTTGACCGTGATTTAATTGTAATACACGTTTCAAAATGATGCCGAAGTAACAACATACTGATACCGGTTAGTAAAAACCATGAATTAATGCTTTGACAAGTCTGCAGACAGACGGCAGGTGAGAAACCTTTTAAAATGCGTGTTTTCTGAATGGAGATCGGCTAAGCTAACGTTATATGCTCCGACCGTCCACACTCACAACAACGGCCTATACAGACATAAATAAACCAGCGACTGTATTCACCATGACACAGACAGTCTGTGGTTTGTACTTGTTTAACTTTTGTCTAGTTTCTGAACAGATATGAGGAGCTGTGAGCTCTGAGTGCTAACAGCTAACGGCTGATGTTGGTTTTGTGGTTCGCATTGAAGATGACATCACGGCTCCGCCTACACTGTGTTACTATAGTTACTACCCCAGTTCCTAAACTGTAATGGAAAAAAGCATAAAGTGAGCCTGGCCTAACAAGGCCTAACGAGGCCTAGCCATACCGTACTAAGCCGAGCGAGGCCCTGCCGTGGAAAAGCGCCATAACTGATACCAAGTCATTACATTTTAGCATTTCTTATTGGTCTCTAATAGGATTATCCTCTATGTTAAATCTGTTCACTACCATTGCATTTTAAATATACATCCCCCCTTCAACAGAGGGCAACAAGGTATTTTTAGATGCACTTTAAGCTATTTAATAACAGGAAGCAGGACTAATTGCTAAGCTTTGACTATGAGTAGTTTTTAATTAATTTTCTCTGAAAGTTGTAGAGCAACTACTCCCTGCCAGAGGAGCTGCACTGGGCCGCGGGATAGACCTCAAGTCTGTTGACGTCTACTTTATAGACCAGCACCACTGGTCAATTCACTCATTTGATGTTTTGATAATGATAGTGGAGCGGTCACAAATAAATCATACTAACATATCCATTCAGTTTTCCCTTACCGCCTGTATGGAAGCATTTGCACTTATTCTCTGTTAACTCATTTAGTTACATTTTGGACTGCGTATTTGCATCTGAGTGTTTAGTATCAGTGATATAAGGGTTGTTTACTGAGAAAGGGTTCCTGATAGCTTGATCTATCCAAGTCCTCTGGATCAGCAAATCTTGATACTGTAAGGGTGTTGCACATAGTGAAGAGGATAGCCTAAGAACAGATTACTTTTGAAGAAGGACCTTCAATAAGTCAAGCCTGCTTTGAATACTCCCCCCTCCTAAACTCATACTAGCTTAATGAGCTACATGTCTGTTCCGTAGCTTTTCATTGAACTGTAAAGATGGAGTTTTTCTTGTTCATCGAGTGTTTTAGGAGTCCTGTAGCTGACTTGTTTGTAGGAAGAGTTCAGTGTAGATGTTACTCGCTGATAGCACCACCACATTATATGGATTATCAGGGCCATGTCAAGCATCCATTTAATACTAATGTACACTTTGTGATTTACAGCAATGATGGGAAGGCCTGACACCATGTTAGGTTATCTGTATTTAGCATGGGGTTATTTTGATGTAGCAATTAGCAGCTTTGCAACTGTCATTTTTAAGCTACATGGAAGCTGTGGTAGTGGATGTTTGGGAGCAGGTCATTTTTAACAACTGGCTAACAATTATGCAGATTTAAGTGTTGTGTTGGCTTACAACACTCTGTAAAGTTGTTTTAAACATCTGTCAAGCGCGAAAAGTGTTAATATATTTCTCAAAATCCTCCTTGGTGAGATGTTCTGAAGAAAAAACATCACGCATTTTTTGTATTATGAATATGATGCATGACTGTAGAAAAAAACAAGCTCACAAGCAGAAGCAACATTTCTAATTCATGCACTGTTTTTTTAGTAAGATTTGAAATAGCTTTACTGGATTACTAGAAAAGGGGAACTAATGAGCCTTTCACACTCCTTGAGGTTGTTGAATCATCAATGTTTATGTACCACCATTAA
The DNA here is from genome assembly GCF_902827165.1 of Trematomus bernacchii. NCBI lineage: Eukaryota > Metazoa > Chordata > Actinopteri > Perciformes > Nototheniidae > Trematomus > Trematomus bernacchii. The sequence continues at coordinate 5,027,017 of NW_022987593.1, read as the reverse complement.
GCATGTCTAGGAGAAAACTATGTAGCTTTAGCTGCCAATTCACTGGAGGTGCATGCCCTCTCCGGTGGCAAGCCACAGCTGACTATTTAAAGCTGATATGTTAATCCACATCTCAAATTGGACCTGCTTTTACACACCTAGGTAGCATTTGCTAACCTCCCTGGCTACAGGAGCTGCAGCTGAAAAGGACAATTTCTAAGTTAAGTTCTAAGTTTGAAGCCAAAATTATAGAAAGGACCGAAGTGATTTCCAGCTACTCTTTAGAGGCCTCTGTTCTTACTTAATTATCTACTATTTAGGGAGGATTGTCGTTGCTTTCAAATTTGTTCCGGGTTTTTTTTTTTTTTGTGCGTGTATAAAGCATGTTGCTCCACAGCACTTTGTTTCATCAGATAAGCAGGGGAAGGTTGTTGTGGCTATTTAGAGAGAGTCAGAGGGTGAAGCGAGGCTTGAATTTGGCATGGAGCCTTTGTGAACGGGGCAAAGAAGGGCTATGATCTAAATAAGTCAACAGGAGGCAACCCAGTGACAAGGCTCTCAATGACAGGTTATGTCCCTTCTCAAGGACATTTGTTAGAGATCTATGCAGACATCTCTACTCTTCAGCATGAAGGCGCCACTTGGGTATGTGTGTGTCGACAGGAAAACAATAATGATTTAGTTGTAAGTGGTCTTGCAAGATCAACACCAGTCTGTCTTTTTGAACTAAAGCTATGGAAAAGTCTGCATTTGAAATGTTATTAAGTAACTGTATTAGTGGACTAGTAGCAGTAGTTTGCTAGTAAAACAATAGTTTTCAGTGGTTGTATCTCCAGAGGTGCTTGTAGCTTATGTGAGTAGCATGTAGGTCTGCGTGTTGAGAAAAAGGGAGGTTGTCTGTTGACTTTGCTTGAAGGGAAAGCCAAAGGAGAAGCAGGGCTGGAGTTTGGCAAGCAGCCCTAAAACTTGGACAAAGAAGTCAAAATGACGTCATTACATGATTTATCTACAGCTTATTCAATTGTTGACAATATATACACAGAGTCATGCCACAAAAGCAATATCTAAAATGACCTGTTCTGTTTGGAAATGTAAAAGGAAATGGACCACGCTTTTGGGAGGTGGCCAACTTGACCTGGTAATGGTTGGGCTTCCCTTTTAATTTGATTGGCATTGAATCTCTTGGTGTCATCCACAACACACTGAAGGCATCCATCTTTTGTCTTAGCTGCTGTCTGTCTCATCAAAAGATTTGACAATGAACTAAGAGGAAGCCATAGAAACATTTTAGGGCCATTTACCATCAGCTTTTTTTTCTCTTCTGCATACTAGTGGCTGCGTATGTTGTATATGTAAGTGCTTGGTTGGTAGTTATTTAGACATTTAAACATATGTTGAATTACAGAAGTTACAAATATTACCAATCAAGGTAATATAATGAGCCATATCATTACCAAAAGAACTTGTTTAAGCCTAAACAGAAGTGATCTTCACAGCAAATGACGTTTATCCCTTTTACGGGGATACTCTGCATTGAGATACCGATAATGACAGCCGATACTGGATGGAGTAATGTTATAAAGAGGCTTCTGAGGGTAATGCTGAGAGTGTTCCTCACTCTGAGAAACCTAAGTGATATAAAAGAGAGCAAGTATCGGTGGCATACACTCATGGTGTAATCATTAAGCAGGAGAGGATTGTTAATGGCCTCAGCAAAACTCTGAAAACTTTCCACTGTCCAGTAAGTGTACAGGAATGAAGCTCTTGGTGTTTAGTGAAGGGGAGGGGCACAAGAGAGGGTTCTCAAAGGAGCCAAGTTATTCCTGTCCTCTCCTCCTCCTCCGCTCCGGTAGGCGGATACATGTCTAGTCATGTCCTTTTGGTATATGGAGTAAGAGCTCTTGACCCTGTGTGGTCCTTGGCTTTTATGAATCACTTTTCCAGGAAGCTATATATGCTGTTACAATGTTGTCAAATACATGTTACACGATAGCCTTTATAAACATTGTTTTATTTACCAGTTTTTTTTTACAAAAACGCTGTCTATGGTTTTGATGCTTTATGTGTGAAATATAAGATGGCTGTAAGTATAAAGCTCAATAAGACTTTCACATATCCTCTAAAGTAACAGTATGGCAGGTATTGCGACAGACATCCACTGTTGACGTTCAGGGTACATTCTGAGGTTTTGGCATCTGGCCAAATACAGCAATTCTTATATCAGCTGTGCAGGAAGGACCACTGACTCATTAGTTAGGGATGTCGGGAATAAAGGGCCAAAGGGCATATTTATCCATAACATACCGTGGTATTTTAGCGAATAACTCTCGTGTTTTTAGTGTCTGCGGGTTTCTGGGTTAAATCAGGACGGAGTCAGCAGATGCCACAGCGAGAGGAAACCTACCTCAAACGTACTTCGCACATTTCTAGTATACATCCTTGCATGTCTTGCTTACACAAAATCCACATAATGTTCAGTTTGAATGCACTATACTCAACTTTACAAAATACTTGGTATGAATAGTAGGTTAGTGTGAAAATATAAACACACCATGTGTCTCTTTCCCTTTTGTATTAATCTTTATCGACCCGGCTTAGCAATGGCCTTTATGCCGATGTCTTCAGTTACTAATGACAATTCTTATTTTAGACATTTTTAGACACATTTAATCCACATAAAAACATGGAAACAAATCTTCTAGTCTAGGGTTAAGTATAAATAATGTCAACAGAGAACTGCGTGTTACTACACGTACTGTAAAGAAGTGAAAGCTCTGCACATGCTGCTAAAGCTAACTATAGCATTTACAGTAAACCCAAAACCAAAAATAAAACAAACCCAAATGTTTATGTAATACTGAAAGTAAAACTAATTTGAAAGTGGAACTAGCTTACCCTGAGTTACAGTTTGACATTATTATTGGGCCATGTTTTTTTCCACTCACTGAGTATGTTAAAGTCCAAGAAAATATTTATAAACTTTATGACATTTATTTCTCTCCATCCAGAATATCCATGAGCTCCGATTTCCCGCACTACAGTTTCAGGATGCCAAATATAGGGTTTCAGAATCTTCCCCTCAATATCTACATTGTGGTGTTTGGGACGGCCATCTTTGTCTTCATCCTCAGCCTCCTCTTCTGCTGCTACCTAATAAGGTAAGATCCATGCTATCTTTGCATTAACACTACGCTTTTTTTTGTAATTGCTTAAAACTAATGGAAACTATAAATCTAGTAATCGACATGATTAAAAACATTGCTGTAAGGTCAGCGCTAAACTTGTCTGCATGCTGAATATAATTTATTCACCAGCTGTATGGCATTTTTATTTGGCTTCCAGTTGAAGTTGAATGATTTGTTTTATTTTTTAGAAATGTGTGTTTTTACATTTGTCTTACTAATCATCTTTTTTACACAAGGGCACAATGTTTCAACAGCACAGTTTGGAGGAAGTATCTATGATACTACAATTGATAACTTTACAGGATCATGGCACAAGCCAAGTTTAAACCTCTTGTTTGTCATCAATAACGTTCATCTAGTTAAAGCTCCTTTATCAGGCTTTTAGTTATGAGTGTAATCCAGTTATTCAGGAATAGTGGAGGTACTTTACTGGTCATTCCCGAGCCCCTCTTTTCAACCCCACTGGTCTTTTCAAAGAGTCCTGGCTGCCGTTGCTGCAGTGGTTTTCTCCTGGCAACAACAAACTGAAAATAAACAATGTCCAGCGTTTTTTATCTAAGACAGTGAGAAGCAGCAGGTCTCAACAAAATTCACCCCTCGCCACCCTGCCATATCCTATGTTGCAGGGCAAATGGTAAGTAGGTTAACTACTACTGTTGCTACGATTCCTCATCTAACTGTGAAGAAAAAACCCTATAACTTTAGTTTAGAACCATGATTCAAAACTAAAGTCAAGATTGCCTGGTTTAGTGATTAAAGGCAAAAACAGCAATTTAGATGCATTTTATGGAGCCAAATCCGAAAGGACTGGCCCCAAATGACTGAAATGATATGCACCATCATGCATGACGACTGTACAATTCATTTTAAGCCACTACTTTTACAAATTGGCAATAGTTTAATTAAACGTCAATGCCTGCCATGAAATCGTAGGGTTTCTATGCAGTTTATGTGGCTCTTGTTTACATTGAGGTGAATCAACGTTAGCATTGACATGTGACCAACACTCACATATAGTTTGACACAAGGCAGACTCTCACAGAGGAACTCAAGCTTCTCTATCAGTGAGTATTCAGTTCACACACACATATGTGAAATATGCAATGGTGTATACATCTTAAATAAATACAAAATATATTTTTAAAGTATTTCGTAAGGGCATTTTTATCTCAAAGTCTTGAGGCATTGAATGCTGAAATCATGATCATGGCCTAAACATTTTATTTGGAAAAGTAACTTTTAACATGTATTTAGTGTTCTTGAATGTTTGGTGACATACCACAAGGTAGACCATTTGGACATGTTTCATTTAAATTGATGGCATACATATATTAGATTTTGAGTTCCATATTAAATGCAGGTGAATTATGATAATGCAGCTTTAAGAGGGGGGGTCCATTTGACCACCTGTTTTTAGTTTGTCAGCTGGTTATTCTCCTCTTACACTTTGACATTGCACTTAATGGCCCCGTCAGTCACCCACGACCCCCTAACCCATGACCAGTTGTCCTCGACCCTTAGGAGTCTCTGCACCTTTTCCTGCTGACTTCTTTAAAATGTCAGTTTCTCTCCTAGACTGTGCTGCTTGTTTTACAGATCCCTCTCACTCTGCTGCGAGAGGTTAAGGTTACTTGTAATGGAGGTAAATCATACAAACCTATGAATTTCTCCTATCTCTGTTGTTTTCTCCCCTTTTTTCTACATATTTTATTATTATCCTCAGTACATAGATTCTCTTCTTACACAGTACTCTTTCTGTTCACTATTTGGATTGAGTTGTTTTGTGTTTGCTCATTTGCAAGAGCGATGATAACAAAGAGTTACACCAACAGTTGGATATAAACCTTTAACATTGGTTGTATTGGTTATATTTAACTTAATGTTTGGTGTTCGGTTTGACACTAAGGCCTAAGGTCTTCTATGAATGATATCTGCTAATATGTAACTTGAACAAATAGCTAGAAGTTTTCAGTAATGTGCTCTATTTGCACTCCTTACTGAAACTAGTTATTCCAATGTAATCTTTATTTAGTCAGTATTCTTATGTTTTCACCTGACTAATGTCAGAAGGCAAGTATTACATCTATGTTTGTCATTTCTCTCTCTTTTTCCAGGATGTATGAAACTCTAACTGACCTGGTCTGTTGTAAAACCCCTTACTCATCAAACAGATGTTTTGTCTTTCCGTCTCCCCAGGTTACGGCACCAGGCGCACAAAGAGCTTTATGCATACAAACAAGTAAGCATTCCAATGACACACACACAAACACACACACACACTTCAGATAATACAATTATTCAAAATGTAATGCCCAGCAGTAATGCGGTTTTGGGAGTATGTGTCTAGTAAAATCATGAAGATACCCTCTGGTCCTTAAAATGTCAGTTCAGCTGGTGCATAAATTAAGTTTCTAACTCTTCTGGTGGCTGCAGGTATTTTTGAGGTTTATGCTTATTAATGGATCTAGACCATTTCAATATTTAGAGTTTGTTCGGCGGGCACAAGTGTGCTTTCAAAAAATTCTAAACTGCACTTAAGCTGAAGGGAAGCAAGTGGCTCAGCCGAAAAAATCAGGTTTCACAGCTGGAGTGATGGAGGGTAGAGACACAACTCCCCTGTTCTTTAATTATGTAATACAAGCATGCAGAAAAACCCAACATGTCAAAGTCAAACACGCTGGTGACCATTAACCAACTACCTGCCAGCTAAAAAGAGTAATGGGTCCAGCTTCTCTGTGGGTTATAAGGTTACCAAGCTCATATTATATATATATACACACACACACACACACGCATACACACACAGGCATACACACACAGGCATACACAAACCCCAAAACACCTTTGTGCACATGCATTTACTGTAAGACTGTATTGTGAATTATATTATAACACACAGTATCTCTGATTCTCTTTTTTAACCTGTTGTTTTCTATTTACACTCTGATTATTAGATGTTTAGTCTTTTATTGTATTCCCAGATAACCTAATCTGCTCTTATCTCTCACTGTGCCTCTCAGGTCATTCAGAAGGAAAAAGTAAAAGAGCTAAATTTGCATGAGGTAAGCACTCATCTTCTTTCTTACGTTATTATGAACTGATCTCTTACTATCTAGTGTACAGTACATTCTGTCATTTAACCTTCAAGTTCACAATGTGCAGTTTTATCAGTTATTTCGATCTCCCCAGTCACATCCCACTTGATTTGAACAATACTTTTGTCAAAAGGTCTTCCTCTCTGTACTTTGCTGCTCTTGGTTATGCATTAGTGATGGTTGTGCCGTAATGCACTGTGCTCTCCACTGATTTGAAATAAAAGGCTAAGCCCTGGGACTCTAGAAGGTGCATTCATGCTGACATTATGAACATAAACCTTTTGGCTCTGACAATACAATTCTAAAACAGTAAGGACTCATGGGATTGTTCTGGCTATCTGTAGGTCTTCTGGGTTTATATAGTTTCTGGGTTGTGTCTAGTTTGTCAACAGTGATGAAATAAACATTATTAGTGATTTAACATTCAGTAAATCAGTCTTCACTGTCTTGTGAAAACTTGCATCCCGTGGTTAAGTCAAGAGTCCTCTTCCTACCGTTATTACGTAATGCTTTATGTCAGCTCGGCTTGGTTGGAAAATTACAGGCAGCAATCGGTGTGTTAAGCTGGCTACACACCAACCCGATTTTGGGAGTCAGAGGCAGTCGGGCATTCGCGGCGCCCTACTCAGGTTGGTGTGTCCCGCACCGTCGTCTCTTTACGGCACCTTTTCACACAGGTCAGAGAAAGTCGGCCCCAGCAATCACTCTGATTGGCTGTTCACACTACCGCTGCCTGCTGGTAAGGACAGTTATTGCCACTCGTCGACTGAAGTATTTGCGGTGTGTTCGTAGCGGGCGGCGTAGCTGACGCAGGCGGCGTAGCTGACGTAAAAGTTGGGAAGCCTTCGGTACGCGTTCTTTGGTCTCAGGTGGGTGTGTAGCGGCCTTTAAGCACCCGCACTGACTTTGCATCCAGGAACCCTTTAACACTGAAGTGCAAATGAAATGTTAACAATAGCATCTTCGTGTGGGCTTTGACACGTGGCTAAGCACACTTTCTTGTCATCAGTGTTGTAACTTCCCACTGTTTCATCCGGCCGCGGGCTTGCGCTGTTTATGTTTTTAGAAACGGAGAGAAAACATTGGAAGGTGTCATATGAGTGAAGACTGTGACACAATGTCCAAGCTGTATTTGTTTAAAAACAACACACACACACACACACACACACACACACACACTAGCCTTGGTGGAAGACCTAGTTTTGAAGGCTCCCACGCCAAAGGATCACCCTGGATACACAATTATTGGCTAAGATGCATAAATTCAATCTCTGCATTTTTATGGAATATGTGAGTGAGAGTGCTAATATGGGATCAGCTTACTGGGCAACTCATGTTCAAGGTTGTTTGATGTGAAACCTGATCAGTTATCCTTTTTGTAGTATGACTTTAAACCCCTCTGTCTCATATATCAAAGAAGACCTCATACACTATGATATGTGAAGAAAAACATAATGCAAAACCATCTAATATCTTTCATTTTTTATTATTTTTACAATCGTAGTTATACTCAAATGTACAGTACATACAGTAGATGTGAGCTAATAGTTAGCCTATGCAAGAAAAAAACTGACCCGCCATAAAAACAGCAAGTAAAACCTGTTGTCTATGGGATGGCAGTCGACTGATTGTTCTGTGAGTGAGATTGTGGTTTGCCTTGTATTCAAATCAGTATGTAATCGACTGCTGGGACAAACTGCTCTAGATAGAGAAGGACGTGATAACTTTTGATAAACATAAAACTATACCTGGTATTAAACTATAACTTAATTAAATCTATATTAAAAGTCAGTATCTGTTACGGCCCCTACACACGGCGGCGTGCGTTGAAGCTTGCCGGCGGGCATGTCTGACGCTCGACCAACAACCAATCACATGAATCTCTGACCCCAGACACACAAGCAGCGGTTTGATTGGCTAGAGCTTGTGCTGGCATATGATTTGATTGGCTGACGCTTCCGTCGAAGCTTTGCTCCCACAATGCAGTTCGGCGAAGCGTGACGTCACCCCATTCAAAGTGAATGGGTAGAAGCGTTGAAGCTTCAATGCACGCCGCCGTGTGTAGGGGCCGTTATGGTTACATTATTTTATCATATTTTAGAAAGGTGTGTAAAGATAATGCAAATATCAGAGGTGATGCAAAAGATGCCTCCTCACTAGAGATACAAGAAGAGGGTGTGTTTGTCCTAATACCCACTTGCTATGGTAAGGTTTTTTCCCACAAGCCTATCTGTTTTGCATTGAATTAGTAACTTGCTCTTACAGGGTTCATTCAGTTAATAGGGAGAAAGAGATGTTGTCAAAAGTTTGGGAAGGTTGCCAGATCCCAACTGTGAGAGTGACACCGTAGACAAGGCACTGAAAGGAACAAAAACATTGATCTTTTCACGTGAAAGACAGACAACATAACAGAGGATTGTTCTGTGTCTAAATATCATCAAGAGACAAAGCTCAGAGCCCCCATGCTGTTCTTTTCATCCCTCCTTATCCATCCACCTCTATAATGTAGAGCTGAGAAAATATATTCTGTGTGGCTAAAGGGGTAACAGTCACAGGGTTAGACTGCCAGATTAAAACTCTTTTTTTGGAAATGTTACCCACGGGTTGGGTGAAGTTTTGTGATAGAAATACTTTGTGGGCTTATTCTTTGCCCAGTTTCTTAAGATTTGAAATGTCCAGTTCAATTTGCACTGTTTGTCCTATCAATGCTAGTCCAATGGTGGTCTGGAGAGTGTAGTCAGATGCCACTTGCTTCTTTTTACCAGCCAATAATGAGTTTCTCTGGGAGGTTTGATTATTGCCAACCCTGACCTATGCTCTAGATTATGAGGGGAAAACAATGACATTGCATATACAGTATAAGTTGCCAAAAGAAGGTTCCTTGGTGGGGTGGGCTTACACGTAGGGACAGGGTGACAAGCTCGGACATCCAGCATCTGCAGGAGAACCTCTGTTCCTTTGCTCTAAAGAAACAGCCATGATGGTTCTGCCTTCTGATTGGAAGCCTCCTGAATGCCCATTATACTGTTTATCCCAGCTACATGTTAAAAGATGAGATGTCACTGTAACCTAGACCCCCGACCACTTGTGAGTGGATGACTGTGGGCTAAACTGGCTTTGCTTCAAACTGTTCCAGCATATTCTTGTAAATGTATGTCAAAATGGAAGTATTCACCCAGGATGCACTGAAAAAGATGAACATTCCCTCGCATATTTTACTCTAGATTTAGCTCGAATGACCTGGTCACATACAGCCAAAACATTAAGCTAATGCTATCTGGCAGATCATGACTTGTGGCATCATGCCTGGTGAACAGTTGCGCGTGTGTGTTTAAACAAACACAAAATGAATAACAACTCCAACCTGTCCTTCAGAAGTGCCTCTGTCACAGGACACCAGTGAGAGATAAAGGACTTCTGTTATCACTGACTTGTTTTATCTAATACGACAGAAGCTATTGCTAACGGAGCTGAGATCATTAGATAGTAGAACCGGGCTACATAGCCCATGAAAACATGTTTGTTTTTCTTTCAAAGATCAGGTTTTTATATGGTCTAATAGTCCCTCTGGGGTGCGGGTCCACTTGTATGGCTGTTTCTTTATATCTTTCAGGCTTCCTTAGCTCTGTACCTTGAAAAGCAAAAGCTGGGGGAAAGAAAGTTTCACATCGCAGTGTTTTTACAGATTTTCTGTTAAACGGAGGAATCATTTTTTTTAAGGGAAGCCTCTCTCAAGGAAGCCTCTGACCAGCAACTGAACCAATCCCCAGTGTGAGTTTAGTGTGAGTTATGTAACAGAACACAGTGGATGAGTTACTGCTCTGTTTTTTGTGTCAATTCTTTGCAGATGTTGGCCACAGTTGTCTTTTTCATGAGCGCTTGACCTTTGCTTTCATACACCAACACATAGTTCAGATTAAGACTTGAAGGAACAAACACCAGTCAACCAACAAATCTAAAATGTTGCATTGTCCCCCCCTTATAAAACATCTCTAACGGCCCCCTCTTCCTTTCAGATTTGTGCGGTGTGCTTAGAGGAGTTCAAACAGAAAGACGAGCTGGGGATTTGTCCATGCAAACATGCCTTTCATAGGAAGTAAGTATGAGGTTTTGTTAACATTCATGTAAACACACAAGTGCACAAACATAAGTCAAGGACATGTGGAAAGGTGCAGATTTAGACATGTTCATACCATTTTACCCACCCTTAAGCATTTTAACCGTGACACAGTAAGTCGTTGTAAATAGACATATTAAAGCTCCCCTATAATACTATTTTTCATCAATATATTATAGGTCTCAGATATATACAAAACATGTCTCTGAACTGTTTTGCTCGAAATACCAAACAGATCATGCATTGTAGCATCCCATAAACCCCTCTGTTTCAGCCCTGTTTCGAAAGTGCTGATTCTGTGTCTGTTACTTTAGATGAAAATAAGGAGCCACTCCCCACGCCCCTCTGAGAGATATTTGGTTAAAAAGAACACATTAGGCGCTTTCACACCGGAGTACTTTCCCCAGGAATAGTTCCGATAGTTCCTGGGATTTTGCGTTCACACCAAAAAGATCTGGAACTAGAACTTTTTTTTGCGAACCTTTTCATCCCTTTTTAGTCCCTGCTAGAGAGCAGGAACTTTCCTGGGGAGAAAAAGGTTCCAATTTCTGATTGGCTGGGCGAATTGCAAACCACGCCCCGTAAAACTCTAAAAAGTTTTGTGAAGCCGCCATTTTATTTGCTCGCATTATCACTATTAGCATTAGCATTAGCCCTGCGCACCAACGGAGAGAGACTAACTTATGGCAACACAAAAGAAAACATGGGAGCGGTGGAGATGAGGAGGTGTCGGCGCTTCTGGCGATTTACTCGGAAGGCTTCAGTAGAAGCTGCTGGGAGTCCCAGCAGCTTCTACTGAAGCCAGTCCCCAACTCCGGGGACTTCCGGCCGGGGACTTCGGGTGGCAGTATACGCCGTGAAGTTGCCTGCCAGTAAACCCAAAGCAGAAGAAGAAGTGACGGCAGCGGCTCCCTCAGGGACTTATTCCGGTGTGAACGCGATTTACTAGATAGTTCCAGGAAATAAAAGTTCCGGGAACTATTCCTGGGAAAAGTACTTGGTGTGAAAGCGCCTAATGGTGCTCGAGGAGGAGATTCAGGTGGTAACGTGGGCGGGTGTTACCTTGGTTGGTTATTGGCTAATGGTTACACAACCCAAAAAATCGTTATGACATCATAAAGTGGCCAAAATCTGATCAGCTCATTTTCAGACAGGTTTTTATATAAATGGATCAGGGTAAAAAGAGGGCGTATCTTTTTCCCTGAAACTTTCAGAATCTCTTTACACAGAGGGGACACATGTTTATGTATAAAAGACGTGAAAAAGTGGATTTCGCATAATAGGTGACCTTTTAAAACATTTTCAGACACTTGAGTGAAGTTATTTTGGATGCAGTGCATGTAGGTGACGACAATAACAAAGAGTTAATGGTTATGTATATTTGTACATAAAACTAAAGCCAACTGTGTAGACGTGTGGGACAACCCAGGACATGATGGATCCCTTGAGCCAACCCACACACACCTCCCCCCGCGCCCTGACCATTGAAACTCTGTTGTTTGTCAGCATGACACCTCCCTTGGCCTAATTTTCCCCCAGTTGCAGCAGGAGTGGTCACAACTCACTGAATCCACTGGATAAACAATCCTTTAGTGTGTGCTCAAGTAAAGCCATGCTGCTTTAGAGGGGGAAAGCAGACCATGAACAAAAACATCAGTGGTGAAGAGCATGCTATCTTATTATTATCTCTTTTCAAGTACTGGATCAATCATTATATCTATAATTGTCAGAAGATAGTGAAAGCTACCTATTCAGATGTAGACCAAATGTCTTGTATTGACTGGTCAACAGTTCAAAAAACAAAGATAATCAATGCAAAACACACATTAGTAGAGCTGGAACCAGACAATGTTTTGCAGTTTGGCTGCATTGACTGAGTTAATTGACTGCTTGTTTCAGTGTTTTCCAATTTTTACAACATTTAAGTTACTTTCAGATCAGAGAACTGCTAGGTGCAACTGTAATATAGACTACCAGACTCGATCATTCTGTGAAACTGCACAGCCCCTGCCTCTGTCTCAGTGAGAGTTCACACACAGCTGGAGCGCAGAACAATCTCACAATAATGAAGCTGTCTGTGACCTGATGTTTGACCTTATGCACAGTGTTGTTGTACAATGTGATCGCCACACTTCGTTTAAGTTGAATATATTTAGCCGCAGTGTGTGCATGGCCAATAGTCTATGTGCACTGTTACTAAATCATCACAAACATGTATTTTCCATTTATTTACTGCAATGTGTGTTTGCCTACTAAACGGTATGTTTATGATAAGCTAAATTCATCCTGAAGAACAGATATAATAATACATTTAATTGTGGCAAAATAGGATTTTTACCTTACGCACCAGCTTGCCAAGCTCATTAGCAGTTCTACATATTCATTGTTGTAGTTTATGTCCTATGGCCTTTATAATATTATTTTCATGATATAGAGGCTTCAGCAGTGACTTTGAGTAACCTTTGTGACTCAACCTAACCAGTCTTTCTGTACTTCTTCCCTTATCTCTCTCGTGTTTTTGCCTTAACCGTATGATCACTGTCTGTTTTCCTCCAGGTGCCTCATTAAGTGGTTGGAGGTGAGGAAAGTGTGCCCGCTGTGCAACATGCCGGTCCTGCAGCTCGCCCAGCAGGCTGGCAGCACGGAGCCCGCTGTGCCCATACAGCAGCCTCTACCCGGCATCGAGAACCTGGTCTAGCAGACTCTCTCATTGCACACTACACACACACACACAGACACACACCCCATCATTCACACCCTCGCCTGTACAGTTACACATCACTATGAGTCTGTGGACAGAGAGGAGAAACTGGAGTTCATGCGCAGACACAAAAGCTGCCATCGCCACCGCTCCTATCCTTACATTGGTTTCCAAAAAAGGATTTCCTGATATCAGATCTGACTGATTATCAACCGTTTTCATGTTTTTTCTTTCGCTGACAATGAAGAAGAGTTGATCTAGAAGAGGTTTACTTCTTGGCCAAGATGTGGTCGATAACTTTTCTCAACCAAAGCACTTTTCTGGGGACACCAGCTAAAGACCAGGAGGAAAAAAAAGAAAAGCCAAGAACTACAATACACTAAAATATATGAAATGTTTGATTATTTTTAACAAGCACTTTACGAGAAGGCAAACCTTAATTGCTTGTGATCTTAGAAGCAAGGTTGTGTTTTATATTTTATCATTAACTATTATTTTTATGTATTGTACAGAGCCTTATGGGTTTTCATTTTTATTTTGTAAATTATACAACAAATCTCAAAGGGACAACAATACCTATATCAGTAAATAGATGTCAGGAAACAATGCTTTTAGCTGTAATTGCAAAAAAACACACATAAGAAATTAGACTCAAAGCAACCTTTACAAATGTGAAAAGGTTTGAATGTGTTGAAAACCAGAACTCACACGAAGCCTATTGAACTCGTTCCCTCATCGCCTGTTTGTCGTTTTTTACAATGTGACTGTATTTTTTTATTATTAATTTAAACAGGAAGAACCGTAAACAAATTGTATTTTCATTAAAGGAATTCACCAGGTAACATCCGATATATATACAAGTGCTGTTAGGCACAGGCTATATGTAGTCACCCCATGCATTACTCAGAAAAACAATCATGCCTCTCCAACAGAAATCACAGTTCGATGTAACTGCTTTAACAACTGTGATTATCTAAACAAGTATTAGTGGGTAAAAACTGGTGCTTTATCCACAAAACTGTTCCACAGAAAGAAAAACATTAATGAGGCAATATTATACAAAGATCTACAACGTGTAACATTAATGTTCCGGTTTCATTTTGCTCTGCTGCTGCAATATTTTTACTTTATTGAAGATGTGCTGTGTTAATGTTACAGTAACACACTTCAGATAAAGGAGACACTTCACAAAACAACAAATGGCAAGCATGTCAAGTTGATTTATCTCAAATTCGCAACACATCTCCAGAAAAAGAAATGATTGATAACCCAATTTATTAGAGACCATGATGAAGCAGACACTGCCGATTCAGCTCCTACTTAAAATGTGCTGCATACACAGATGCAGTTTTCTTTTTTGTATCTCTCCCAATATATTATATGTATTTTTTTTATTTTATTTATTGCAATCTCTTGGTACAGCTGCATAGAGTACTGTGTTTGAGTTTGCAGAATGATACCTGCATCAGAATTACTGCCCTCAGCAGATCATCAGCATATCTGTTGGTCAAGATAAACACTATTTGTAACACACACACACACACATGCACACGCACGCACACGCACACACACAGGGAGGGGCTCGAGCTGCCAGTCATTTGTCAGCAGGTTTTAATGAAGCAGCATTTTCATTCATGCACACACACACTCACACACAGACATATAAAAAGGGTAGTAGTGCTTTTTGGCTGCAGCATTCTGGTGCTTTCGCCTCTCTCCCTCTTTCTGTACGGTACAGAGAGCTTTTTCTTTTGTGCCAGCCGCACATTAACTCTGAACCCCGCCAGCTTTTGTGGTTCTGTTTTTGTTCTCATCCTTTGTTAGCTGCATCTGGTAAATGGGTTGTAGGTAATTGTGCTGATCTTTAAAAAAAAAAAGCTGCGTGTCAGAGTGATGGACCTATGATGAGATGGTGTATTACCTCGGATATGTGTTACAATTGTACTTTTAAAAAAAAGGTATGAAATACATTAGAGAATATTTAGATCAAGTTAAACAATGTGCTCTGGAGTTACAAAAGAAACGTAACTGATGGAAAATAAACAACTTAACAGGATTATACTTTTGAATTCTGATTGGTTTATAAACACACCAACATTTAATTGGGCCTTTGACAACTCAAAATGTCAAATTAGACTTAATTCTCGAACACAAAACACTGTCACAGGCAGAGTTGCAGAGGTTCCCTTTACATGGATGGGTTTAAATAATGACAATGCCATTCACTTCCTGTGGCAGCAGAGCTCTGGGGGTTGATATGTAATCTCTGCTGAATGTCTGCACACACCCCACAGTGGTGACCTTTGTGGTTGGCTCAGAGCAAGCAGCAAGATGACAATGTCAACTGTTAGGATAAAGAAATTCTGCTTTTGCTTTCATCTGTTATGAGTCCTTGATCCATGCCCTTATCACGGTCCAATTCTCTGACACTAATGCAGCCCTTCCCACTGAGGATAAACTATAATCATTTCCAGGCACCTCAAATTCAAAGAAACCTAATGTCCACATACGCCTTATTTAAACAAAACCTGCCAGAATTACAAAAACAAATACATATTTTTCTTTGGCTTTTAATGAAGAGGTTGTGGCTTTATGTTGGAACAAATAAGCAACAGTATGGCAGGTAATGTACTGTATTTGGTACCTTTTTGCTTCTTAATCTTAAGAAGAAGCTGCCACTGTTTCTCTTATCTCACTGCAAATGTCCAAGTATTATAAGTCTTTTTGCCACTGTCCCTGAACAATGAGATCTTTTGTAGCTCAGTGCGAGTAACACAAGTCTTAAACGGTTTTGTCTTGGAATGTAAAGTTGTGAAAGCACGCTTTTTTGCATAGTCAAGTTGCCACTGATATCACCATTGTTAAATGTATGTAGACAAGTGTCAGTAGTGTATTTATGAATAAGGTGCAAAAAAGATGCTCCTTCGTATGAAATAAATGGCAGCTGAGCACTTCCTGCCATTTGGCCATCTTAAGTGTTGTGTTTGATTGTAAACACGTATAGCCTTTCCAACTGAACGTCCCTTTTACCTTCTTGTTTGCCGTCCTAATGCCACTAAAATCAAAGTGCCAACCAAAAAAGGAATGATTATGGTTTCAAGTCCTAGCCAATAATGAAGATGGTTTACATTTTGAAAGGAAAAGAGACGGGGAGAGTCTCTGTCACGTAAACAAAGCAAAGGGAGCCAGCCATGAATATAGATAGCATCAGGGGCGGACTGGGACTAAAAATCAGCCCGGGACTCTCGACCGGCCCACTTCGGTACCGCAAGTAAATACCACTAGTAAATTGTTGACGGGGGAGGGGGTGCTAGTGACTTATCCGACAGGCCCACTTTAGTACCGGCCCATCGGCATTCGTCCCGAACGTGCCAGTCCGCCACTGGATAGCATTAAAAGGCTTCCCACCTCTGGCTTCACGATTGACGTCAGCGCTGCTTTTGAGTTAACACTATTATAAATAGACCAGTCACAATCCTTTAAAAGACGACGTCACTGCTTCACATAAAAAATGTAGTCGGGGTAGAAAGCGTCAGAATGATGGCCTCAGAAAGCCATGTTCTGGAAGAAAATGACAAACCTCTACTGTTTTATTAAACAATATAGACAAGGGTTTTCATTATATTTCCATGGTTGGTTTTAGCGACCAGACCATTTAGTATTTGTAATCTCTATCACTGCCTCCCTGAAGTGAACTTTCCTCCTGTTTTTATTGTGTGTTATTTATTCCTCTGAAACTCTTGTAGTGCCCTCCGAATTCACAAACAACCTCCCTCCTTTACCAGTGTACCTGGGCAACCACCCCCTCCCCCACACCCACACACACCTTTTTGTTAACACTGATATGTTTGTGGACTCTCACAGACATTGTTTGTAAAACTAAGAATTCTGCAGCAGAATATTTTTGGAGACAATTGCTGTACAGTATTTGTAAGCTCTATTTTTGTATATTGCTATTTTGGAGAAAATAATATGCATTTTTCTTTTTATTGTTTTTGCTAATTTCATCTTTATTCATTTTAAGAAAATGTTGCATGTAACTGACTTGAACTGTAAATAAAAATCTCCAAGTTTTGGAAACATTTTAGTGTTTTTCCTTGCATACACTCAAAACATTATACCCTGGGAATGATTTGAAGATATGTATTGCCTTGGATATAAAAGTTGATGTTATCTCATACAGGTTACACAGTATATTTTTGTTGTACAAATGTAATTATCAACTGCTCATCATAAATGTGTTCTGAGGTTTGATAAATATTTAGCTTGGGAATTGTCAAGTCGACCAGCTAGCCCTAAACATTTGTGTTATACCTCCACCTTGTGGTTACACAGCGTAAGTCCAACTCTCATAGACTGTAGTCTACATGATAACCACAATTACACTTTCTTATGATTTTTCCTGCTCTATAATGTCGAAGCACCCCTTAGAAAGACATAAAGATAATTGCAACCCTCAAAAGGCATAATTTAACATGGTGTGGAAATGCTAGTTACACTGTTCTTTCACATTTCAAGCCTTATATTAAATTGTGGTTGAATCATAAAGTACACATTGTATATAAACACCTTCATAACGGATATTTAAGAAAATACCAGCAGAAGCAGATATATTTTAGTTAACCCATGCATTATTAGTTCTCTGTCTAAACCTGGCGTCCACCCACATTACCCACAATGCAACTCGACTGCCCAGTGCCCACCTCGACAGTCGGAGATCCAGGACAGGTGTGTTTCAGGTGACAGCGGCTAATGTAGCCTGAAGCAGAGAGGAGGTGCGGGCTGAAGAGGACTGGTAAGCTCACTTTATAACTCCACATGCCCAAAGACTTTTAATTGTACCCACCTGACTCATGAGCTGAGCCACTAAAAGCTTCATTAAACGTTGGCAATTTTATGCAGTAGCTTCTCTATGGAAAGCCAAGTGTAACACTATTCGCCTGTATATTTGATATACTTACGTTTTGACTTTCCATACTTCTCCCTTCATGAATGCAATCAATGGTGTTCTATTTTAAATAAGAAGCAGCCTTTCTAATTTCGGTGGGTGGTTTACTCAAAGTAACACAAAGAGCATTATACTTACAAAACCTGTAGCCTACCTTAGCAGGTAGTTTTAAACTCTTTTGCACCCTGATGCCTGGGATTGATGAGTTTGTCTTGACACCTGACCTCAGTGACCCTGGACTTATTTACTCAGTGTTTACCAGTATGTTTATATGACTGGTATTGTTTTCACCTTATGAGTCTAAATGTGGTCTGGAGACACCTACTGTAAGGGGTTTTAGTAATTGCCTGTGTTTATATGTCTGTCTTTCTGTCTGCGGACAGCTGTTGTCAATGCAAATGTGTGACAATAGTGCAAGATGCAGTCATAACATTTGACAGGTGTGTAGTTGTAGTTGGGCTTAACTTCTATCTGTTGCATGATGCCGTTCGGCCCACAAATGTTTAATTTCGTAGACCTAAATTGGATAAGAGGTGTCTGTAAATCAGCCATGTTTAGGTGAATAAACTTAAAGTTTAAATAAAAATCACAAACAAAACAGCACACATTGGTTAAATGGGACTCTATTCAAATTATAATTGAGATATAATTAAGGAGTTAGGGTTAGACTTTGGGCCCATAGTAGGTTTATCTGCCAGGACCCGTTCTTGTTCATTGCACACTTCGTAGTTTATTAATGTCCCCCATTTGTAAAGAAGACAAGGTGCATCTGTTTGGTGTGTGTGAAACGGTGTCCTTTGGCAAATAGACTCAGACTCAACAAGTCACTATGATGAATGTGACACACCGAGAACACATTTAAAACCATAAATCTGAAGCCTTTCTCCATGTCTAATTATTAAAACACACATTAGAAGAAAAGACTAATGTGGAAAGTGTGCATGCATTAAGTTACATATAAAGTGCGTATATCAAATCTTGATTGCAGTCATAAAATATACATGTATATAAAACAAGATGAGTTGTATTTTATCCAAAAGATAACTTTAAGGTGTGATCAATAATCGGTCACACCATAATAATTTGTTTTTTGGATATAAACTGAAAACAATATCTGAAAATGATCAGCAGTTTCTTCTTAAAAATGTTTTTTTTACTCTATATATTAGATGTATCATACATTTCTGTTCACTTCATGCAGGAAGAAAACAGTTAAAAGTGTGAAAAAAAAGTAAGAAGAAAGTGCCTGTGACAGAACAGGGAAAGCTTTAAAAAACACACATTGTGACTTTGATGACAATAAACAAACTGAGATATTTAGATTTGAACAACCTTTAATTCTTAACATTTCATCACACTGGATCATCTAGATGTTCTAAACCTATCAACATAAGTGCTTCATAAAATGATTGTGAGGTTGTTCATTTCACCATCAATGACATACTATGTGGTGCCTGTGTTCTGTGAAATAAAGGCATCACTACCCAGTTACACTGTAAAGAGGAACTTGTAGAGCATGATGCTGAGGTGACACACAACCAGACAGCTGAGGGGGGCATGTGCAGCAGCAGCAGCAGCAGTGTTGGTCGTTGTAGCTGCGACGGTCGTAGCTGCAGTTGTAGCTGCTGCAGCGGTGGGGGTGGCTGCAGCGGTGGGGGTGGCTGCAGCGGTGGGGGTGTCTGCAGCAGTGGGGGTGGCTGCAGCGGTGGGGGTGTCTGCAGCAGTGGGGGTGGCTGCAGCGGTGGGGGTGGCTGCAGGTGCCGCAGTTTGAGCATGTGCTGATGCTTTTAATAAAATAGAGATAAAACAACAATAAAAGAGAGGACTGTTTCCTTTTCCAAAAAAAGTTGCACAAAATGTTTTACTTACCGATGAGCAGGAGGGGTATGAGGATTGTCAGAAGCATCTTAAGTTGCTGTTGCATCTAAAAGAAAAAAAGAGAAAATATGTTTTCTTACTTGATCAAGATAAGTCAATTCCAATTTAAAATGTAAGTCAAAGAGTAACTTAAAGTCCAACAGAGAAAGAAAAAAACTTCATTAACAGCTGATGAAACTACTAAAAATAAAACTGAATAATTCCTTAAAGTCAGTTTTCCACACACCAACAGACTGAACAAGATGGTACTTACTTCTCTGGATTTGACCTATGATGCTGCCTTGAGTTGTGAATGCTGCTTCTCTCGTCTCGCTCTTCAATTAGTTCACCCTCAGATTCTAGCCCTGCCTTTTATAAGGTGAATGACCAACAATTGTGAAAAAGACACCCAGCTTTGAGCATTTGAAGAATGATCATTCCTCTGGTCACCTCAGTGTAACTAATTGCTTTGTTTAACTGTGCATTTTTTAAACATGTCATATTGTTCTACTGCAACAAAAAGGATTTTAAAAGCAAACAAGTTGGCATGGCAATGAAGGAGTTGTTCCTCCATGTGACACAAAGACAGTAGTGTCTACATTAATAGTGGATGTCATTCAAAGTACTTGGAATGGGAAAGGTGAGGGAAAAGCAAAGTGTCTTTGTATGCAACCTGTTCTCCAAATTGACTCTTGCTATTTAAAGTGAACATACAAAACAGTATTTTTCCCTGAAACCTGAGTCTTGTGATGCATTCATTTACGTAGATGCTGTGTGACAAAGTTATATTTCAC
The DNA here is from genome assembly GCF_902827165.1 of Trematomus bernacchii. Classification (NCBI taxonomy): domain Eukaryota; kingdom Metazoa; phylum Chordata; class Actinopteri; order Perciformes; family Nototheniidae; genus Trematomus; species Trematomus bernacchii. The sequence continues at coordinate 5,006,341 of NW_022987593.1, read as the reverse complement.
AGTTGATACCAGTGTGTTGTAAGAGGTCAGAGTAAAACTAACCCATTGCCAAAGATTACATTATTATTCAGTTTAACCGCTCCAATGTTCATTTATCTACTCATGTGTTATTGAGTCAACCTTTTATGCCTCTTAATGATCAATAACCACTGGTGAAATGTGACCTATTTTCTCAAGTATTTTAATTGAATACAAATTAGAGGTTACTGTAGCTACTTTACATCAGAATTTTATTTTAGTGCCAGTGTAAACTTCTACTCTACTACAATTCAAAAGTATAGTTACTTTACAAATGAAGATGTTTGCCAACAAAACATGAACAGAAGAATGTTTTTTTTTTGTCACAATGACTTTCTCCAACAGTATATACTGTAACAGTCAGCACAACTGTGAGGATTTACTGTTTCCGCTTGCATTATATTTTATAATGCTGAGGTGTGAAATATTGGTTGGACAAAACAAGGAAAAAAGGTGTTATTTAGGGCTCTGGGTAAGAAAAATACTATTTTTAATAGAAATCTTCAGTTGCAGTCCTATTCCAAAATAGTTAGAAATTCTCCCAAACCAACGACAACAGTAAAATTAAGGCATGAGTGCCTGCGTTGCGTTCTATTACTTTAATATGATGTTCTTGATTATACTTGCACACTTTTACTAAAGTAACATTTTCAATGCATTATTTCTGCAGTGTGATGTTGGTACCTTATATATATAATATATATAATATAAGGATCTGAATACTTCTCTCACCACTCAGTTGGTGTCAAACTGCCTCACTTTATAGGCAAGAATGTTTTGAGGAAACGTTTTAAAATGTCACACAAATAGCCATATTGATAAACTTGACGGTGGTCAATGCTCACTGTGACCTAAACACATTTTACTGACATCTATGAAGAGATAAGGGTGGCTTTTATGAGTTATTGTATTTGTTTATAGGATGTAGATTTACTACACTGTGTTAGTCTTTTAACAGTTTAATTACTTTAGTCACCTGTCCCTTGACAAGCCTCTTGCTTAACCCATTGAAGAATAAACAGCGTCTGACATAAGACAAAGGGGGTGTTTCTCAATCGCGAGTAAAGCTGCTTCAGAGCCACTATTTCAAGCATACTACGTCATCGAGTGCCGCCGAAGTACTGTTCCAATCTCCAGCATGCTTGGAAATCTACCGAGCCCGGCGTACTCCGTTTGTAGAAATATCGAGGCTGCACATGAGTAGACTCCGCGGTCTTAAAATCCCCACAATGCTTTGCGCACGGACCAATTTCCCCAAATCTGTGGCGGAAGATGTAAGAGGCGGGGCCTCTCATATGACGCACACCTGCACACTTGCTAGCCTGTTCCACTCTTAGTTTTCCAAATGCCAGGAAGTATTCTTGACTCGCTTCTGAAGCAAGATGCTTGGAAGACATGTGCTACCAAGCAAGCGTACTCGACATTGAGAAACACCCAGTGTCTCACCCAAACACTGGCCGTTTCTCAATCGCGAGGATATTGGCTTCCAAGCCAATATTTCAAGGATGCTACGTCATCGAGTGCCGCCGAAGGACTGTTCCAATCTCCAGCATACTTGGAATTCCACCGAGGCCGCGTCCTTGGTTTGGGGGAAATGTCGAGGCTGCACATGGGTAGACTTCGCGTCCTTAAAATCCCCACAATGCTTTGCGCATGGACCAATTTCCCCAAATCTGTGGCGGAAGATGTAAGGCGGGGCCTCTCATATGACGCACACTTGCTAGCCTGTTCCACTCTTTGTTTTCCGAATGCCAGGAAGTATTCTTGCCTTGCTTCTGAAGATGCTCGGCTGTGCTACCAAGCCAGCATCCTCGCGATTGAGAAACGGCCACTGACATCTCAGGTGATGCCATAACGATGAACTAAATCATTTTAGTATAGGAAAATGGTGAAAACTGCCAATTATAATTGTGGACACTCTCAAATTTGTCAGACCAATAGCCCAAAACTTAAATATTTGAAGTTCACTATCGTATAAGAAGAGCCTCAAAGATTCCAATTTGAGCAGCTGGTTAAATTTGGCATTTCTTGATGAAAATAAAGTTTATCTTTCAGCACAATTTATCAATTGTTTCTGCTGTAATAGAAAAGATCCAAGCATTATTCAAAACACTAAAGAGAATAATAAACGTTTCAAAGTCAAACCTTGACCTTATAGATATTAAAACCAAATAGTCCTTTCAGAAGTTCTCTGAAACTGTAAGATTGTATTTCACAATTTAGTTAAGAAAGTATTTCCTTTCAGTAATTACTGGATTGCCCAAAATGGCCACAGCTCTGTGTTATGGTAATATGGAGTGATATATTGGAAAATGTATGTATTGGATATAATATGAAATAAACAATATTGCTTGTTGAAGCTTATAAAGTCTTATGAGGGGAGATAAAGGGATTAACTATGCCCAAGTCATAATTATGTTTAACATAAAAATAAAAAAAATCTCAGAGCATCTCAATTTAAATGCAAAAACACTTATTCCACTTGTGTGCTAATGGTATACATGTAAAACTCCTATATATATACACCTACATTGATGTTAAAAAAAATGTGTCTGCAGATTTTCCAAAACAATTGAAAGAGCAATAATGATTCCATTTTTATTGAAAATAGGTACATCAATAAAAGGAAACCATACAAACAAAGGTGAATCTTAACTGTTGATCTCCTCAGAGCCCATGTGACCAGCAGCGCACACACTAATTGGGCATCCTTATTTTTGACTCAATATTACATCTCTCTTTAGAAAGCTTTCATTGGGTCCATGTGAAAATAAGTCCTCCCAGGTGTAAAACATGTAGGCAAAGTATTGAACAGTTATATTTTTATTATCTCAGCCTTTGTTGAATCTTTGGCAACTTTCGGACCTTTTCGCCCTTTGGGTTTCCCACCTTTGGGTTTCCCACTCTGCTTCTGAGACTTCTGCAGCAGAGTCAGAGTGTCTCTCTTCTCAATTCTCCTGAGCTGTTTCTTCTTCATCCTCTTGATCTTTGCTGTGTTCTTGATCTGTGATTAAAAAAAGAAGATACAAAAGTTTAAAAAAAAGGTTAAATATCCAATAGAAAGAATGTGTTTGTTTATGTTTTCCAATAATAACAGCCCATTCACTTATTTAGCTGTTTTATTGCATCAAACTTTGAAGAGTGTTCTATATATATTTATGGAGGCTTAAATGTGTAAAATAGGATATTTAACTTAATTTAAAGTTACAATTCAATGCTTTAATTACAATATTAGGAAGCTTGCAACATAATGCTGGACAGAACAAGCTCTTCAGTTGGTCACTTACTTTTTAATCCACTCTGAACTGGTCATATAAGCTATAGCGAAGCATTATATCGTAAAATAAATAAAGCAATTGTGGGGTTATGACTGTAAGCCCACAATTTAGAATACTTCAGTCTTCATAATATAACAATTCAGTGTTATTCTGTACACAACTTGTGTAAAACAGGCCTGCGTGGTGTTAGGGTGTCATCTTAAATTGTGCGAAGTCTCTTAGAAAGTTTAGTGTGAACAGTTGACATACCACTTCAACAATCTCTGATTTGCGTTCGTTCTCTGCACGACGTTTCAAGTTGTCTTCTCTCCGTTTTCTCTTATCCTATAGAGCCAGGAAATATAGAATACATCAAAAAACTTGCAAAGACCAACATTACAAAGGTTAAATTATTACATGACTTTAACTTACCTCTTTCTGTTTGATTTTCTCGTCTTTAAGCTGCGAAGTGTACTGTTTCACCTGCTCCTTCTCCCGCTTGGCTGCCATCTTCTTTTCCCATGAAGTGCACAATGGTTTATCTCTTAACAGTGCGGAGAACCTAAGAGAGAAAATCACATCTCGTAAAGTAACCCCCGTAAAGTGGAAATGCACTGATCTACAGTTTTAATCCCAACTAGAGTCATTTCTCGTATGTTAAATTAAGCTAAAGAACTGCAACGGCACTAACAGCTGAGTTTAGAGAGTGCTGAATGCAATTAATTAAAAAATATGTTTCATACATTTCTTTGTGTGGAACACTTCCTCCCTCCTCTGTTTTCTTATTTACTCAGTTTAAAAGAATCTCTACGATATCCATTTTCATTCAGGGAAATAAACCAACCTTCATTTGTTACATTTTGTTTGAACCCCAACTGCTTTACAATAACACAATTATTTAAATTATGTGGTCTCATTAAAATAAAATGTCAACACATAACAAATGGGATACTTGCTGCTAAGGAAACAACGTTGTTCATCATGTCCATCTAATTTAAAAGGGATTCATATAAGAGGAAAATCTGTGTAATGGTTACCAGTGCTAGTTGTAAAGTATTCAAACTATTTGTTAGAAAAGAGAAGCTGCGAGAACTACTGCATTACAAGTCATCCATGCAAAAATATACTTACATAAAAAACTATAAAAGTACAATTAAAAGCAGGCTGACAGTCCTTAACGATATATTATTGCATCATTTTATTATTATATAGATATATGAATATGTAAGCGGGACAAGAGTGTAGTTGTTCACATGTTTTATTCACTGTTGGGAAGTTTAAGCTGTAGTGACGCATCATAAACTGATCACACTCACTCACTGTTGTGTATGAACAATCTTAAGTAACTAAAAACAACTTCATCACAGCACTTTATTAATTTCCAGCTACTTAGTTACTTCTACAGTTAGCCACAGTTATAGGGTTATGCTCACCTCTGCTTGTTGCGGTCTTTCCACACCCTCCCAGATGCGGGTTTCCCCAGCGGAATGGCCGGAGTTAGTTTACCACTTGAACCCAAACGAGGCTTCTTCGCCGGGACGGTTTCTGAGCTCCTGGGTGCCGTTTTCTGCCGGTGCAGGCCTAGACAGACAGCTGTCTCCGTTAATAACAGCGGCTCCGGTTGTAACTGCTGCAGCCTCGGTGTGCGGCTCTGCGGGCACGGTACCCAGCTCCGGTTCGGTAGACATAGTGAGCTTGTCCTCGGCCACACTCTCGAGTATCGGCACTGAATCCTCCGTGTCTTTCTCCTCCTCAGCCGGCATCTCGTGTAGGACGGATCTCCTGGTCCTCCGGGTGGGAGTCCTCACCGGGGCCAGGGAGTCCAGCAGCGCGGCAGGAGTACGCACTTTGCGGCCGCTGCGGGTCCGCCTGGTCTCCGGCGGAGGATCCTGGGTCTCCTCCTCACCGAGATCCACTTCACAAACGGAATTTGATTCCAACATAGCTGCCTGTCTCTTCGACATGTTTCTAATCAAGTTGACTTCTCAACATTACTCTCATAAACTTGCTTACCCACGTGTGATCTCCACCAGCGTTGTGTACGTTGCTTTACTTCCGTTTCCAAGGCGGATGACACACAAGCGAAGCGCATTACCGCCACCTGCTGGTCTGGAGTGTGCACTGCACAAACTCTCTTCCACCTACTGTCTTTGTTGATCAAGTTTACACACAAGCTGAAGACCAGCAACAATAATTAAAGGTGGGGTAGGTAAGTTTGAGAAACCGGCTCGAGATACACTTTTTGTTATATTCCATGGAATGCTCTTAACATCCCGATAGCAATGAATATCTTAAGTGCTTTGACAAAAAATCCATAAAAAAATGTCATCTGTGGAAGCTGTAGTACTGTAAAAAGCACGACCAATCATTTTAGCCGGCCTGGCTAAAATAACTGGATGGCCGACCTGCCTGTCAGCTTTCCATCTGTGCACAAATTTATCTCGTGCCCTCATTGGTCATGTGCGCGTTCGTGTGTGTTGGAGGAGGGGCTCTGTAAGGAAGTGGCAGATTTTTTCCGGCTGTGTATTTTCAAATTCTAGCACACTCGAGCTGGTTTCTCCAAAATTACCTACCCCACCTTTAACACTATAGGGCAGGCGAAAAACGTTCACATAAAACAAAAATGGAACAACATCAAATGTTTAAGAGTAAAAGAAATCCGTGTATCTACCGTCCAATTGTTTTTCTTTATTAAACACGTAAACGGAAGAGCGTTTGAGAGGCCTTTTTGCTTTTTACCTTACTAAATGGACTCTATGGTCATTGGAGCGAGGGGCGGGGCGAAACTCACGGAAGTGATTTCAAAACAAAAGCACTCGTGTGCTGGAATGGTGATAATATTATAAACAAAGGGAAACAAGGTGAATTTAGTGATCACAACGAAAACGGCCAAGACACATATTGAGCCCACAAAACTAATGTTATTAAGGGCTGTAAATATAATAAGCCTATGTCTAAAATGGACAACATTGTTAGGAGATTTAAACTATACAGCGATTCTGCACTGCAGTCACCTCAGCCGTCTCTCGCGTTGTTTTTTCAAATCAGCCTGTCCTGCTATATTTGATGATCGATACGAAATATGTGTTACCATAAGTTCTTAATAAAACTGATACTGTTGGACTCGGTACTAGTTTGACTGCTACCAGAAATAAAATGAAGTACATTTACGTTGTACTTTGTGAGTAATCCTCTGTCAGAGTCCCCTCCATAGTAGCCTATGCATGTTTTCCGCTATCTTTGAAGAGTGATACAAATAAAATGTTACCATTAGTTCTTAATGATATTGATACTGTTTGACTTTGTATTAGTAAACCTGCTACTAACAATACATTGAAGTACTTTTACTGTGTATTTTTTTGAGTAATCCTCTGTCAAAGTCCCCTCCATAGTAATAATGCATGTTTTCTGCTATCTTTGATGAGTGATAAAAAGACAATTTTACCATTAGTTCTTAATGATATGGATACTGCTGGACTCAGTAGTCTTACACCTACTACCACAATACAATGAAGTACTTCTAGTGTGTTGTTTAAAAATAAAATCCTCTGTCAATGTCCCCTCCTGAGAACAAAATCAAGCCACTTCTGCTAAGTTTGATGAGGGACAAAAATGATTTTTGCCATTAGTTCTTCGTGAGATTGACATTGTTGGGCTCAGTACTAGTGAAACTACTTCCACAAGTACTATGAAGTACTTTTACTGTGTACTTTTGGATTAATCCTCTGTCAATGTCCCCTCCTAAGTACAAGAATGCATGTTTCTCTGCTATTTTGAATCAGTGTTAAACCACCTTTCTTCATGAGACTTATATTGTTGGACAGAGTATTTTAAGAGGATAGGTAGACATGATATCAGCAATACTTCCAGTCAGTACTCCGGCAGCAGCATGAGCCACGTTCACACCGGAGTACTTTTCACTTCTGCTAAGTTTGATGAGGGACAAAAATGATTTTTGCCATTAGTTCTTCGTGAGATTGACATTGTTGGGCTCAGTACTAGTGAAACTACTTCCACAAGTACTATGAAGTACTTTTACTGTGTACTTTTGGATTAATCCTCTGTCATGTCCCCTCCTAAGTACAAGAATGCATGTTTCTCTGCTATTTTGAATCAGCGTTAAAACACCTTTCTACATGAGACTTATATTGTTGGACAGAGTATTTTAAGAGGATAGGTAGACATGATATCAGCAATACTTCCAGTCAGTACTCCGGCAGCAGCATGAGCCGCGTTCACACCGGAGTACTTTTCACCGTACTTTTCGCGTTTAGTTCCGTTAGTACCCCTTATGGACCCAGGGAATGCTACTGAAGCCAGTTCAGTAGCTTTCACTCGACCTGGGAATCGTGCACAGCCCCACGGCATACCGGCTAAAAATAAAGAAACTCAGGCAGGACTACAAACAAATTAAAGACTATTATAACAAGAGTGGTAACGACCGGAAGACCAGTAAATGGTACGAGCGCTTGGATGCTCTGCTAGGCCACAGACCTTTTATCCCGGACAGCATCGACCTATGGTGTGGGAGGCCGCTCAAACGGCGGATTCAGTGGCCAACGATGACGACCACGACGAAGGTAAAATCAACTACATGCTCTGGGGTTTTAATCTGCACAATAATGGTCTCAGATGTACTTTTATTTGCACAGTAGATCGAGCTAGCCATGATAGGCTGAACAGGCTAACACTGGCCCCGAGCTGGCTAATAACATCTAGCTAGCTAGATATTCTCGGCCGCTATGAAAACGTTTTGACTTGTGAATAACTGTGCAGTGTTTCTGTAATTTGCTTCACTAACTCATGGCACTAATCGTGTGTTTCAGGCGAGGAAAATCAACTCTCGGGATTGGAAACAAGCGAGCTTTGCCTTCAAGATCAAAGCGCTTGCTCGTCTCCCTTACCAGCAACCAAACACAAAGGTACACACACTGTAACTTTGTCTTGAAAGAACGTTACGCATGGAACTGATGTTCACAATCATGTTTATTTCCTTCTTGGTACAATTATGAAACAGCGTGAAAACGTATTCGCCTAAACCGGCATTTACAAATGTTCGCGCCTTTTTACTCTCTCACAAAACATTGTAAACATCCGGGCTAGAGGTCACATGACTTCCGGTAAGAAATCGCTTCCACTTGGAGCATATATCGCCACCTACTGTTGATTTATTAAATGTTTATATTAAATCCTTGTCCTCAGACCAGTGCTTTTGAGGAATTTGAAGATCAGCTTGTTTGCTTCATTTCTTGATTTACTTTCATATATTGACTTGAAATCCATGTCCTTGATGTTGAGTTGTTCCAGTGCAGTTTTCAGAATGAGTCTTTGTCTGTTATAATCCGGGCAGCTAAAAAATACATGATGTATTGTCTCTGGTTGTTGGCAACCATCACAATTGCCATTTGGATGTTTTCCAATCAGATGCAGTGATGAGTTTAATCCAGAGTGACCCAATTTTATCCTGCTGTTAATGCTCTGTTCTCTTCTACTACTCCCCCAAGTGCTTCCCGTTCCTACTTCCCTTTGTATCTGGTATAAATGTCTGCCTCAACAACATTAAACAAAGTTCAAGCATACATGAAGCACTCTTCAAAAATACAAAACAATAAAGAAGGGCACTTTGAGCGGCAGCTACACACACACACACACACACACACACACACACACACACACACACACACACACACACACACACACACACACACACACACACACACACACACACACACACACACACACACACACACACACACACACTAGTATGTTGTAAAACTACATGGCGACTAAAACAGATCTTGTATCTTGCTTATTTTCCCCTCTTAGGAAAGCGGACACGGGATGCGAATTTCTTTGACACCGTCCAAGCGTTGGAGGACCGGCGTGCCGTGGTGAAAGAGTCGATGCACGGGGATCAGATGGTGCTGTTCACCAAAGCCCAGGAAACGGAGGACAAGATGCTCACCAGTTCATTTTATATTATTGTTATTACTGTTATTATATAGTCTTGATACAACTGACACTTTATTTTATATTGATAATGTTAATTTACATGTACAACTTCTATTTTATTTACATTAAAAATGTGAACTTCTATTTACTGTTAAACAGATCCTGTATCTTGCTTATTTCTCCTGACACTTTATCTTTAGTGACCGTAGCATCCTATACATCACATGTAAGCGATTATTCTGATACCATCATGTTTCATCGGTTATAAACTGGCAAAGCTTTATTTGTCATTTATTTATCATCAATGTTGCAACCTTGTGGAGGAATGGCAGGGGCACATACACAAATATGATAATTTATATAATTTTAAATATTATTTGACCTAAAACTAAATGTTTTTATGATTGTCCTCTGAGGAGGACATGGGGATTTGCAAACTTTTAATTCCCCCCCCCATTTTACACAACACAAAATGGAGTCCACTATGGGCCGAAACTAACATGTAGGTTTCCATAGTGTTTATGGCAGACGGATGCAGTGGGTCTCAGGAAGATATATAATAAATAATAAAGGTGGGTTTGCTGCTGAGCATATTTACTGTGTATACAACACACCTGGCACAGTTTATTGTTATTATATTGCCACACTGTACACTATTGTAATGTTGCCTGTCTTGACTGGAAAATAAAAGAGAGAAACAAAAGCACTGTACAAAAGATCATCTTTATTGTCAAAATGTTTACAATATACAATTTACACGCTGTTCAGATGCCTCATAAGGGCTGTGCGCGTGTCTTGCCCCCCAGCCTCGGCAATGGCTGGCCCATCAAGCTGGGTCGCCGGTAAGGCAGTCCATTCGTCCCTGTACTCATCATTACTTTCACAAAGGTTATGTAATATGCAACATGCTGCCACCTGGATTTTGATCTTGTCCATCTTGCAGTCGTTTCTTTTCATCAAGCACCGCCACCTGCCCTTCAGTCTGCCAAAAGCGTTCTCCACCACCACTCGTGCTCGGCTTGTTTTGTTATTGTACGCAAGTTGCTCAGGCTGCATTAACTCAGTTACAAAGCTGTATAACATGAGCACAAACAGCACAACTTCAGTCGACTCCATCTCCATCATGTCTGAGGTCGGAAGGTAAACAACAGACGCCTAATGTACAGCGAGTGGGTGGGCGTCGCAGTATACGCGGGAAGTTTTTCTTCTTCTCTTGTTTTGTAGCGGATTGCAAACAACTTTAAGGTGCATACCGCCACCTACTGTACTCGCCGTGAAGTGGTTTGTGGCCTGCCAGTAAAGCCAAAGCAGAAGAAGAAGAAGTGACGTCAGCGGCTCATTTGCGTAATCTTCCCTCAGGGAAAAGTACTCCGGTGTGAACGCGATCTGTACTAAGTGCCCTGGGGTAAAAAGCGCCGGGGCTCTTAGTGCCGGAACTAAGTACAGGAAAGTACTTGGTGTGAACGCGGCTATTTTTACACCTTGGAAAGTCTTTAGAGACTGGCCTTCAGCAAAGTGACAAACCCTTGTGACTCTTGTTGGCCTCTTATGACAATGCTGTCTTTTAAATAGGACTATTTCTCTACTCCTAGTTCGTTCCTCTCAGATTCTTCCATCAGTCCCAGTCATTGCATGTCAGTCAATAGAGATTGGAAAAATGTGTCCAATTCAACAAAATGTTTTTTTGTGAGTGAAGGCCAGAGCTAAATTATAGATTGTTTGATTGTGAGAGAAAAAAATTCCACATCCTCCTATGAAACGTATTTTATTTCCCTTTCCATGTTGTACTTATACTTACTTGTATTACAACATTTGCATGTTGAACTGCTGGATATCTTCCCCAGCCTCAAGGAAATACAATAAAATAAATGGATTCATAATGAAAAGAATATTGATAAAAATGTACAAATTAATAATGTTGTGTGCAAACATTTCAAATTTAAATATAAAATGAAAAAGAAGTTTACTTTTGAAATTATTTCTCACAAAAACCTTTCTAAATTATAGTAAATTGTAAAAAAAGGTTTTAGTCAATATACGTTTTTCTGCCTAAAATAGTTGAAATTGAACATTACGTAAACTATATCAAACACCACATGCATGGCAATTAACCCATTTTTGCCCGCTATTTAAATTGACTTTGGTTGAAGTTAACAATATTGATATTATATAGATATATAGATATATAACATATCATTGATGCAGTCTTTCTGAACACTTTTAAAATAAAATACTGCAAATGAAGAATATTTTTAATGTTCTGCACAGATAGTGCCTTAACTTGAATTTGAAAACACGTGGCAACTTTATTAATACAGCAGATGGAAAGATTTGTGGAAGGATAAATTCTTCATGGGCTTCAATGGCTCTGGTGTTTTATGGTTGCTTGTATAATCCTCAGATAGTGGTTTGTTTAAATAACTAGTGACATTTGAATAAATATAAAAATAAATATTGCAAAAAAGGGCTCCAAAAAAGGCACATATATAACCTGGCCGGCTTAGCCAGTGTGTATTTCTTCAAGCACCACAAGATTCAGAGTTTATAAAGTACAATTCTGGGCCATTGATTGTGTCATTTCTCCAAACACATACAGTAAAAATGCCTGTTTTGAAGCCTTAAAATGGTGCAGGAAAAGGACTTTACATTGTATTATACTTAAAGACAGGGCTATTCAGTTAAGAGAAGAGAAAAAAGGAAAGCAAATTGTTATAATGGGTGATGTAACATTAATGACATACATAATATGAGGTCCTTGGCACTCAGACTCTAGAGGGGTCATTTTGTGATCATGGGGCATCACCCTTGTACAGCATCAGGACAATATCATATGGAGTCAGACACTGGAAGTGTGCTGGAGGCTGATGCGTTGACTGCAGGGGAGTGATGGAAGGATGAGGCTGATGAGACTGAAGAATATGTGAGGAACGAACTAGCAGCTGAGAAATAATCATATATTAAAAGACAGCAGCTTCATAAGAGGCCAACTAGAGTGACAGAGTGTGTCAGTGTGCTGAAGGATAGACCAGCTATCCAGGCCAGTCTCTAAAGACTTTCCAAGGTGTAAAATGCTGCTGCCGGAGTACTGACTGGAAGTATTGCTGATATCATGTCCACCATATCCTCTTAAAATACTCTGTCCAACAATATAAGTCTCATGAAGAAAGGTTTTTTAACGCTTATTCAAAAAATAGCAGAGAAACATGCATTCTTGTTCTTAGGAGGGGACATTGACAGAGGAGTACTGGAAAAGTACACAGTAAGTACTTCAATGTATTGTTAGTAGTAGGCTAACTAATACAAAGTCAAACAGTATCAATTTCATTAAGAACTAATGGTAAAATTATATTTGTATCATTCATCAAAGATAGCAAAAAAACATGCATTATGGAGGGGACTTTGACAGAGGATTACTCACAAAGTACACAGTAAAAGTACTTCATTTTATTTCTGGTAGAAGTCAAACTAGTACCGAGTCCAAGAGTGTCAGTTTCCTTAAGAACTTGTGGTAAAAAATATTTGTATCACTCGTCAAATATAGCAGGAATAATGAAGAGCAGCTGATTTGAAAAAACAAACTCAAGAGGCGGCTGAGTGACCGCAGTGCAGAATCGCTGTATAGTTTAAATCTCCTAACAATGTTGTCCATTTTAGACATAGGCTTATTATATTTACAGCCCTTAATAACATCCATTTTCTGGGCTCAATATGTGTCTTGGCCGTTTTCGTTGTGATCGCTAAATTCCCCTTGTTTATAATAATCACCGTTCCTTCAGCAGGATACTATTGGAGTAAAGTGTGATTTGAGCACACGAGTGCTTTTGTTTTGAAATCACTTCCGTGAGTTTCGCCCCGCCCCTCGCTCCAATGACCATTAGACCATTTAGTAAGGTAAAAAGCAAAAAGCAAAAAGGCCTCTCAGACGCTCTTCCGTTTACGTGTTTAATAAAGAAAAACAATTGGACGGTAGATACACAGATTACAAAAAATCCATAAAAAAATGTCATCTGTGGAAGCCGTAGTACTGTAAAAAGTACGACCAATCATTTTAGCCGGCCCGGCTAAAATAACTGGATGGCCTACCTGCCTGTCAGCCTTCCATCTGTGCACAAACTTATCTCGTGCCTTCATTGGTCATGTGCGCGTTCGTGCGCGTTCGTGTGTGTTGGAGGAGGGGCTCTCCGGTTGTGTATTTTCAAATTCTAGCGATCTCGAGCCCGTTTCTCAAACTTACCTACCCTACCTTTAATACAATTAATAATTAATAACATTTTCTTAATCCTATTTAATCTGTAGCTTTGACATACATAAAGAGTCACTTAAAGAAGTTGGGTAATTTGCTCAATAAGGGAACTAAAAGGACTATCAGAAGGAAATAATAATCATTACAAAAAAAAGTGTATTCATATATTTAATATAATTATTAATCATATAAATAAGTATAAGTAATTAAACCAAGTTGCCTCTCTCGGGGAACCAAAAATCCACCACATGACTTTTATATTCAGATGACCCACACCATGTTTATTACATTTTCCATATCACATACAAGTTTAAACAAACACGTTGGAATTGTCCCATTTCGTCCATGAAAGATGGATATCATAAGAAACTTCTCACTAACTATTTTGTTTATACATACAGATACGTTACACGGCATGCCGCATGTAGTGAATATGGCAAAACAAAATTCCCTAATATTTATTTTTTCATTATTACCATAAGTAATAAGGCACAGTTTATTTAAGTCTTACAATTGTAATAATGCAACATAATATTTTTCCAGGAGCTATTTATTTTGTTAAGATACCCTGTGTATTGATTAATGGGCTAATAAGAAGAAATAACATTATGATTTAAAACTGTACATTTTCCAATGTATCAATCAGGCTGTTAAAAAAATTCCCAGATCATCACTCAATGATCACATGCAGTAGTTTCCTTCCACCATTTTTAAAACATGCAGATTTTCCCTTCCCTACTTTTGTCAATATGATGCTGAATTTGGCCAGCAGCTCAGGAAGGTATACCTTCTGATATTCAAATAGCCACGCTATTTTCTACCTTCTCTGGATCCATGTATGTGTATGGGACCTCCAGGCTCATGTTTCTAATATGGATGTGTGCACTCAATGTGTCAAGCTCTCCTTTAAAGGCTCCTTTAATCAGCTCGCAGGGGGTCGTCTCATCAAATTTGGCATCAGGGTAGTGGCCAAGATGTACCTGATGGCATCAAACAATGATACATAAAACATCAATGTTCCTGCTCAAATTTAGATGTATATCAAACATAAAACAACATTTGGCTATATAATATATATATATATATATATATATAATATAATGCTAATAATATTAATTGATTTGATACAGCATCTGAACATCTTAAGGTGATATGTGATGTATTTCACAGGAAGTTTTGGGCACTTACGGTGTCAATGCCCAAGTGGCTGAGTAGCCACAAGGTGGACATTGTGTTAGCTGTCTGACCCTTGTTAGGCAATGTCTGCAGCATCGTTTCCTTAGTTGTTGTCCCCTTTCTGGTTGGTGGAGGAAGTTGCATTGTGGAGGGAGCGTTGGGCATCCAGCCACCATAGTCATACTGCAATGAATTCATATTTGTTTGCCTTTACATTTCGAACAAAACATGTGCAGACATTAATGGTCCAGAGAGGATGAGGAGAGGAGAGGACAGAGTTTTCTGTAGTGCCTCCTTGACATTCAATGTTTTTCTAAAGAAATATCTTCACTATTAAGAAAGACCAGCCAGCAGTCCACACTCCTCATTTTCTTTTGGTATGATTGGGACATGAACCTGTGACCCTTCGGTTCCCAGGCCAAGTCCCTAGAGATTGAGCCAATGCTGCTCTTATTATATAGTATATTACATAGTATATTATATATCCCTCAGCCCCGTGTCCTGGATTTTTAGCGTCAGCTATTTCTGCTACTACATCCACAAACTCACAGTACCTGCCCGTTTGCATTAAAACCTTTTTCAAATGTTATGGCAAATATGGTATTAAAGCTTAATATAGTGTAATCCTAATGTAATGTAACAGCTGATGCCTGAAAATGGCAAATCATCATGTGTGTGATAACAGATGTCTTTGCAATGGGGTTTTATGACACTACAGGAAGAGAGGAAGGAATTTACGATAAGAGGTTATCTAGATCCCATTTGTTCTTGAACTTCCCTGCTGAACTGCACTGAGGAAGGGCTACTGCTAGTGAAAAATGTTGGATTGATGAGTAACTCCAGTGTATACTCTTCCCCTTTTGTGGCATGGCTAGTGGCCCTTTTCTGTAGATGTGACTGGCTGGAGCGTTTCAAGACAACTCCGCGGGATGCAGCGAGCGCTGGTTGTGCCTTTCTTTGTGGGTTTTTTCTTCCTTTTAAACTGTATCCTCTCCCATCCATCCTGTCACTGAGGGGAGCAGCATTGCTCACATTGTCAATTTTTTGAGGGTGGTTGGGATTCAGTTTGTTTGTGCTATTAAGTTATAAAAAGCACAAATAGAATTAATAAATAAATTCAGTAAACACAATTTGCTTTTTTCTTTTAAATTATTTTGAATTGCCCATATATGTACCCTCAGTGGCCACTTTGTTAGGTATCGTGTACAATCCAATATAACAGCTCTCGCATATATTGGGACTTTCCCTTGTTGTGCTTGTTACAACATGTTTAGTAAAAATGTATTTTAGTACAAAATCAGACTACCACTGCATTAATAACAAAGTGGCCACTTTGTGTTAATCTAAACTATGTACAAACTAGACGTGCTCGACAGTAGAAAATAGACTGGTCAAATGCACAGGAGAAATGCAAAAAAGTAGTCTTGCTCGCTTTCTAATATCAAAATGAACCACTTATTGCTTGAATGTAAAGGTACTCTGCACTTATCGTTGAGCTGCTCAAGACATTTAACAAAGTAAGTTACTTGGTTGTTTGGAAATGTTTTATGTAGAGTGCGAAAAATGTATTTGGAAGCCAGTATTGGCTTGTTTGAGGTGTGAGTTTTAGCATACAGTACTGTGCCAGAAGGCAAACACCTGGTCTCACATGATGTTTGTGAGGTCATTTGGGTTTGAATGTTTTCCTATAAAAATGGCTGTAACAGAACAGAACAGGGCACTCTCTTTTGGAGGTGTCATGCTTGCAAGCATTAAAACGAAGATCTCAAAATACTTTATATCGATATTGTGTTCCTTTGCATATTTGCCTAACTCATCTAATACTCTAAGACCGCAGCTGATTTTAAGTTGCCACGACACAAGTAATACAACTCCTGTTTCTGTTCTCATTGTTTTGCATTGTGGGTTCAATCCAGTTGCTCTTGTGAGTTTAACAGCATGTTATAGTTTGTTGGTTTTGGCTTAAAGCCTCACTGTGTCTATCTACAGCCTTGCTGACTTGCTAACATAGCTTTCAAATATTATTTATTTCAAAGACTTGCTTACAATCCTCTAAGTCTAATGTAATGTGTTTTAACATAATTCATCCATCGTTCTCCAGAACAGAAACATACTAATAAAACCTTATTTACCCATTCCACACAAATACATAATAATTGTGGTATATTAGGAGGCTTTACCTGTCCAGTGTTCACGGCTGAGTGCTGTCCTGAGCAGGTGAAGATCACCATGGTGACAAACTTCACCAACTCTGCCACGGTGTTGAATCTCTGTGGGATCCCTGAGAACCAGAGGGAAGTAAATGCTTTACTAAGATGCCTTTTTTTAAATAATCATATTACAATGGTACATAACTGTGCACAGTTATTATCTAAAACATTTAGCTTTTCTTTAGCCCACCTGTTGATGATCGGGAAAGAAATCCATATTTGAAGATTTCTGAAATCCAATCCTGCAGATGTTTGTCCTTCTCAACCTCAGCATCACTCTTGTAGTGGAAGCTGAGCATTCCCTGCACAAACCTGAAATGTAAAACACATTTCTAGCTGGTGTATTATACACACTGCACTAGTATTACTCTTTGTAGGGACATAATTGAATGGGCAATCCCTTTAGAAGAATCAGGTCTGTGCTTTTGAAGATTTTGGTGAAATATTTGACAAAGAGGAGAGAAGGAAAGACAGAGTGTTGGACGTGAGATATGTCAACAGAAGAAGACAGACAGGCGGTAAACACTAACATGAACACGGTATGGGTTTCTCTGGTGTTGTTTAAGGACTTGTTAGTTGAAAACAAACTATGAACAGACTTGGACAGTAACAGAAAACATTGATCTGTGCTGCCGTTCATTTAAAATTAAGTTGTTTTTGTTGCAGTTCCAGCCATTGGTACGCCGTGGAACAGAGTTTTTTTTAAGGGATAATGTACAGCAAGGCTTTTTCAATATCTTTACTTTTCAATATTGAAAAATGTACATTATCCCTTACCTAATCATTAGTTTGAGAATTGGTTGTATAGGTTTATGTTTGACATTTTAAGAAATCTTAAAGTCTTTGTAGCCAGACCTCATGAAACAAAATATGGAGCACACTTCTGCAGATGAGGATTGGAACACAATAAACTCTAATTCTGCATTTGTATTTTCAAGTTGCTTTACTGCAGGACTAGTGCTCTTTGCTGGGGCAATAACTGCATTCAAACAGATCCATAGCCTTTGTGCGTGCCAGCGGATCTATCCTTTATTCATTGACATGAGTCTTTATCGCATGGCAACATACAGTATACATTATTTGCATCCCTAGCACATAATTATTATTGCAGAATAGAAACTGCCTACACTATGATACCTTTGGATGATATCCCAGAGCTTGAGTCCATCATCCCTGTAGTAGAAGTTGGGCACAGCCTCCAGGCCACGCTCAGTGATGTCCTCTGGTATGCAGAGGGAGCTGTAGGTCAATGAGGACAGTGATCGCTTCAGGATGGTCTTCAAAGCCTCTCCACCAGAAGATACAAACTAGGAAACAGTCAATATTTTTGGGATATAGTTAGAGACAAATACTGTACATGATATTAAAAAAGTTGGTCTTTCCGTACCTTTGAGAAAGATCCGTTCTCAGATATGATGTTTTTTCGAGCTAGGAAGTTGATTTGCAGAGTGTAACGAGTGTGAGGTACGAGCAGCTGGAAGGAGGGAACTCTGTTAGTAACACTATTAAATGCTAACAAAGAAAGCAAGTTGAAAAAATACAGCTACAGTTAATCAAGCATTCTTCTTCCAGGTACCTTATGCAGTAGATGTTCCCTGTTCACATTGCGCATCAGTGACACTGTGAAGACTTCAGCCAGCAGATGTGTGCGCAGCAGGTGAAAATTCAGTTGATGCAGGTTGAAATCTGCACTTCTCACGAAAATCTTGGCCATCAACCAGTCGTACTTAGAATCAGTAGGCAGGAAGATGGGATTGTTTCCTGCTGGAGTCTGCTTCAGCTGCAGGAGAAGGAAGGGTGATGTGGTTCCTTCAATCCATTGATCCATTTTCTGTAATTTTTGTTTCTTCTGCTATTTACTATAACTTTTCTCTGCTTTTCAATCAATCTGTTAATCGCTTACATATGGAAGTTAGCAGTTCGTGGACTGTGACTTAATTCACTGCTTAGGTAATCAATACTCCTATATCTTTACATAGAAAGTAGTTTCATAGCAACTATTTGCTATGTTGCTCAGGAGGAAGTGCGCCATCTACCAATGGTCAGGTCAATGGTTTCAATAGTGTCGTCGGACAAGAAGCTGATCCCTAGATTGCTCCCGATAGAATGGCCAATTGGGGTGTATATTAGTCTCCCCTAATTAGTGTGTGAATGGATCAATGCTGACATGAGAGTAAAGCGCTTTGATTGGTTCCAAAGACTGGAAAAGCGCTATACATATATATAGATGTACTGCATTTATATAGAACCTTTAAGGGAAATATACATTTTCATTGAAGCCCCTGTCAGACCAAAGGGTTGACTTTAGAGCAGCAGCCCCACGTTCCTTTGTCTTTTATACATCAATGCTTTTGTGTCTTGTACAAAAAGTTGATCTGACTCAGAGCCAGGCAGGAATAAATAAACGTATAGGCCGACTTCTTCTGCAGTTTGAATAATAGTTGAATCAATGATAGTTAATCAATGCATAGATATTTTATGTTAGCTACTTGAGTGCAAATCTCACCTGAATACCAACTGGCATCAGCTCATCATCAGGTGTTTTGTGGAGGAGGACGAGGGGAGCCGTCAAGTACTGCTGCTTCCCATCAATGATGTTTGGTTTCAGTCCATCCAGAAGCTTGTAGTCACACAGGAATATGTTGCCTTTCTGTTTTAGAGAGGATGTGTAACAATTAGAATCACATCAACACAGTATATATTACTAGGGGTGGGAATCACCAGGCTCCCCACGATACGATACTATCGCGATACTTAAGCCACGATATGATAGTATTGCGATTCTACGATAATGCTAAGTATTGCGATACGATATATTGCGATATTGCAAATCACATGGGTCATATCCATGTCCGTCTTCCCTTCCTGGTTAAAAAATTGATTTGCATATGAATAGTTTATGTAAATAACCCAATTTGTGTTATTTGAACCTGAAAAGGAGCTGGCATTGTGTTTGTTACTTTCATTGAAATTGTATTCATGTCTTAACGTAACTTCCTGTTTTATATAGACATGCTTTTATTTTGAAGGCGACGTTACTGTTCCCAAAGCAAAAACTTGACGGAGAAAAAGAACGGAGATTAAGTACAGATATTAACCGCGATATCAAAAGATAAAGTTTACATTTAAGTATTAGCAAGAGGCACAAGGTTAGTGTTAACTGTAATATAAACATTTGATTTGTGTCTTAATTTGTTTATATACTGTATTATAACTTTGCTAACTATTTGAAGTTCACTTGTTTAATGGTATTCTAAAGTAATACTCATATGGATGTAGCTCAAATGTATTTGTTGTTTTATTTATTTCTGTAGCTCTTACGTTGGTTTTTGGAGTTTTCAATCAATTATAAATCATCAGTCAAGTGTACGACCATCTTTCAGAGGGATATGCTACAGTTTATATATTAAAAAAAGATATATATATATAATAACATATCGATAATTGGCATCCGTGTATCGATACAATATCGCCACGCAAAGTATCGCAATACTATGCTGTATCGATTATTTCCCCCACCCCTATATATTACACATACTAAATGAACATGTAATTGTGACAGACAATTCTTAATTGAACATGTCATTGGGCAAAACAAGTTTCTACTACTGAGAGTATAAAGACATTCACCTTAATTTCCTCTGCCAAGGTATACGGACCTCTGGGGAAGACCATCTCATCAGTGACAGGAAAGTTGTTGGGCAGAGCTGAACAACGTCGGATCAACATGGGGTTGACACCATTTAGGTACTGGTAGCCAAAGAAAGCATCCTCTTTCCAATGTTGCTGGACATAGCCTGGACAAAAGAGCTGCACTTAGTTGAGTTTATGATTTTCTTTTATAAAATCTTTATCTTAAACAACTGTCTTTTGTGGGGTCTCTCAAGGTTCTGTTCTCGGTTCCACCTGATTTAATATTTTTGGTTACAAAATCAATTAATAATGTGAGATTCTATGATAGTACACCTGATAAGTTGTTCTTGGTGTTTAATATTCCCCTGATATCATCAAGACCAGTCCAGTTATCTTTGGAATCAGCAAGTTCTTTCAGGTTCAGCTCAATCAGCCTAGAAAAAAAACCTTTATTACAATGGTAGGTAGGTAGGTAGGTAGGTAGGTAGGTAGGTAGGTAGGTAGGTAGGTAGGTAGGTAGGTAGGTAGGTAGGTAGGTAGGTAGGTAGGTAGGTAGGTAGGTAGGTAGGTAGGTAGGTAGGTAGGTAGGTAGGTAGGTAGGTAGGTAGGTAGGTAGGTCGGTCGGTCGGTCGGTAGGTCGTGTTTTAAAGGCTTCACCCAGTGATGACATTGGAGAGAAACTCCCAATTCTCGCTCCAGGAGAACTGAACCTCCAAAGGCAGAGAAGAAAGCGTTTCTGCCTTCATGCAATGGGGCATTCCTTTTCCATACAAATGCCAGCTGTGATAAATAGAAAAAGGTGGTGAGGCTGCGCTGTTAAAACTACCACTCTAATGCTTAACAATGGAGAAACTGCACCTACAAGTAGGCTATTTTATTTGTAATCATAAACCCTGGTGCAACAATGTCACGCTTTGATTAATTTGTCATTACATATAATGAATATATTTACCCAAATGTGGAGGAGGTTTGGATACATGTTATCTTTGGAATAAATACAATTAAAATGTGAATACGCTCTGAGCTCTTACAGATAGTATTTCTTTCGCCAATCCGGGTCAACCCAGTCCCAAAGGCTTCTTGCCATAATACACGTTTTTATAGGCGGCGTAATCGGAGCTTAAAAAAAGAATCAAAAAAAGATTTAACATACAGAATTGTCTCTGGACTCCTTATAGACCAGCTTGAAAAACTTCTGGAAAGTGAACATCGTACAGTACAACAACCATTTCACAAACCTTTTTCCTCATTGAAGAATTGTACATCACTGGTAGTGATGGAGCGTAAAATGGGAAACTTGTAGGTGCCTCCCTCAGGAGATTTGACTACCACCTTGACAGGGAACCAATCATCTTGTATTTCTGGTGGCTGTTTGTCTAGCTCTATCCCATGCAGCTCTCCAATGGAGACAGGGCAGGAAACAGTGAAAGAAGACACCTGGTGTAATGACAGAAATTGTTTGGAATCATTGATACAAGAGATAAAGTGTATTTGATAACCAATAAGCTTAGACATCCAAATGATTATCACAAAATGACTGAATGTATAAGTTTTGAGAAAATAATAAAAATGTGCGCAATACAGAAGATATGTTCACTGTCTTTGCTTCCTCTTCCCAGAGAGCAACTAGATGTCAAGGCTGCAGAGTGTTCCTTGTGTGAACACTTACCTGTGCTATCTTTATTTCAATCTTATTCATGTTGCTTAATAAACACCTGAATTACCCTACAGGGATAATTAAAGGTTTATATTATTTTAGTTTCTGTAAGTAATTAGTTTGTGTGTTATCTCTTGTTCAGTTTGAGGAAGCATGTTAAAGCCTTCGTTTAAATATAGAAAGGCATATTTAAGACTTACAGCTCCTAGGATGAAAGATGAATCTCCTTCAAGCCAGGTGCGTTCACTCTGTCCATTTTGTCCCCACAGCTTAATGTGGACCTTGTTTGAAGTGCCGGCATCATCGAGGCAGGCAGTGGATACTGTCACTTTATAGTGCACCATTTTCACTCTGAAAAGCAGAAGAATCCTGGTTGTGAGAGAACTATAATAACCATTCAGTATACGAGTAACTGTGATTACATCGACCTCAGTGCAAAGAAACCCTTCAAATTCATATCATAATTAAAAGGACTTAAGCAAAAAGTATTATACAACGAATATAAAATGTCCCACTGAATGTGTTACTGTCCAGTCATTGCTTAACTGATCAATAATCGTAAATAAATCATAAAGCATCTCTCTTCCCTTTTAATGAGAGCGGGAAGTTTCTCTAAAGAAAGGCTCTTTCAATAAAAGTAATCCCCACTGATTTTGCTATTTATACAAGCTATTTTGTGGGAGTATCCAGCAAGAAGTAGTAGAATAAAGTTATAGTGATGTACAGTCAGACATGTAGGACATTGACCCGAAGGTTGTTCAAACGAATTCCTAATAATCATTGAGAAATTTGTTTGCATATTAAAACAGGCCAAAACAATATGAACTATGGAACCATTAGTTAGTTCTGAAGGCCTTTTCCATTCTTCTATCCATATTCAACCCCTTATCCTGGGTCAGGTTGCAGAGTAAGCGGTTCCAGCAGAGGGCCCCAAACTTCCCATCCCCTGGCCTCATTAACTAGCTCTATATAGTGTGGAGACACTGTATAATCCCTCCACCTGGTCCTGGGTCTGCCCCTCTGAATCCTTGCAACTGTATGTCTGCAGACTGTATGCTCTCTGTATGACTGACTGCACTTTCTTGCGAGATTAATATGAATTGAATTGGTCAATGATTTTCAGGAACTCTGGCAGTTTCCAGAGTGTCCATTGAAAGTAAGGGTAGATTACGGGAAGGTATTCCACAACACTGATATCATGCGAGGCTGCATTACACAATGACGTGTCCTACTCTTACTCCATGGAGGAGCCTGTCATCCCATCCTATGGTGTCTAATACCAGTAATGTTTTCCCCACACAACACACAAATGTTGCGTCTCCCCATCAAGAGAGAGCAATAGATAATCATGACCCACTCACTAACATCACCCTTACTGATGTGACTGATAACCTCTGGTAACGAACTATGATCCGTGGTGTTTTTTGACAATCCAGACACACCTATTCTGATTCCAAAATATCCTGATCAACTCAACTGACTCCTGACTATGACTATGGAGCTGACCGGTGTGCTCTGACATATTTTTTCTTTTTCTTTTTTGTGACTCAGATAATTGTGCTGTCGACGTAATGCTTGATAAAAAGATGACTATGATTTTTGACTTAGATAATTCAGTTACTTACATCTCTTTGGCAAACACAGAAGTATGTCAGTGGTAAGACGAGGCTTGTATGTTGTGTGCTGTCAGTGTTCTCTTTATGCA
Source organism: Trematomus bernacchii (assembly GCF_902827165.1). NCBI lineage: Eukaryota > Metazoa > Chordata > Actinopteri > Perciformes > Nototheniidae > Trematomus > Trematomus bernacchii. The sequence continues at coordinate 4,982,490 of NW_022987593.1, read as the reverse complement.
ACCTGGCATGATATCAGTTTGGTTGAAGTGTTATGCAATATGTTAAAAACCTTTTCTGGACAGTCAAAGTTATTTTGTCTGAGTGAAACATCCCTTTTAGTCAGCTGAGCTGAACAGTTATATCTCTCACAGGCTCCGCCCTCTACTGGACTCTATGGGTACTACCTTATCCCGCGTGCATTCTCCCACTGAGACTTCTATAGACGTAGCCGGCCCAGGGCAGGCCTACCTGAATGCGCGCGCATCACACCGTATAAAAGGAGGACTCGCCTCCTGACTGCTATCCTTTTTCTCTTCAGCTAAGCGGAAGTGATTCCACAGAAGACGTAAGACGTATTGAAGTGAAAGTAATAGAGAGAGAGTATGGCTGGACCATAGGACCTGCCCGAATTGTCCGAACCTGATTTCAGGAGTCGATCCGCACTCCCTCTGCTTCACGTGTTTGGGGCCCGACCACGCGATGAACGGTATGGGCTCGACGCCGGCGTGCTCGGCCTGCCAGGCGATCCCGCGGCGCACGAGGAGCATCGTGGGCAGCACTTCCTGGAGAAGATTGCCCCGCAGGAGGAGTCGGAGGAGCTGGATCTCGACGTCGTGGACATGGGCGATTCGGGAAGCGAGGGGACATCGTTCCGGTTCTCCCTGCCGTGGGGCCAGGCGGCCCCGGTTCCGATGATCGACGACGAGGACGCCTCGCTATCCGGAGGTCCAACTCTCAGCTCTGCGCGGATGGATTTCCCAGCGGTGATGACTCTGGCGGCGGAGCGTGTAGGTTTACCGCTCCCCCCACCGCTGCCACCGAGGCCTGTAAACCGCCTGAGATCGGGGGTTTATGGCCCGGTGCATCCGGCGCAGCCGACCTTCGTTTCGCCCCAGCTGCCAGAGGTATGGCGGTGTGTGGAGGCGACATGGCAGCAGCCTTTTAAAACGAAGGCCTCGATAATCTTGGCGTGTTGGCGTCTTCCTGATCACCCTCAGGCAGACGCCCCTGCCCTCCCGTCTCAGGACGAGAGCGATTATTCGGACCACGCTGTTAGTCAGATGAGTAATCTGATTTATGGCGTGGCCACCGCAGCAGGGCGGATGATTTCCCTGGCCACAGTGGCGTCTCGTCACGTGTGGCCAGGGCTCACGGCCCTATCTAATGCCGCAGTTCCACTACAGCGCGGAGCTCGCTTTAAGCGTGCCGTGTCGTGCCGTACCCGTTTTTGGTTGCGCTTCCACTAGGCCTAGTTACGGCCCGGCCCGGCCCGGCGCCACTTTTTCACCTCTTTTCTGGCCCGACAAAATTGTGGTTCTATCGGGGCCAACAAACAGGGCTGAGTCGGGCTGAGTATGCTAAACTAGAGAGAGGAGCGCTGGCAAGAGGGCTAGAACTACAACAAGATGGACATATTTGACCGTGATTTAATTGTAATACACGTTTCAAAATGATGCCGAAGTAACAACATACTGATACCGGTTAGTAAAAACCATGAATTAATGCTTTGTCAAGTCTGCAGACAGACGGCAGGCAAAAAACCTTTTAAATGCGTGTTTTTCTAGATGGAGATTGGCTAAGCTAACGCAGTATATGCTCTGACCGTCCACACTCACAACAACGGCCTATACAGACATAAATAAAGCAGCGACTGTATTCACCATGACACAGGCAGTCTGTGGTTTGTACTTGTTTAACTTTTGTCGAGTTTCTGAACATATATAAGGAGCTGTGAGCTCTGAGTGCTAACAGCTAACGGCTGTGTTGTGTTTCTGGAGTTCTCATTGAAGATGACGTCACGGCTCCGCCTACACTGCGTTACTATAGTAACTACCCCAGTTCCTAAACTGTAATGGAAGCGCAGCATGAAGTGAGTCGGCCCTGTTAAGGCCCAACGCGGCCAAGCCGTACCGAGTGTGGCCGAGGCCGACCGTGTAGTGGAAATGCGCCATAAAGGAGTCCAGCTTAGCCGCATGCTATCGCTGGCTCCTCATCAGGCTCCGCTACGTGCCCCCCTCGCATGCCATGCAGAGGAGGGAGCGTAGTACGACAGTGAAGCGGAGGGAGAGGCGCCGGCACGGGGGTCCCGTAGCTGCAGCGCCCTCCACCTCTACGGCCCACCCCGTGGCACCGGCATACCGGCAATCACGGGGAGGGGCTGCCCAACCGAGGCAGGCTCCGCAACAGCAGAGCACCCGGGTGGGGAACTCTATCTTCGCGGAGTTATCTGTCTATTTAATGCCCAGATCCCCGTTAAAACCTTTAAAAAATAAAGATGGTGTTGATCTGTATCCAAGTCTGAGTGTCCTTTGTTTCCACAATACACTTGCACATGTTGATGACTGTACAAATTCCCCATTCGCCGCCCCAGCTATAGCTCCCGTTAGGGCAACCCTGTCTCCTAGAAATTACGTTCCCACAAAACTAAACTGCATTCTCAAATACGTTTTGCAAGAAACGTATTTCCTTCCACGTTACGTTTGTTATGAACATATCTTAAATACGTTTATTTTCTACATATCTTCTAGAAACCTATTTTCTCTCACATGACGTTTGTTATGAACGTATCTTAAATACGTTTGCTTTCTACCTATATTTGCCATTTCTTTTCTAGCTTATAATAATGATAATAGTCATTTATTAATATCATTTTAGAGCAAACTTATTTTCGCGCTGGCTGGCGGCTGACTTTTCAGTTGACCAAATCCGTTATTATGCTGGTTAATGGTTAATAATCACAATATTGTTTGTAGTCGTTTCATACAGCATTCTCAATTACGTTTAATTTTGTCCCACGTTACGTTTGTTCTGAACATATCTTAAATACGTTTGCTTTCTACCTATCTTTGACATTTCTTTTCTAGCTTATAATAATGATAATAGTAATTTATTAATATCATTTTAGAGCACACATTTGAAATCGACGATCGGGCTTGATATCCTATGGTTAAATTAAAATCAGTAGGCGAGGCTGTAATTTCGCCAGCTGCGAGGCAGAGTTTTAACATGCCAAAAAGCTGCTGTGTCGTTTATTGCACCTCAAACACCTCAAACTTCCTCTAAGGACAGCAGAAGAGCTCTGTGGCTTCAGGCTTGATCGCCGTTCAAATGACATCGCCGATAATAAATTATCATTACACCTGGGTAAAACAGAGTCCATTCTCTTCGGTTCGAAACATAATCTCAGCAAATCCGACGACTTCTCAGTTGCAGTGGGTGACATTATTGTCACAAGTAAGAAGGAAATTACATACCTAGGATCTATTCTTGAGGCAAACCTCTCCTGTGACAAAATGGCATCCAATGTAATAAAAAAAGTCAATCAAAGAACTAGATTCCTATACCGGATCTCCTCTCTGGTAAACAAAAACACCCTGAAAACTCTGGCAGGAGCACTCATTCAAGGGTACTATGACTATGCTTGCACGTCATGGTACCATAGCACCTCCAAGGCGCTAAAAATAAAACTTCAAACATCGCAAAATAAACTGGTCAGACTACTGCTTGACCTTTCATCTAGAACCCACCTCACCTCTGCCCACTTTGACAACCTAGGATGGCTTAGAGTAGACGACAGAGTACAGCTACTTGCAATGGGCCTGGTCTACAAGATCCACTACACCTCTATGGTACCCATGTACATGTCAAAATTCTTCCCAAAGGTCAAGGAATACCATGATCATAACACCAGAGGGAGCTCCACAAATCATGTAAAACCCAGATTTGGCACAAAAAAAGGGGAATACACGTTTCGCAATTATGCCACATCAAGGTGGAACGCTCTTCCCACAACTGTAAAGGAAAGTAAAACTATACTTACCTTCAAAACCTCTCTTAAAGAGCACCTTCGGGGGAAAGCATTGCAAAACTGGCCCCGGTAATGGTACAAATCTCAACCTGTCGTACAATGGACAGCTTCCCCCCCCCATCTATGTATATACTCGCATTTTAGACTCTGTTACTAACTGTATATCTGTAGACTTGGTATGTCTTAAATGTCCGGTTAGGATGTATTAGAACGAAATCTAAAATGAAAATTGTAAATAAGCCATCTGTATGTAAAAAACCACCTGTATGTAAATTGTAAATAAGCCATCTGTATGTCAAATATGTCTTATATGTCTTAAATGATATGATGAATTGGAAATGGGGGACCCTGATGTAAACAAGACGAAAGTCTTTCTCTGGTCTGCATCCCCTTAACAATTGTATGTTTTGAGCTGTACTGTACTGTACCCAATATACAAGCTGTTAATAAACTTTTCAATCAATCAATCAATCAAAACAGCGTTGGTTTCCCCAAAAGTGGGTGGGGCTGTGACGTAGATTTTACTCTCATCTATTATTCAAAACCATTCTATTTAATCCAAACGTAAATTACATGCCAGTGTTTTATCTTTTTATTAAGCGATTTGTTTATGTTGTTTAACTCATAGATATATATAAACATATGTTTTTATATACATCTATGGTTTAACTGGGAATGTTTTCACATTGAACCGGAAGTACGTCACTTCACTTTGTCTTCTTCGTCCCTTTTACGTTCCAGACAATGCATGGCTCAGCGTAACAGACTGAACAGCGACCCCAGGTGTGTCTACATTGGAATTACATCTTCATTACTGAAGGAAAAATACTTTACCTTGTGTTTGTTAACTGGGTTTTTAATGCAGTTGGCTTTTCTTAATGGTTACAATATTGCTATGAGTTACAGTATATATCTGAAGCAAATTATGTTTCTGAAGATGTGTAGTCAATTCCACCCTTCAATGTAGCATAAATGTGAACTCTCATTACAGGAACAATACCGGAATCAGCTCGCTGATTGGATGTTTTAGCCGCAATGCACGTTGGGATATGGTGTTTATGCGATGTGAAATCCGAAAACATTAAAAAAAATAATAATAATACTTTATTCTGAGTGTTCTTGCTTTTCTCTTTGAAAGTCATCACATAACGGCATTGTAATACACGGTTCGGCTACATTAAATATTACACATCTGCCATAGTTCTTTATTTATAGAGCCCTGATGAGAAGACTTCTGGACTGAAGTTCTGGAAGAACTGCCGCCGAAACTGAATACGTGTCGTGGATCATAAATATATCAACAATTAAACAACATCTTACATTTCTTTTCACAAAATACGTCTCCTTGCAGTATCAATACTAATACGGCTGACTTTTATATTTGATCCAATTGGTAGATAGGTTATATTTACACCATAACGGTGCACAGCTGATAGAAAAGGACTTGTAGTTTTTAAAGATATTACTGATTTTCTTTGAATATAAGAATGTAAATACTGAGTTGAGAGAATAGTCAGGGGATTTGGGTGATGGGAGACACATCTATGGAATCACAATTTCAATAGCTTACCATTAAATGACGGATATACCTTTCTGTCTGTGATGTTTTACAAATCAGATATTAATGTGTAGAAGTAAACATGAGAAATAATATAGCAATATCCTGTACAATTATGTAAAAACATGAATAAAACTACACATCTTCAGATGTTATACATACATAAGTGTCCTACACTAATAATACAAAGTTATTATTAGTATACTGTGTGTACCTTGTGTGCACCGCCTAGTGGTTAAAGCACGTTATTTAATCATTTTTGTTGAATAATGTTATTTTTGTTGAATAATGTTATTTGATGAATAAAATATTAAGAGTACATACTTTCATAGGGGGAAAGTAGAAGGTCAATGATAGAAATATAGAATATAAAAAATCAAGAAGATACTGTAAGTGATCTCTACAATAAAACAGTTTAGTGCCTGATGTACAAAGATATTAATATGAGGATGTGCAAAACAGACAAACTAATTAACCTTTATTAACACATTAAAGAATACTTTAGGTTTTCTTTCAAATAAGAAAAAAGCTTTGGGGGTATCTATCTACAGATAAATATTAAGCCTGACAAAGTACTTAGCGTCTAATATATTGCTTTCCTGCAATGTTAACTGTGTTGAAGCACTTATTTTAACTGATATTATATATATATTAATTATACTCTTATGTATAGATAGTATAAGACATGTGCAGAATTTGAGTTTAATGGTGGAGGAATACACACATATTGATAGATGTCTTGTAATGCACTGTTGAGGAACCTGTGACCCAAGTTTTTCATTAATTGCATAACTTCAACATCGTGGTGTATATGATATGTCAATAAACCTTAGAAAATCTTGAAAGGGATGTGCAAAATAGCTATTATATACAGTTTTTAATTAACTATTAGTAGAGAATAACGAGTAATGAATATACTTTATAGAGATCTGCAGATAAATGTTTAGTCTTCTCAAGCACCAACTAATATCTCTCCTGATTGTTGGCACTTGACAATCACCTTTCCCTGAATTTTACTCAGGTGTAACTAAAGTCTGCTTTAAGGGTTGTTTATATTTCACATCATTAATCAGAATCTGCAAAGTAACTAAAATAAATCTAGTGGAGTAAAAATACCAGGTTAACCTCTGAATTGTAGTGGAGTAGAATTCCAAAGTAACAATGAGCTGGCATGTGGGTATATATTAATGCTTCCCATTATGGACACAAGCGATTTTCACCCATTTATTAATTACATGTTTTACATTTGTACACACCAATTTGTTTCCTATCCCCTAAACCTCCAGGGCTGTACACAGTTTAATACTGTCAACTTCTAATTTTGGGAAAAACGAAAACGTCTTTTAAAACTACAATTCCCAGTAGAGACGCTATAGAACATGTTGCGAAACACAATAGCCAGCATTTGTAGTTCTGGGGGGGGCGTTCGAGTCCAGTTTTGGAAAGTCTGCCGTGGTTTCGTTCCATTTCAAAGAGCTGTTTGGCGCTCGGCGTAACCTTGGCGCACTGCCACTCCAACATCCAATCCCAGAGCTTGAAGATTAATCACGGGGTTTGTCAACAGGACTGTAGTCCCAAACGATAGCTGGGGATTATGGGTAGTGTAGTGTCTTCGGCCATCCTAAACTCTGATTCTTTTTTCGGATTTCATATCGCATTAACACCATATCCCGACGTGCATTGCGGCTAAAACATCCAATCAGCGAGCTGATGATCTTTCCTACGTCACTTTACAGCCCTGCTCACTTTTGGGGAAACCAGCTGTCATTTGAACGGCGATCAAGCCTGAAGCCACAGAGCTCTTCAAGGTTCAAGGTTCTTTATTGTCAATCTGACATAGCTACAGAGTAATTATGCAGTTGAAAATCTTATGTCACAGGCTTCTCCAACAATGCAACATAATAACATAACATAATAACAATAAGAGCAAGAGCAATACAAAAATAATAATAGTTATAAAAATGAAATAAAGTTATGATGTGGAATAGTGCAGTATGAGTCTATATACAAGTTATTGGAATGATATATATATATTAGGTATTAGATACATACTACTGAGTAGCAGTTGAATGTTTGAAGTTGTTTCAACAGTTCAATTTTTTAACAGTCTCACTGCCCGCGGGAAGAAACTGTCTCCGAATCTTCTTGTCCTTGCCCGGATGCTGCGGTAACGTCTGCCAGACGGCAACAGAAAGAACAGTTTGTGGCTGGGGTGATGGGGGTCTTTGATAATCCGTAGTGATTTCTTCCTGAGCCGCTGGGAGTAAAGGTCCTCCATGGATGGCAGCTCCGTCCTGGTGATGTGCTGTGCAGTTTTCACCACCCTCTGTAAAGCCTTACGATCGAGGTCGGTGCAGCTGCCGTACCAGGCCGTCATGCTGCCAGTGAGGATACTCTCTATCGTGCACCTGTAGAAGTTGCAGAGTATCCTGGAATCCATTTTGAACCTCCTCAGCCTGCGGAGGAAGAAGAGCCGCTGTCGAGCTTTCTTGGTGATGGTGGTGGTGTGAAGAGACCATGTCAGGTCCTCAGTGATGTGGACCCCAAGGAACCTGAAGCTTTTGACTCTCTCCACCGTAGTCCCATTGATGGCGATGGGGGCGTGTCCCTCTCCCTGCTGCTTCCTGTAATCCACAATCAGCTCCTTTGTTTTGCTGATGTTGAGATGGAGGTTGTTCTCCTGGCACCAAGATGTCAGGTTTTCGACCTCCTCTCTGTATGCCGTCTCGTCATCGTCTGTGATCTGGCCGATGACGGTCGTGTCATCAGCAAACTTCACGATGGTGTTGGAGCTGTGTGTGGCCACGCAGTCGTGGGTGAACAGGGAGTAGAGGAGAGGGCTGAGCACGCAGCCTTGAGGGGCACCGGTGTTAAGAATCAGGGTGGAGGATGTGATGTTTCCCACCCGCACTGCCTGGGGTCTGCCCGTCAGGAAGTTCAGGATCCAGTCGCAGAGGGCGCTGTTGAGCCCGAGGTCTCTGAGCTTGATGGCCAGCTTGGAGGGCACAATGGTGTTGAATGCTGAACTGTAGTCAATGAACAGCATTCTCACATATGTGTTCCTGTTCTTCGGGTCCAGGTGTGAGAGGGCAGTGTGGAGGGTGAGGGCTATGGCGTCGTCTGTGGACCTGTTTGCTCTGTAGGCAAACTGCAGGGGGTCCAGAGATTCAGGGAGGGAGGAGGTGATGAATAATTTGACTAACCGCTCAAAGCACTTCATTATGATGGAGGTGAGTGCTACTGGGCGGTAGTCGTTGGGGCAGGTGATGATTGTCTTTTTGGGGACAGGAATGATGGTGGAGTGTTTAAGACATGTGGGGACTACAGACTGCAGCAGGGACCTGTTGAAGATGTCTGTGAACACCTCTGCCAGCTGAACTGCACACACCCTGAGAACACGGCCAGGGATGCCATCAGGTCCAGGAGCCTTGTGTGGGTTAACCCTTTTAAAGGATTTACACACATCTGCCCTATTTAAAACAAAAGGGCAGTGTAGCTCCTGGTCCCTCTGTACCTCCACAGCCTGGCTGCTCTCAAAGCGTGCAAAAAAACTGTTTAGCTCATCTGGGAGAGATGCGCACGCAGACACTCCCGCAGCACCCCCCGCTGCTCCTTTGTAGTCAGTCATTGTCCTTAGTCCCGCCCACATATTCCTAGTGTTACAGCCTTTGAAGTCAGATTCCACCTTCTCTTTGTACTGTCTCTTTGCATTTTTTATTGCTCTCCGGAGATCATACCTAGACTTCCTGTACTCCTCCAAATCTCCCGCTGTGTGCGCGAGAGTGCGCGCTTTCAGTTTGCCGCGCACCTCACCGTTTACCCAGGGCTTTTGATTTGGGAATGTCCGTACAGAAACCTTCGGTACCACGTCATCGATGCATTTCCCAATGTAGCAGATGACAGTGTCCGTGTGTGTGTTGATGTTATTGTCTTCAAACACACTCCAATCCGTAGATGCAAAGCAATCCTGCAGTGCTGAATCTGACTCCTCGCTCCATCGTTGTACTGTCCTTGTTATCGGTCTGTCCCTTTTAAGTTTCTGCTTGTAAGCAGGCAACAACAGTAGTGAGATATGGTCTGATTTGCCGAAGGGAGGGCGAGGGAGAGCCTTATATCCATTCCGGAAAGGGGAATAAACATGGTCCAGTATGTTTCCCCCGCGCGTCGGGAAGTTGATGTGTTGGTAATATTTTGGCAAAACCTTCTTCATGTTGGCGGTGTTGAAATCTCCGGCCACAACGAACGCCGCATCTGGCCGTGAAGTCTCGGTTTTATCAATAAACCCAAACAGCTGATCGAGTGCCGTGTTGTTGTCGGCGAGTGGCTGCGGCGGGATATACACTGCTGTTATCACAACAGATGTGAATTCCCTCGGCAGATGGAAGGCCCGACATGAGATCATGAGGTGCTCTAGCTGTGCGGAACAGTCCGATGAAATAATCTTCACATCTGAGCACCAGTTGTTGTTAGTCATTACACACACACCGCCTCCCTTACTTTTCCCCGAGTTTGCAGTCCGGTCCTGACGAAAAATAGAGAATCCGTCAGGGACAATAGCGGAGTCCGGGATAGCGGGGTTGAGCCAAGTCTCAGTGAGAATTAACACGTTACAGTTCTTAATGTCCCGTTGAAAAGCAATCCGGCTTCTGAGTTCATCTAGCTTATTTTCAATGGATTGAACATTAGCCAGAAGAATACTCGGAAGAGGGGGCCGATTCTCACGTTTTCTCAGTCTGACCAGCAACCCGGCCCGGCATCCTCGCTTTGTCTTCTTCTTGCGTCTCTCAGGTAGAACAGCAACAGGTAGCCATGGTGAATCTCCATTGTCTGTCGGAGGGTTAATATTGTCCACGAAGTTTCGCAATTGGAAAAGTTCCTCTCTGCTATATTGTATGGCAGAGTAGGTGGGCAAAGTTGGAGAGGAGCACAAAGACAATGCGGCCATCTTCACCGGCGCATCTAACGCATCTTCTGTTGTATACTGTCCTTTCTTCTTAGAGGAAGTACAGAAACACGTAACTCTGGATTTGTTTTAATGTTTGAGGTGCAATAAACGACACAGCAGCTTTTTGGCATGTTAAAACTATTATTTTCTGCCTCGCAGCTGGCGAAATTACAGCCTCGCCTACTGATTTTAATTTAACCATAGGATATCAAGCCCGATCGTCGATTTCAAATGTGTGCTCTAAAATGATATTAATAAATTACTATTATCATTATTATAAGCTAGAAAATAAATGTCAAAGATAGGTAGAAAGCAAACGTATTTAAGATATGTTCAGAACAAACGTAACGTGGGACAAAATACGTTTCTTGTTAAACGTAATTGAGAATGCTGTATGAAACGACTACAAACAATATTGTGATTATTAACCATTAACCAGCATAATAACGGATTTGGTCAACTGAAAAGTCAGCCGCCAGCCAGCGCGAAAATAAGTTTGCTCTAAAATGATATTAATAAATTACTATTATCATTATTATAAGCTAGAAAATAAATGGCAAATATAGGTAGAAAGCAAACGTATTTGAGATACGTTCATAACAAACGTCATGTGGGAGAAAATAGGTTTCTTGCGAAACGTATTTGAGAATGCAGTTTAGTTTTGTGGGAACGTAATTTCTAGGAGACAGGGTTGGTTAGGGAGGAGGCTAGTGGGAGTGCGCAGATGAGAGTGATAAACCGCAGGCAGCACTGTTATAGTGCGGTGCGGGTACAGGGACATTTTGGCCGACGTTTTTCTTTAAGGCCCTGACACACCAGGCTGTCACCAGAGAACTCGCCGACACCCGACACCGACAGTTCCATCGACGAGTTCTCCTGCGTATTGGCCGTGTGTCGCACTGGAAATCACCGCAAAGACTTCAGCCGAGCACGTACGAACTGCGCATGCGTGAGTGGCAATAACTCTCCTTACCAGCAGGCGGCGGTAGTGTGTATTCGTCATTCAAAATAGGCAACAACCGGAAGACAGAGAAGAAGAACAGACTGATATAAACAAACAAATAGCATGTGCGTTCCATTTTCACTCTCGTCCATCGAAAACATGTTTTAGAATATAAAAATACATGAATGATGAAATGAGCACATAAAGTGCAGACATACTATAAAATCACAGTTAATAGACCTGCATCTGATGATCGCAGTGTTCTGGCGGGTGTGTAGTTTATTGAGTCAGCAATGTAATAATGGCCACTTCTTGCTAAATTTACGATGAGATGAAAAACCGGACTTGACCAAACAAATCACGGAGCTCTCAGCAGAGGACAGCCGGGGACGCTCCCGCCGATATCAGAGATGTCCCTGCTATGTGTGGGAGGTAAGAGAGGACATTTAAGGGCTATGTTTGATGTCTTTAAGTATCACCTGCTGGTGTTTAGCTGCTGTCTTGTGCCTTAAATCGTTTGTTTACGTCCCTCACTTCCGTTTCGCTTCTCATTTGCTAGCTGAACAGCTGATCAGAGTGGTTTCTTGGCCCGATAGCTTGTGTCCGACACCCGGCCGATTCAACATGTTGAATCGGCCGGGTGTCGACCGTGAAAGGCCAAATAAGGCGTGTCACGGCCGAGGGTTCGAGACACACCAAATTGACTTTGGGCGACAAGGAACCCGTTTTCGCCCAACAACGCAAGACGGCCGATATCGGCCTGGTGTGTAGGGGCCTTTAGAAAACATTCTATGCCTGGAGCTAAGACTCCAAATAATGCTGCTTACTATAGTGATAGGGGCTGCATTATAGCAACGCCCGCACTTGTAAAGAGGCGCGTGGCGGTGCGTTCAGGGGTCTTAGTAAAACACACTACGCCTGTAAGAACTCCGGTTAAATGCTGTTTTCCATAGTGAGGGAAAATAGCATTATGACGGCCCCCCCTCGAGAGCGGGCCACGGTGCGTTCATGGACAGAAGAAGCTCCGATTAATGCCTCTTTCTCTCTAAGAGGAAGCAGCATTATGGCGGAGCGCGCGCTCTCACGGGAGCGTGCCGTGGTGCGTTCAGGTACCTCAGTGGAAAATCTGCCGTTTTTTTCTCTGAGTGGAAACTGCATTATAGCAACGCCCGCACTCGTAAAGAGGCGCGTGGCGGTGCGTTCAGGGGCCTTAGTAAAACACACTACGCCTGTAAAGCTCCGGTTAATACTGTTTTCCATAGTGAGGAAAATAGCATTACGAGGGAGCGTGCGCTCACACGTGAGCGTACGGCGGTGCGTTCAGGGTCCTCAATAAATAATCGGCCCTTTCTGCTTCGACCCCCCACGGGCGAATCTCCCCTTTACGGGGAGTTTTGCGGCGGAGCGGGTCATCAGAGAGTATCACAGCTTTATAGCTGCGGCCCCACAGCTGAGGGCTTGCCCATTAACACAATGTTATGGGGAATGGAAACTCAGCTGTGTACTGACAAGGTGGATGGACAGGACGCTGAAACGGGGCTATTCACTCCAGTTTTGCAGCATCCCACCTCCTGTTATGGGCATGCGAGAGGTAAATCTGTCTTCCCAGGAGGAGATGGGTTTCCTCTCAGCAGAGATTCAGGCTCTGGTGCAGAAACAGGCTGTGTCTGTTGTGCAGCCTCAGCACAGAGAGAAGGGTCTTTATTCCATGTATTTCCTGGTTCTCAAGAAAACAGGGGAATTCAGACCTATTCTAGATCTCCGATGCCTGAATCGTCATATTTCCAGCAGGAAATTCCGCATGTTAACTGTGAAACAGTTACTAGGGCTTGTGCAGCCAGGCGATTGGTTCACCACCATCGACCTGAAAGACGCGTACTTTCATGTGGAAATTGTTCCAGAGCACAGAAAGTATCTGCGTTTTGCCTTCCAGGGAACAGCCTACGAGTACAACAGGCTGTCGTTCGGTTATTCCCTATCCCCACGCACATTCAGCAAATGTGTGGCCACAGCGCTTCAACCGCTGCGCGCACACGGCATGAGAGTTTTCTTTTACATAGACGACCTCATAGTCATGGCTGGGTCCCGGGAACAGGCAATGTTTTGCACAGCACAGTTGATCACACACCTAACCAAATTAGGTTTTGCGATCAATTGGAAAAAGAGCACCCCCATACCTCGCCAACAGGCGTTGTATTTGGGTGTGGTGCTCGATGCAGACGCGCTGCGTGCCACCCTGTCAGAGAGCAGACGTGCGTCCCTTCTCAGGGCGGTGCACAGGCTGCGACAGGGGGCGACAGTGACAGCTTTAACTGTCATGCAGACTCTGGGTCTCATGGCGGCTGCTCACATGGTGGTCCCGCTGGGGTTACTACATATGCGCCGCCTGCAGAGGTGGTTCCCCAGCCTGCGTTTGGAGGCACAAACGACGGCTGGTGACCATTCCTCCCCCCCCCTCGGTGGGGGCAACCTCCGGTTTTGGGGGTCTCCGGACCACCTCCGGAGGGGGTCTCCACTGGGACGGGTGACCTCCTACATCACAGTGTTCACGGACGCGTCCGGAACAGGATGGGGAGGGACCTGCCTGAAGAGAGCTATAGGTGGGTGCTGGGCTCTGACAGAGTTTCGATACAGCAACCTCCTAGAGCTACGGGCAGTCGTGTTAGTCCTCCGACATTTCATGCCCCTAATTCAGGGGAGACATGTAATGGTCAGGTGCGACAACAGCACCACAGTGGCTTATATCAACAGGCAGGGCGGAGTCCGCTCCGCCCCCTTGTTGGCCACAGCGGAGAGGCTGTGGTTATGGGCTTCAGAGGTGGTGTTATCTCTGAGAGCCCTCCATGTCCCGGGACTGGAGAACAGAGGGGCCGACCTCAGGTCGAGGGGCGGCCCCCTGCCAGGCGAGTGCTTCACCCGGAGGTGGTGAAGCAGATCTGGGCCCAGTTCGGGAGAGCAGAAGTGGACCTGTTCGCCAGCCGGCGCAACAGCCACTGTGCCCTGTGGTTCTCCATGGCCCTGAGCGACGACCCGCCCTTGGGGGTGGACGCGTTTGCACACGAGCCATGGCCAAGGAAGCTGCTATACGCCTTTCCACCGCTGCGTCTCATTCTCCTTCTCCTGGGGAGAGTGAGGCGAGAACGTCTGGCAGTCATTCTGGTAGCACCGAATCGCGTCGGGGCTCCGTGGTACTCAGAAATGACACAGATGAAGGTGGGCCAGCCCTGGGCGATCCCCCAGTTCTGGGGGGCGATGTCTCAAGGGGCAGGTCCAATCGGGGCGTTACCCACTCTGGGCCGTCCTCTTCAGGCTTGGCTCCTGAGAGGGACAGGCTGAGACAGGGTGGATTGTCTGACAGCGTTATTCAGTCTATCCAGGCAGCTAGAGCAGAATCCACCACAGCCTGTTACAGGCCAAAGTGGCTGAGATTCCAGCATTGGTGTGAGGAGCGGGGAATAGAGCCCCTATCTTGTGAGTTGGGCTCTATTTTATCCTTCTTACACTTACTGGTGGACAGAGGGCTGGCGCATTTCACAGTGAAAGTGTATGCAGCAGCCATCTCGTCCTGTCGTGAGGGTTTTTGGTGGCAGGTCAGTCTTTAATCAACCACTGATGTCGCGGTTTTTACAGGGGGTTAGGAGACTGCGCCCTGTAGTGCACGTCTCCACCCCGCAGTGGGACCTGCCCCTAGTGCTCGAGGCTCTGGCCTCGGGACCATTGAGCCTCTGGAGCTCTCCCCTCTGAAAGCATTGTCGTGGAAAACAGCTTTGCTTCTTGCCTTAACGTCAGCCAAAAGAGTGTCCGAGTTAACTGCTCTGTCGGTGCACCCGAGTTGTTTACTAGTTCGGGGTGGCCGGAGCGGCGCAACACTTAGACCGAACCCCTCCTTTGTGTCTAAAGACCTAAGGAGTGCGTTCAGGTCGAGGGCTATTC
This sequence comes from Trematomus bernacchii, assembly GCF_902827165.1. Classification (NCBI taxonomy): domain Eukaryota; kingdom Metazoa; phylum Chordata; class Actinopteri; order Perciformes; family Nototheniidae; genus Trematomus; species Trematomus bernacchii. Next base: position 4,967,323 of record NW_022987593.1, on the reverse strand, counting down.
AGTTAGGGGGTTTTAGTCTCCCCCTCCATGGGGGGCCAGGGAGGCTAAACTGCACCTCCTCTGCCCGGTGCGTGTGCTAGCATGTTATGTGGAGCGCACGGCTGCCCTTAGACGCACCGAACAGCTGTTCGTGTGCTTCGGGGGCGGGGTGATCGGGAAAGCTCTGTCCAAGAAACGTCTGGCAGGCTGGCTCTGCGAGTGCATTGCACATGCCTACGGTCAGGCAGGGAGAGCCTGCCCCACGGGGATTCGTGCGCACTCCACACGGGCTGTAGCTGTGTCAACAGCCTTATTCAACAGTGTGGAGGATTTATGCACAGCGGCGTCTTGGTCGACGCCAGGCCTCGTTATAAGGTTTTATCTCTTGGACATGTCTGGCTCTTTCTCCTCGTCTGTGCTTGCTGGGGCAACACAGCATTTGTAGGGGAGGGGGGGGTTGTGGGTCAGTTGGCATCTGACCCCCTCCCCGGACGTGATGCGCCTTCACCTTTCCTGGGCCCTCTGAGGGTCCCGGGATAGGCAAGAGGCGCGCTGGCCTGTTACGGGCGGAGGGGCTGCCCCCCTCCTGCCGAGAGGCAGGGGGAGGATAGCCCCCCCACATTTGTAGTCCTCTCACATTCTGCATGGGGTCAGTGCTTGAGTGTGAGGCATGGGCGCTGGCGCTCTCCCTGTTATCCTTAGGGATTCAGGAAGGCAGGTGCGTAGTAAGCCCATACGGGGCCGAGGGGGCTCTCCCCATCCGTCTAGGGGCGGAGGGGGGGGGGGTCCCCCGGCACTGTTTTTTGAGCACACTTTCTGCGAGGCAAGCGCAGCAGGGTGTGCTCTGTCAGCCGCAGCCCAGATTTCTCCTCGGTCACAACCGGGTTAAAGGAGAGGGGGGGGCAGCAGCTGCTGACCAGAAAAGCCGGTCAGGGGCAGTAGGGTGGATTGGTGTTGGACGACAGTGCGCGTATACATCAGGGCTCCACCCACTGTACCCATAGAGTCCAGTAGAGGGCGGAGCCTGTGAGAGATATAACGCCGGGTTACGTATTGTAACCCTTGTTATATAAACACAGGCGGAGCCCTCTACTCAGGGCACTGTCTGTCCTGTTCCGCTCGCTGAAGAGAGGTATAGGATAGCAGTCAGGAGGCGAGGCCTCCTTTTATACGGTGTGATGCGCGCGCATTCAGGTAGGCCCGCCCTGGGCCGGCTACGTCTATAGAAGTCTCAGTGGGAGAATGCACGCGGGATAAGGTAGTACCCATAGAGTCCAGTAGAGGGCTCCGCCTGTGTTTATATAACAAGGGTTACAATACGTAACCCGGCGTTACTGCAACTGAGAAACCACAGGAAAATAGGCAAATAATATTTATTTAAGGCAACGGTATGTGATCTGATCTGTAAAATAAATCTGTGTTTTCTCTCTACCCATGAATTCAAAACAAAAACAAATATTAACAAATAATAATAATAACAAAAAAATACTGCTCTATACTTTTACAATTTCAAATAATGTCGACTCTTTATCTTTTATTAACACATGTCTCACTTTTCAAGAGCAACCTGGCCAAAAGGGCACGATATTCATTACTACAACAATAGACAGATATTGATTTCTTATTTTATGCGTTAACATATAAATAAATGACATTTATATTTTTATAATGTACTATAGGTTTAATCTGCTTCTCAGCTAGATGCTCTCTTTATTCTTTATGTGAAATTCACTTTGCATTGAATCCCATGTAACAGTAACACTGTTCAGTTTGTCACTGTCTAGTTCACCTAAGTGAAACTGAATATATGCTTCAGGGTCAGGCAATAGTGAATTAACTGTAATTTGTACAACAATACCGGAATTTATAGCTGTCATCTAAACACCAGCTATGGTGGCTGCTATTTAGTTTAAATGATAGACTGCTTTAATCAATACACTAACATAAATCTTAACGATTGACTATACCTGAGTGCTAATCTCACCTAAGTAGCAAGTGGCATCAGCTTGTCATCAGGTGTTTTGTGGAGCAGGACAAGGGGAGCCGTCATGTACTGCTGCTTCCCATTGATGGTGTTTGCTTTCAGTCCATCCAGAAGCTTGTAGTCACACAGGAATATGTTGCCTTTCTGTTTTAGAGAGGATAATAGAGGATGGTATTACACAATGTAATGTAGACATTGTTTAAAGTCCCAGGGAAGAATCCTGTAAGGGAGAAAATAACAAAGAAGTTGCTCAGCACTAGTTTGGGTTGACTGTGACTAGATAAACCTGAATGCAAAAAATAACAATATTTACACTGGAAAGTAAAAGACAAACCTGAGGGCAAAAAAAGTTGGATTAATACTGGTTGTACAATGAAAATGGCATTGGCAAAATATATAATATGACAAATACTACTATTTTTGTCAATTCTCACTTATTTATAAGGCTAATCTTTGCTAAAAGAATAAGATCATAAAGCATCTCTTTTACCTGTTAGACCAAGAATCCTTTGGTGAATGGCTCATGTCTGCTGATTCCTCTTTTTATACATTTATGGGAGTGTCATAAGCGATATAAATAGTTGGCTATGGTGGTGGAATGTTGGATACTTTCTATCTGTAAGGGAAAGTCCTCTTAGAAAAGTGCTTCCTCATTACGATCTGTATTTTATAATGACTTGTATTCACAAGATGTTTATTGGTTGTGGGTTCCTGGATATTTCACTTGACAAAAACGTGGTTTTAGCATTTAGGAGTTTAAGACCTCATTGTGTGTTTATGTGTTATCTGTATGTCCTAAGCAGAGTTGGGTGTAATAATATTACTTTTGTCGGTAACGGAGTAGTGTAACGCGTTACTTTTATAATTCAGTAATCACACTACAGTTACTAACATTGCCCCGACACGCGTTACTTCGTTACTTTTATAAAATCAGTCATAATCACACTGACAGACAAGAGGGGTTTCCGCCGCAGGTTTATATGTACGTAATCTGCGCGACTTGCACGTCCACATCTCCGCGTGCAGTGCTGCATAAACATGGCTGAGTCAGCGATAACTTTCGAGGGGTGGAGGTATGCCCATTATTTTGAGTTCGTCCGAAGAATAGACAGGAATGTGACGGTGAGGTGCAAACTGTGTCCAGGCCAGAAGCTGTTATCCACTGCTGTAAACACCACGTCAAACCTCAACAAATACCTGCAAAGAACACATGCTAAGGTGAAGCTAATAGCTAAGGACCCCCGAACCCAGAGTGAGGATGTTGTGAGTGCGCCGCCGCAAGAATTTGGAGGACCGGTAACCAAAGCAGAGATGGACAGGCTTGTAGCATCCTTCATAGTAGAGGTAATGTTGCCCATTTGCACAGTGGAATCACCATCGCATCGTTCAGAGATATACTGCGCAAAATACAGATAGCAGGAGACAGAGGACAGACATGGTCAGAGCTATCTGGATCAGTCTTATGCGACAATGGAAACTGAACTAAAGAGAACATTTGAAACTTTAGCAGTCTGCGTGATCTGCCTGCAGGGAGGGGCTGGCCGGCCCTGCGAGTAAAGTAACGAGTAAAGTAACGAGTTACTTTATATAGAGAGTAACGAAGTAGTGTAATATATTACTTTTTTTTAAAGTAATATGTAATATGTAATATATTATTTTTTTTAGTAACGACCCCATCTCTGGTCCTAAGAAACTAAGGATATCCATACATATTTGACTCTTTGTACAACAATACCGGACATGGGTGAAAAGAAGGTTAAGTAGTAGGAATTACATTATTTGCCAAGGTGCTACACAAAAGGAATCCCAGTTTGGCAAAGACTATGCAACTATTACAAAAAAATACACAAATCATGCGACCGTGTCTCAGGAGGTAGATGGTCTTCCAATTTGAAGGCCGTGTCGATCCATGTCGATGTGTCCTTGGGCAAGATACTTCACCCCAGGTTGATCCCTGAGTGCATGTTATGGCGCATTTCCACCATGGTGCGGAGCGCGCTTTAAGCGTGCCGTGTCGTGCCGTGCCCGTTTTTGGTTGCGCTTCCACTAGGCCTAGTTACGGCCCGGCCCGGCCCGGGGCCACTTTTTCACCTCTTTTCTGGCCCGACAAAATTGTGGTTCTATCGGGGCCAACAAACAGGGCTGAGTCGGGCTGAGTTTGCTAAACTAGAGAGAGGATCACTGGCAAGGGGGCTACAACTACAACAAGATGGACATATTTGACCGTGATTTAATTGTAATACACGTTTCAAAATGATGCCGAAGTAACAACATACTGATACCGGTTAGTAAAAACCATGAATTAATGCTTTGGCAAGTTTGCAGACAGACGGCAGGCGAAAAACCTTTTAAAATGCGTGTTTTCTAGATGGAGATTGGCTAAGCTAACGCAGTATATGCTCCGACCGTCCACACTCACAACAACGGCCTATACAGACATAAATAAAGCAGCGACTGTATTCACCCTGACACAGGCAGTCTGTGGTGTGTACTTGTTTAACTTTTGTCGAGTTTCTGAACATATATAAGGAGCTGTGAGCTCTGAGTGCTAACAGCTAACGGCTGTGTTGTTTTTCTGGGGTTCTCGTTGAAGATGACGTCACGGCTCCGCCTACACTGCGTTACTATAGTAACTACCCCAGTTCCTAAACTGTAATGGAAGCGCAGCATGAAGTGAGTCGGCCCTGTTAAGGCCCAACGCGGCCAAGCCGTACCGTGCCGTACCGAGCGTGGCCGACCGTGTGGTGGAAATGCGCCATTAGTACAGATCGCGTTCACACCGGAGTACTTTTCCCTGAGGGAAGATTACGCAAATGAGCCGCTGACGTCACTTCTTCTTCTTCTGCTTTGGCTTTACTGGCAGGCCACAAACCACTTCACGGCGAGTACAGTAGGTGGCGGTATGCACCTTAAAGTTGTTTGCAATCCGCTACAAAACAAGAGAAGAAGAAGAAGAAAAACTTCCCGCGTATACTGCAACGCCCATGTACGCCCCACTCGCTGTACATTAGGTGTCTGTTGTTTACCTTCCGACCTCAGACATGATGGAGATGGAGTCGACTGAAGTTGTGCTGTTTGTGCTCATGTTATACAGCTTTGTAACTGAGTTAATGCAGCCTGAGCAACTTGCGTACAATAACAAAACAAGCCGAGCACGAGTGGTGGTGGAGAACGCTTTTGGCAGACTGAAGGGCAGGTGGCGGTGCTTGATGAAAAGAAACGACTGCAAGATGGACAAGATAAAATCCAGGTGGCAGCATGTTGCATATTACATAACCTTTGTGAAAGTAATGATGAGTACAGGGACGAATGGACAGCCTTACCGGCGACCCAGCTTGATGGGCCAGCCATTGCCGAGGCTGGGGGGCAAGACACGCGCACAGCCCTTATGAGGCATCTGAACAGCGTGTAAATTGTATTTAGTGATTGAGTGAATTAGTTCCCTTGATCAGGTGGCACCTTGTATGGATGTGTATGAAGGGGTGAACGATGACTTATGTGAAAGTGCTTTGAGCAGTCATAACGAACAGTAAATCCCTATAGAAATGCAGTTAATTTACCATTTACCATCATCTGAACTTTTGCCAGATCGAAAAAATGTTTGATGATTTGATTAAATCAATTTGGCCACCCACAGCCAGAAGAATGGGGAATAAGGAAGTCAACTCGTACAAACAATTTTACATACAAGGAAGTAAGCCTACATTTTTCTCTTGGTTTTCTCTTTGTCCATGTGGGGGGTGGGGCATCTTACTTTACTTTCCAGAGCCAAAGAATGAAGATATGTTTTGCACCAAGCCGACTTCCTGGTAGAAATCTGTTGTGTCCTCACCTACTGTACACTTTGCCCTACATCGAAGTTACACACAAACACCCACACACACAAAATATATATATATATAAAGTATATATTCTAAAATGTTTTATATTTATTATGTATATATTCTTTCAACCTTTTTATCCTACACATGTTCCTTCTCCCTGTTGTTGCCGCTGCTTGGGATGGCTATGTCTTTCACAACGGCCTACACCTGTTCTTCAACCACAACAATATGTGTATTTTATCTTTGACCATGTATTGTTGTTGAAAATGTGAAAAATCTGTGAAAATTAGGATTAATATCATTTGACCTCCAAGGAGCGACAGGGCTCCATAGCTGAGATTGGTGCATTGGCATCTTGGCATCATCTTGGCATCATTTTCCTATTTCACGTAAACCAGATAATGAAAACTACCTCTTTTTAAAGAACATCGCCTGTATCCGTCCTTCTTTTTCCTTCACCGGTGCTGGAACTTTGATCCATTCATCCATTACATTTAAAACTTGATTACTGCAACAGCATTCGTTATGGTTCACCTGCCTACATTCTGATAAAACTTCAATATGCTCAAAACACCTCCACTCATCCCTCCAACCACATCAACTTTATCCTTTTGCTAAGCAAAATAATGACCGTTGCCGAGAAGGATCAAGCGAGAAAAGGAAAGACAGAGCGTTGGACGTGAGATATGTCAACAGAAAAAGACAGACAGGCGGTAAACACTAACATGAACACGGTATGGGTTTCTCTGGCGTTGTTTAAGGACTTGTTAGTTGAAAACAAACTGTGAACAGACTTGGACAGTAACAGAAAACATTGATCTGTGCTGCCGTTCATTTAAAAGTTTTTGTTGCAGTTCCAGCCATTGGTACGCCGTGGAACTGAGTTTTTTTAAGGGATAATGTGCAGCGAGGCTTTTTCAATATTTTTACTTTTCAATATTGAAAAATGTACATTATCCCTTACCTGACATGGACTCTTCACACTACCACCATCACCAAAAAAGCTCAACAGCGGCTCTTCTTCCTCCGCAGGCTGAGAAGGTTCAACATGGACTCCAGGATACTCTGCAACTTCAACAGGTGCACCATAAAGAGTATCCTGACTGGCTGCATCACGGCCTGGTACGGCAGCTGCACCGCCCTCAATCGTAAGGCTTTACAGAGGGTGGTGAAAACTGCACAGAACATCACCAGGACGGAGCTGCCATCCATGGAGGACCTTTACTCCCAGCGGCTCAGGAAGAAAGCCCTCAGGATTATAAAAGACCCCCATCACCCCAGCCACAAACTGTTCTGTCTGCTGCCGTCTGGCAGGCGCTACCGCAGCATCCGGACAAAAACCACCGGACTCAGGGACAGTTTCATCCCACAGGCAATAAGACTGTTAAACACCTGAACTGTTGAAGCCAAATCTGTTAAACACCTGAACAGTTGAAATAACATCCCTAATATTCATCTGGTTGCTACTTAGACATTATTGATCTATTTACCTAATATATCATATTCCAATAACTTGCATATGGACTCTTATTGCACTATTTCACTATTTCACTTTTTAAAACTATTTTTCTTTTTGTATTACTATATACTATTTACTTGCACTATATTTGTATGTTTATCTGTGTTTTGTGTTGCACCGTTGGAGTACCCTGTGACCTAAGATTTTCATCGACATAACTACACTGTAGCTATGTTCGTATGACTAAATAAAGAACCTTGAACCTTGAACCTAATCATTAGTTGGAGAATTGGTTGTATAGGTGTTTGTTTTACATTTTAAGAAATCTTAAAGTCTTTGTAGCCAGGTCTCATGAAACAAAGTATGGAGCACACTTCTGCAGATGAGGATTGGAAAACAATCAACTCTAATTCTGCATTTGTATTTTCAAGTCGATTTACTGCAGGACTAGTGCTCTTTGCTGGGGCAATAACTGCATTAAAACAGATCCATAGCCTTTGTGCGTGCCAGCAGATCTATCCTTTATTCATTGACATAATTGGTTTTATGTGATTCGGTTGTTTGTTTGGTTCCAACAAACCTAACCCTAACGCAGCGTCCACACGGCGGCGTGCGTTGAAGCTTGCCAGCGGGCGTGTCTGAAGCTCGACCAACAGCCAATCACATGAATCTCCCGCCCCGGACACACAAGCACGCGGTTTGATTTGCTAGAGCTTGTACTGGCATATTGGATTGATTTAGCCGCCGACTCAGGTAGCCCAGCTGTCTTGGTGCTGTTAGACCTGACTGCTGCCTTTGACACTGTGGACCATAGCATCCTGTTGTCACGGCTTGAACAGTCCGCAGGCATCACAGGCTCTGCCCTTGCATGGTTCAGGTCTTACCTGACAGACCGTAGCTTCTCAGTGCAGCTGGGTACCTTATCCTCTGCTAAAGCTCCTCTTACCTGTGGGGTTCCCCAAGGCTCGATCCTGGGCCCCATCCTTTTTCTACTGTACATACTGCCCCTAGGTTCAATTCTCACAAAACACAATATCCCCTTCCATTGTTACGCTGATGATGTACAGATCTATCTGCCTCTCAATCAAAATGTCAACTCACTACAGCAGTTGATGGACTGCTTAACAGAGATCAAATCCTGGCTGAAGAAGTACCAGAGTGTAATACACCATTAGCCGCGTTCACACCGGAGTACTTTCACCGTACTTTTCGCGTTTTAGTTCCGTGAGTCGCGTTCACACCAAAAATCGTACTTAATCTCGGGTACTTTTACCCCCATTTTTAGAGCCAACTCAGAGAGCGTACTTTTCTGTGGGTGAAAAGTTCTCCAAAAGTGCCCCAGTGCTGATTGGCTGGGCGAATTGCAAACCACGCCCGTACAACTCTGAAAATGTTGTGTAGAGCCGCCATTGTTTTTCCTCGCTACAAAAACACAACGCTCCGTGCGTTGTGTTTGTTTTTGAAAGCAGATATGGCAAGCATCAAGAAATGATGAGGAGGTGTCGGCGCTTCTGGAGATCTACGCAGAGGACGCGACCCAGGGAATGCACTGAAGCCAGTTCAGTAGCTTTCACTCGACCTGGGAATGTGCACAGCCCCACGGCACACCGGCTAAAAATAAAGAAACTCGGGCAGGACTACAAACGGCGGATTCAGTGGCCAACGATGACGACCACGACGAAGGTAAAATCAACTACATGCACTGGGGTTTTAATCTGCACAATAATGGTCTCAGATGTACTTTTATTTGCTCAGTAGATCAAGCTAGCCATGCTAGCCATAATAGGCTAACACCGGCCCCGAGCACACAGTACACACACACTGTAACTTTGTCTTGAAAGAACGTTACGCATCGAACTGATGTTCACAATCATGTTTATTTCATAATATTCATCATATTTTATGTTTAACTTGCCTCAACAACATTAAACAAAGTTCAAGCATACATGAAGCACTCTTCAAAAAGGAACAATCCTCCGTGTTTGAACCTCTTAAATCGCTGCATAGCCGATTTATTTGGACTGGATTATCCCAGAGGGTCTAAACATTCTTTATAACACAGTTTCAGATTTGTGAAACCTTAATTCTATTTGTGAAAATAAAAAAAAAGGGAGATTTCAGTGCTTTTTTTACATGTAGACCACATTAGACCAGGTCCTGATCTAAAACCACTATACCTAGACTCATCAAATCTGGACTGGATTATCCCAGAGAGTCAAAAGATTCTTTATAACACAGTTTCAGATTTGTGAAACCTTAATTCTATTTGTGAAAATACAAAAAACACATTCCTAGTATGTTGTAAAACTACATGGCGACTAAACTTGTATATTGTATATTGCTTATTTTCCCCTCTTAGGAAAGCGGACACGGGATGCGAATTTCTTTGACACCGCCCAGGCGTTGGAGGACCGGTGTGCCGTGGTGAATGAGTCGCTGCGTGGAGATCAGATGGTGCTGTTCACCAAGGCCCAGGAAACGGAGGACAAGATGCTCACCTCGATGGAGCACCAGGCAGAAGTGTTCAAGCAGCAGATGGAGCGCCAGCAGCACCAGGATGAAGTGTGGGCGCTGCGCCATGAGGAAGCGTCGGCGCAGCGGCAGGATGAGCGACAAACTGCATTTAATAACAGTTTATTTGGTATAGTTTTTGTAAATACTGACACACGACACACAACGTTGCACTAAGGTGTGCATGCTGCTGAGAATATCCCTACACCTGGGACAGTTTATTTTATATTGTTATTACTGTTATGACTTTATTTTATATATAATGTTTACTGACATGTACAACTGACACTTTATTTACATTTAAAATTGTTCTATTTAATGTTATGTCTTGAGAGTGCAATAAAGAAAACCGACATGGCGATTAAGCTTATTTCTCCTGACACTTTATCTTTTGTGACCTGTGTAGCATCCTATACATCACATGTAAGTGATTATTCTGATACCATCATGTTTCATCGGTTATAAACTGGCAAAGCTTTATTTGTCATTTATTTATCATCAATGTTGCAACCTTGTGGGGGAATGGCAGGGGCACATACACAAATATGATCATTTATATAATTTTAAATATTATTTGACCTAAACTTTTAATTCCCCCCCATTTCACACAACACAACATGGAGTCCACTATGGGCCAAAACTAACATGTATGTTTGCATAGTGTTTATGGCAGACGGATGCAGTGGGTCTCAGGAAGATATATAATAAAGGTGGGTTTGCTGCTGAGACTCCCTACAGCTGGGAGTTTATTTTATATTGTTATTACTGTTATTATATAGTACAACTGACACTTTATTTTATATTGACAATGTTTACTGACATGTACAACTGACACTTTAGTTACATTTAAAATATTTCTATTTAATGTTATGTCTTGAGAGTGCAATAAAGAAAACCGACATGGCGATTAAACAGATCCTGTATCAGTTTTTCTTCTTCTCTTGTTTTGTAGCGGGTTGCAAACAACTTTAAGGTGCTTACCGCCACCTACTGTACTTGTAATCTTCCCTCAGGGAAAAGTACTCCGGTGTGAACGCGATCTGTACTAAGTACCCTGGGGTTAAAAGCGCCAGGGCTCTTAGTGCCGGAACTAAGTACAGGAAAGTACTTGGTGTGAACGCGGCTATTGTTACAAGTAAAAGTCATGCAATCAAAATGTTACTTGAAGTGAAAGTAAAAAGGTTTTAGCATCTAAATATATTTACAATACCAAAAGTAAAAGTACTCATTGTGCAGATTGGCCCATTTCAGAATAATATATGATATGTTCTGATTATGATTATTGATGCATTTCAGTGTTATCAAAGCTGGTAAAGGTGATGCTAGTTTTAATGACTTTGTATACTGCAGGGTAGATTTTGAATGTATTCCAGGTGTAACTAAAGTCTTATTTAAGTGTTGATTATATTTCACATTATTAATCCAAATCTGTAAAGCAACTAAATGTATTAAATAAATGTAGTGGAGTAAAAGTACACAATTTACCTCTGAATAATAGTTGAGTAGAAGTACAAAATAGCACAAAATTGAAATACTCAAATACAGTCTCTCAAAATTGTACTTAAGCCAGTTGCTGTAGTCTTTGTTGTAATGTGCTGGGGCGGCAGGGTGAGGGCAGCCCACACCCACAGATTTAACAAGTTCTCTAGGAAGTCGTAAGGGAGGAGCTTGATTATATTTGTGTGTTGTCTTAAAAGAGGATGCTGCACAACATGTGGAGCGTTGTGGACAATAACCGTCAGTCACCCACACTCCTTTTTAGTTTTACGGGATAATATGGGACATGCATTATGTGCAATAATGTTATGTTACTTGCATGCCTGCTTATATTTTTTGACATATTTCTGATTTCGACCTTATTTATATTTTTGTATTTGCACTCTTTGCATTGTTTATTACTTCAGCTGTGCTTCAAGTGCACAGGTTCCTCTAGAGCAAGTTTTAGAGATTTTAATTTTAGTTTAATAATAAAGGCTGGACCTGTAATGTCAACATGTCAACATAACTATACCTGTGTCCAGAAATAGTTAAATATAATTAATAACTAATAACATTTCCTTAATCCTATTGAATCTGTAGCTTTGACATACATAAAGAGTCACTTAAAGAAGTTGGGTCATTTGCTCAATAAGGGAACTAAAATGGCTATCAGAAGGAATTAATAATCATTACAAAAAAAAGTTAATTAATATATTTAATATAATTATTAATCATATAAATAAGTATAAGTAATTAAACCAAGTTGCGTCTCTCGGGGAACCAAAAACCCACCACATGACTTTTATATTCAGGTGTGCACATAACTTTTTGAGTGAGTTACTCAGACCAGGAGACAGCGTTTGGTACTCACCCCACATGAAGCGTGGTGTTAATAAGTGCAGTCTTCCTCACTGTCCTCCTCAGTGTCTCCTTCACTGTCCTCTATTTACACTTATTGCATGCTAGATGATGAAGATGATGAAGATGCACCTCCCTGTCTCTTTGTAAGCCTCCGATTTGCTTTCTCCAAAACTTGTTGCCAAAACTGTGAAGTCCTTGCATTTCCTGAGGCCAAGTTGAAGGATCAAATACTAAGAAATTATCACATGACTTGAAGTCATATCTGATTTCAGAGGTGGGAAGTAACAAAGTACACTTATTCAAGTACTGTACTTAGGTACAATTTAAGATACTTGTAGTTTACTTGAGTATTTCTATTTTATGCTACTTTGTACTTCTACTCCACTACAGTTCAGAGGTAAATCATGTACTTTTCTTCCACTACATGTATTTAATACCTTTAGTTACTTTACAGATGTGGATGAATGATGTGAAAATATAATCAAGTGTTAAATCAGACTTTAGTTCCACCTGGAGTAAATCCACAAGCTACCCTGCAGTATACAAAGTCATTCAAACTAATTTTTAAACACTTTAATGATCAATAATTATAAAACATATCATATACAGTACATTATTATGAAATGGACCAATCTGCAAAATGACTACTTTTACTGTCGCTACTTTAACTAGATTTTGATGATAATACTTTTCTAATTTTACTTGAGTAACACTTCTTCCACCTCTGTCTGATTTCAAACTCTTCCATTAACAGCCTGAGTAAGTTTGCAGCTGTGTGTTTTACTCCACTTTGTAAAACTAAATAAAACTGCAGCAGCTTGACCACAGAGCGTGAACGTTGTGATCAGCTGATTTTGCGCAGTTCTCCAGTGTGTGCGCGGGGCACAGAATGTGCACAGGGGAGTCTCCCACTGCAGCCAGTTGACGTAGTTTTGGTACAATTCTGTTGTACACACCGACGTTAACAGCAGCTCCGTCTGTGCACACGGCGACCAACTCTGTCGTCCAGTGATCTAAGCCTCTGCCTCCTGTGAAGCTTCACAGGTCCGTCGGTTATGTCCTGCGCGGCACGGCCAGCACCCAGTTCAATCAGTCATAGAAAGTCTGAAGATTTTAGCAGGGAGCGAAACGGCAAAGTGGCTGCTTAATGTCTTTGTTTTTTTTTGGACATGTCTAATAATTTACTCCACTGAGTATTGACAAGAAACATGTGTAGGCGAAATATGTGTTTTGTTTTGATGACCTATCAGGTACGCAAAGGCGCGTTGTGACACAAGTGACGTTACGCATTTCAGATTGTTGCCGCGCATGCGTACCTGCGTACCAGTTATGTGCACCCCTGTTTATATTCAGATGACCCACACCATGTTTATTACATTTTCCATATCACATACAAGTTTAAACAAACACGTTGGAATTGTCCCATTTCGTCCATGAAAGATGGATATCATAAGAAACTTCTCACTAACTGTGTTTTTTATACATACAGATACGTTACACGCATGTAGTGAATATGGCAAAACAAAATTCCCTCTACAAATATTTATCTTTTCATTATTACCATAAGTAATAAGGCACAGTTTATTTAAGTCTTACAATTGTAATGCAAAATAATATTTTTCCAGGAGCTATTTATTTTGTTAAGATACCCTGTGTATTGATTAATTGGCTAATAAGAAGAAATAACATGCCGATTATGATTTAAAACTGTACATTTTCCGTTTTATCAATCAGGCTGTTAAAAAGAATTCCCAGATCATCACTCAATGATCAAACGCAGTATTGTTTCCTTCCCCCACACCAACATTATTTAATAACATGCAGTTTTTCCCCATTTCTACTTTGGTTAATATGAAGGTGAATTTGGCCAGCACCTCAGGAACATATTCCTTCTGATATTCAGATAGCCACACTATTTTCTACCGTTTCTGGATCCATGTATGTGTATGGGACCTTCAGGGGCACGTTTCTAAGACGGATGTGTGCACTCAATGTTTGAAGCTCTCCTTGATAGGCCTTCATCAGCTCGTAGGGGGTTGTGTCGTCAAAGTCGGCATCAGGGTAGTGGCCAAGATGTACCTGATGACATCAATTATACATCAAAAATAAATGTTCCTGCTCAAATTTAAATGTATATCAAACATAAAATAACATCTGGCAATATATATATAACGCTAATAATATTAATTGATTTGATACAGCATCTGAACATCTTGAGGTGATATAGGTAATTTATTTCACAGGAAGTTTTGGGCACTTACGGTGTCAATGCCCGAGTGGCTGAGTAGCCACAAGGTGACCATTGCTTTAGCTGTCTGACCCTTGTTAGGCAATGTCTGCAGCATCGTTTCCTCACTTGTTGTCCCCTTTCTGGTTGGTGGAGGAAGTTGCATTGTGGAGGGACTGTTGGGCATCCAGCCTCCATAGTCATACTGCAATGAATTAATATGTTTTTGCCATTACATTTAGAACAAAATATGTGCAGACATTAATTGTCCAGAGAGGATGTGGAGAGGAGATGACAGAGTTTTCTGTAGTGCCTCCTTGACGTTCAATGTTTTTCTAAAGAAATATCTTCACTATTAAGAAAGAAAAGAAGAAGAAGACAGAGCCACATGCAGGATAGGAGAGGTGGCAGAGTGAAGAGGCTAGGGAGCAGTTACCAGGAGATGAACTGGCTCCAGCTACCAGTGCACACTCCTCATTTTCTTTTGGTCTGATCGGACTAACCCTTCGGTTCCCAGGCCAAGTCCCTGAGACTGAGCCAATGCCGCTCTTATTATACAGTATATTATATTATATATCCCTCAGCCCTGTGTCCTGGATATTTTGTGTCAGCTCTTTCTGCTACTATGGTAAAGCAGCGTTCAGTTATTATGCTCCAAATATCTGGAACAAACTCCCAGAAACCTGCAGGTCCGCTACAACTCTTACTACTTTTAAATCCAGGCTGAAGACTTATCTTTTTGCCGCTGCTTTTAATTGAACTATTCATATCTTAAACTGCACTGTAACTTTTGTATTCATGTACTTTTTATTCATTTGTTTTTTCTTTTAATGTTTCTTTTATTATCTTTTCTTTTTAATTACTGTTTTTAAATGCCTTTGTCTGAATGTCTGTCATTCTTGTAAAGCACCTTGAATTGCCTTGTGTTCAAAGGTGCTATATAAACTTGCCTTGCCTTGCCTTGCCTTACTACATCCACAAACTCACAGTACCTGCCCGTTTTGCAATAAAACCTTTTTAAAGTAATACAACTCCTGTTTCTGTTCTCATTGTTTTGCATTGTGGGTTCAATCCAGTTGCTCTTGTGAGTTTAACAGCATGTTATAGTTTGTTGGTTTTGGCTTAAAGCCTCACTGTGTCTATCTACAGCCTTGCTGACTTGCTAACATAGCTTTCAAATATTATTTATTTCAAAGACTTGCTTACAATCCTCTAAGTCTAATGTAATGTGTTTTAACAGAATTCATCCATCGTTCTCCAGAACAGAAAAATAGTAATAAAACCTCATTTACCCATTCTACACAAAAACATAATAATTGTAGTATATTAATTAAGAGGCTTCACCTGTCCAGTGTTCACGGCTGAGTGCTGTCCTGAGCAGGTGAAGATCACCATGGTGACAAACTTCACCAACTCTGCCACGGTGGTGAAGCTCTGTGGGATCCCTGATCACCAGAGGGAAGAAAATGCTTTACTAAGATGCCTTTTTTTTAAATGATCATATTACAATGGTACATAAATGTGCACAGTTATTATCTAAAACATGTAGCTTTTCTTTAGCCCACCTGTTGATGATCGGGAAAGAAATCCATATTTGAAGATTTCTGAAATCCAATTCTGCAGTTCTTCGTCCTTCCAAACCTCGGCATCACTCTCGTAGTGGAAGCTGAGCATTCCCTGCACAAACCTGAAATGTAAAACACATTTCTAGCTGGTGTATTATACACACTGCACTAGTATGACACTCTGTAGAGCAGGGGTCTCCAACCTTTCTTCATCTGAGAGCTACTTTGAAAAAATGAAAGTGGCCAACAGCTACTTGCATCACATCGCTTACATTTATTCACATAGCCCTCATCAGTTGAATTAAGCTATACTTTTGTAGACGTGTGAAATTGCAATACCTAAAGCTTGTCACAAATCTTAACTTCACATCAAGGTCCAAGAAAACGAAAATGTCTCACATATTATTATGGCCCACGTAAGTACATCATTGAGAATTCACATAAATGTCCTTAATCACCACCTTACAAGCATCTTATGGCACATGTGTAAAATAAGTGCATTCACTCTTTTTCACAGTTAGTGAGATGACTGGCACTGCATGGAGTCCACCATACAGGTGTATGCTGGAGTGTACCCACTTAGGTTCACTCTAATAGAGTCATTTAAATGTTCATCAGTCAGTCTTGTTCTGTATTTAGATTTCATGACATTCATGTCAGAAAAAGCTGCTTCACAAAGGTATATAGAGCCAAATAAAGCAGACATTTTCAGTGCTGCTTGGTGAATGTTCTTATAGTTTTCTGGGTCTACAAGGCTCCAGAAATGTTGTGAGTTTTGCTGAGACTTAAGCTGAACATTATTTTGGAGATTTATAACCTCCATCTCCACAGGATTGACACTGAACAGTTCAGCCATCTTTTTCTTCTTCTTCTTCTTCTTCTTCTTCTTCTTCTTCTTCTTCTTCTTCTTCTTCTTCTTCTTCTTCTTCTTCTTCTTCTTCTTCTTCTTCTTCTTCTTCTTCTTCTTCTTCTTCTTCTTCTTCTTCTTCTTCGTCTTTACATTACATTATAAACCATAATAAATCAATTGTATAGGTCTAGCCTCCCTATATCTGTGTGTGAAATTGTTCCATCCTCAAAAACAAAAAACGAATACTTCTGCAGTCTAGCTGCAGCTTCTAGCAACGGTCTTCTGTTAAAAAAAGACACTGAATGTCTTGAATGTGGCATCACAAACATGACTTGAGTCTGAACCTTTATATATACAGTCTATGGTCTGAACACAGCAGACAACAGGAGTATTTACAACAGCATTATAAAAACAAAAATAGTGCATGTGGGTGCACACTTACATTCTCTGTCTTACTGTTACATAAATCCCATGAATGTATGAGATTAAGTTAGCTTCATCATATCTCAATCAGTGATTAAGTGAATAATAAAGTTTCTATCGGGTCACTATCAGCCTGTCACTCATTATTTTCAGGGAGGGGGCGGGGTTTGGAGGAACGGAGAGGAGACGGTGATCGCGGAAGCTTTCCTCCTGCCTTCACAAACTTTACACAAGTATTTATCAACTGAAAATAGCAAGAGGACATTCATACTCTGCAATCCAAGACTTGATTAAATTCACCTGACATGACGATAACGACTGTTTTTCAAAAAACACAAATCCCTCCCTGTGTGTCTCTGAGCCGCAGCGACAGGGCCTGATTCAGAGCGGGTCATTCTGCTGTTGGTTCTGGACTGGTGGTGGAGAAAGCAGACTGCTCCGTGTGTGGTGTCGCTGTGCCGCTGTCACGTCTGTTCCTTGATATTGTCCAGCCGTGGCCGAAAAATCAAGAAGCAACCTTACTACGCTATAATCGATAATCGAGCGGCGAGCTACTGAAAAGCTGCCCACGAGCTACCGCTCGACGTGTTGGAGAGACATCATTGAATGGCTCATTCCTTTAATTATTGTACGTTCTGCTAGCTAGCTCCACCACTGGGTTCCCAGAAATACACCCACCAACTGAAAACTGATAAACGGTTCTCAAGATGGTAGATGTTCTCTTGTGTAAATAAACCTTCTCAAAGTGTTGGGAACCAATTGGTTGCATAGGTGTACGTTTGACACTTTAAGGAATCTTAAAGTCTTTGTAGCCAGGCCTCATGAACCAAAACATGGAGCACACTTCTGCAGATGGGGAATGGAACACAATAAACTCTAATTCTGCATTTGTATTTTCAAGTTGCTTTACTGCAGGACTAGTGCTCTTTGCTGGGGCAATAACTGCATTCAAACAGATCCATAGCCTTTGTGCGTGCCAGCGGATCTATCCTTTATTAATTGACATAATTTGTTTTATGTGATTCAGTTGTTTGTTTGTTTCAAACAAACCTACCCCTAAGCATCATCTGAGTCTTTATCGCATGGCAACTACAGTATACATTATTTGCATCCCTAGCACATATTATTATTGCAGAATAGAAACTGCCTACACTCTGATACCTTTGGATGATATCCCAGAGCTTGAGTCCATCATCCCTGTAGTAGAAGTTGGGCACAGCCTCCAGGCCACGCTCAGTGATGTCCTCTGGTATGCAGAGGGAGCTGTAGGTCAATGAGGACAGTGATCGCTTCAGGATGGTCTTCAAAGCCTCTCCACCAGAAGATACAAACTAGGGAACAGTCAATATTTCGGGATATAAACAGACAAAACAGACAAATACTGTACATGATATTAAAAAAGTTGGTCTTTCCGTACCTGTGAGAAAGATCCATTCTCAGATATGAGGTGGTTTCGAGCTAGGAAGTTGATTTCCAGAGTGTACCGATTGTGAGGTAGGAGCAGCTGGAAAGAGGGAACTCTGTTAGTAACACTATTAAATGCTAACAAAGAAAGCAAGTTGAAAAAATACATCTACAGTTAATCAAGTATTATTATTCCAGGTACCTTATGCAGTAGATGTTCCCTTGGCACATTGCGCATCAGTGACACTGTGACGACTTCAGCCAGCAGATGTGTGCGCAGCAGGTGACAATTGATTTCATGCAGGTTGAAATCTGCACTTCTCACAAAAATCTTGGCCATCAACCAGTCGTACTCAGAATCAGTAGGCAGGAAGATGGGGTTGTCTCCTGCTGGAGTCTGCTTCAGCTGCAGGAGAAGGAAGGGTGATGTGGTTCCTTCAATCCATTGATCCATTTTCTGTAATTGTTGTTTCTTCTGCTATTTACTATAACTTTTCTCTGCTTTTCAATCAATCTGTTAATCGCTTAAATATGGAAGTTAGTCCACGTACTGTGACTTAATTCACTGCTTAGGTCATCAATACTCCTATATCTTTACATAGAAAGTAGTTTCATAGCAACTATGTTGCTCAGGAGGAAGAGCGCCGTCCACCAATTGTCAGGTCAATGGTTTCAATAGTGCCCTCGGACAAGAAGCTGATCCCTAAATTGCTCCCGATGGAATGAATGGCCAATTGGGGTGTAAATTAGTCTCCCCTAATTAGTGTGTGGATGGATCAATGCTGACATGAGAGTAAAGCGCTTTGATTGGTTCCAAAGACTGGAAAAGTGCTATATATATATATATATATATATATATATATATATATATATATATATGTACTGCATTTATATAGAAATGTAAAGGGGAAATATACCTTTTCATTGAAGCCCATGTCAGACCAAAGGGTTCACTTTAGAGTAGCAGCCCCACGTTCCTTTGTCTTGTATACATCAATGCTTTTGTGTCTTGTAAAAAAAAGTTGATCCGACTCAACTATTCCTGCCTGGCTCTGGCTCAAGCAGGAATAAATAAACGTAGAGGCCCACTTCTTCTACAGTTTGAATGGTAGTTGAATCAATCAATGCATAGATCTTTTATGTTAGCTACTTGAGTGCAAATCTCACCTGAATAGCGAGTGGCATCAGCTCATCATGAGGTGTTTTATGGAGCAGGACGAGGGGAGCCGCCATGTACTGCTGCTTCCCATCAATGATGTTTGGTGTCAGTCCATCCAGAAGCTTGTAGTCACACAGGAATATGTTGCCTTTCTGTTTTAGAGAGGATGAGTAACAATTTGAATCACATCAACACAGTATATATTACACATACTAAATGAACATGTCATTGTGACAGACAATTCTTAATTCACCATGTCATTGGGCAAAACACTACTGAGAGTATCAAGACACTCACCTTCATTTCCTCTACCAAGGTATACAGACCTCTGGAGAAGACCATCTCATCAGTGACAGGAAAGTTGTTGGGCAGAGCTGAACAACGTCGGATCAACATGGGGTTGACACCATTTAGGAACTGGTAGCCAAAGAAAGCGTCCTCTTTCCAGTGTTCCTGGACCCGGCCTGGACAAAAGAGCTGCACTTAGTTGAGTTTATGATTTTCTTTTATAAAAATCTTCCACATGATTTACCATTTTCGGTTACAAAATCAATTAATAATTAGAAAATCTATGATTGTACACCTGATAAGGAGTTCTTGGTCCATAATATTGCCTTGATATGATCAAGATCAGTCCAGTTCTCTTTGGAATCAGCAACTCCCCATAGCTTCATCTCAAACATCCTAGAAAAAAAACCTTTATTAAAATACAATCACTGTATTTGTAGGTAGGTAGGTAGGTGTTTTGAAGACTTCACCCTGTCCCGAGATCATATGCAGACTCCGCAGTCTTGGTCGTGGAGAACCTGACCTCCGAAGGCAGAGACCGATAGGTTTTTGCCTTCATGCAATAGGGCATTCCTTCTCCATACAAATGCCAGCTGTGATAAATAGAAAAAGGTAAAGTGGTGAGGCCGTTATTAGCTGTTAAAACTACCACTCTAATGCTTAACAAGGGGGAAACTGCACCTACAATTATTTTTTTATACTCATAACCCCTGGTACAACAATGTCACATTGTGATTCATTGTCCTTACATATCATGAATATATTTACCCAAAGGTGGAGGAGGTTTGGATACATGTTATCTTTGGAATAAATACAATTAAAATGTGAATACGCTCTGAGCTCTTACTGATATTTATTTCGCCAATCCGGGTCCACAAAGTACCGACTGCGTTTTGCCTTAGAAGGCGTAGTCGGAGCTTAAAAAAAGAATCAAAAAAAGATTTAACATACAGAATTGTCTCTGGACTCCTTATAGACCAGCTTGAATAACTTGTTCTTAATGTCTTCTGGTAAGTGAACATCGTACAGTACAACAAACATTTTCACAAACCTTTTTTTTTTTTTTCCTCATCGAAGTTTTGTACATCAGTGGTAGTGATGGAGCGGAAAATGGGAAACTTGTAGGTGACTCCCTCAGGGGATTTGACTACCACCTTGACAGGGAACCAATCATCTTGTGTTTCTGGTGGCTTTTTGTCTAGCTCTATCCCATGCAGCTCTCCAATGGAGACAGGGCAGGAAACAGTGAAAGAAGACACCTGGTGTAATGACAGAAATTGTTTGGAAACATTGATACAAGAGATAAAGTGTATTTGATAACCAATAAGCTTAGACATCCAAATGATTATCACAAAATGACTGAATGTATAAGGTTTGAGAAAATAATAAAAATGTGCGCAATACAGAAGATATGTTCACTGTCTTTGCTTCCTCTTCCCAGAGAGCAACTAGATGTCAAGGCTGCAGAGTGTTCCTTGTATGAACACTTACCTGTGCTATCTTTATTTCAATCTTATTCATGTTGCTTAATAAACACCTGAATTACCCTACAGGGATAATTAAAGGTTTCTATTATTTGAGTTTCTGTAAATTAGAACAAGTGTGTGTGTTATCTCTTGTTCAGTTTGAGGAAGCATGTTAAAGCCTTTGTTTAAAAATAGAAAGGCATATTTAAGACTTACAGCTCCTGGGATGAAAGAGGAATCTCCTTCAAGCCAGGTGCGTTCGCTGTCCCCATCTGTTCCCTTCAGCTTAATGTGGACCCTGCTTGAAGTGCCGGCATCATCGAGGCAGGCAGTGGATACTGTCACTTTATAGTCCACCATTTTCACTCTGAAAAGCAGAAGAATCCTGGTTGTGAGAGAACTATAATAACCATTCAGTACTAATACGAGTAACTGTGATTACATCGACCTCAGTGCAAAGAAACCATTCAAATTCTGGTATCATAATTAAAACGACTTAAGCAAAAAGTATTATACAACTAATATAAAATGTCCCACTGAATGTGTTACTGTCCAGTCATTGCTTAACTGATCAACAATCACAAAGCATCTCTCTTACCTTTTAATGAGCGAGAAGTTTCTCTGAAGAAAGGCTCTTTCGATAAAGGTAATCCCCACTGATTCTGCTATTTATACTAACAGTTTGTGGGAGTGTCCAGAAAGAAGTAGTAGAACTAGAAAATGCATACGGAACCGACTAACTCCCCTTGTGTGTATGTACAGCTCTCAACATGCCCAGACTTGTAGTGATTTTCTCCTCGTTTAATACTTTTCGCCTCATTCTGAAAGAAAGCGGTGAAATGTGCTAACGTGACGGCCGTCTTGGTGTTGGTAACGTGTATAGTGCGAGAACAGAGATGTAGTTCATTGAGCGGTTTCACACCAAAAAAAAGTGATTTTTCAACGTGTGCCTACTTTGTTCATGTAGCCTACTGTTGAGGTTCATTTCAGTAGTTGTGTGCTATAATGTATTTACAAAGTGTGAAGAGGAGGCAACTTTAGAATAGGGAACCTATAGGAAATGTGAAAATAATATGAGAATGCTGACACTTTTTTCCGGCAAAAAAACAACAAATGCATTGTCATAGTGTGCAGACATTAGGCAGTCTTGTACTTATATTTATTGACATGGAAGTCAATGAGGAAAAATACTTACATGATTGTGTATAAAATTCAGCACGCCACATCAACAGAAGCTTCCTCGCTCATTCAAAATATCAGTGTAGCTCACTGTGTTCAAGTAAATGATGACTTAAAAGCTGCTGTGAGTTTATTTTGTACTGGCTAAAACACTTTTCACATGAAACATTAAAAAATACATGTTGGACATTATCTTATAATGAAGTGATATGTTCAAAACCTTTTCTGGACAGTCAAGGTTATTTTGTCTGAGTGAAACATCCCTTTAGTCAGCTGAGCTGAACAGTTACTGCAACTGAGAAACCACAGGAAAATAAACAAATAATGTTTTTTAAGGCAACGTTATGCGATCTGAAAAAGATAAATATGTGTTTTCTCTCTACCCATGAATTCAAAACAAAAACAAATATTAACTAATAATAATAATAACAAAAAACCATCACTTCAGAGTGGACCCAGGTACAGCTGAAAAAAGACATGCATTTTTGCTTCACGTATAGACAACAGAGAGTCTACACATCTTGCTTTGCAAACTGAAAACCCACCTGTTTCACTTGTACCTTGGCTGATAAAAAATAAAAAGCTACTTCAGAGTTTTACTTATGCATCAGCACTTTCAATGGTCCGGCTCGTTTGAAGTGAATGTGTCAGCAGTTTTCTTGTTGTCCTTAGCATGAATCCTTATGGTTTACTAGCCTTATTGTAAATCGTCTTGGATTAAAGAGTCAGCTAAATGCAATCTTATTTAATCAGAGCATTAAAGTGGACACTGTATGTGTCCACTTTAATGTACAGTACATTTTCTATTGTAATTTATATTACATACATTCTCAGCAAACCAAAATGCAAACTAAACCAGTCGAAGCTTGTATGTTGTTTGCTGTCAGTGTTCTCGTTGTGCAACCTGAGGTTTTATCAGTTATAGAATCGTTTTTCTCTGGTATTTTGTAGGAAAAAAAGACAAGGTGGGAGGGCAATTCTATGGATCTCAATGCGTGAGAATTTGTATACTTGAAAGGAATATGTTGCCTGAATGCACTTACTTGCCTTTCATCGGAAACCAAGTTATTCAGCGATCCTTAACGTGGTTTAATAACATTTGGCGAACTGTAACTGCCAGCACCTCCTTCAGTTATGTGGGGATAGTGAAAAGGATAATTTGTCGCTTTTGCTTTGTTGGACAATATCAAAGGTTGTTCAAAAAAGTTCCAGATTTCGTGAGAATCATTGAGCATTGTTTACCATATTAAAACGAATCAACACAGTTAGAGATAGCTGTCAGATGAGTGCCTGACGGGAATTTCCTTGATACAAAGAAATATGAATTAAGCTTGATTCAGGAAAGATAGATCAACATCTATGGCACTAATGGAATTAAGTGAGGAAATAGCAAACTGCATGGACAATAAAAAACAAGCAGTGGGAATATTTATAGACTTACAAAAAGCATTTGACACCATAGATCACAATATTTTACTGACAAAACTGGAACGGTATGGCATCAGAGGGGTGGGATTAGACTGGGTGAGAGATTATTTAAGCAACAGACAACAATTTGTTGAAATTGGTGAACATAAATCAGAATACATGAACATAACTTGTGGAGTACCTCAGGGGTCCGTGTTGGGTCCAAAGCTGTTCATAATATACATCAATGACATTTGCAGAGTATCAAATATATTGAAATTTATTTTATTTGCAGATGACACTAATATTTTTTGTTCCGGTGACAATTTGAAAGAGCTAATGGAAGTGATAACAGCAGAAATGATTAAAGTAAAGCATTGGTTTGACACAAACAAATTATCATTAAATATAAGCAAAACAAAGATTATGTTATTTGGAAAACATAAAACAAATCCACATGTGCAATTAATACTAGATAACATAAATATTGACAGAGTATATGAAATGAAGTTCCTTGGTGTGGTTTTAGACCACAAAATCAGCTGGAAACCTCATATCACTCCTGTAAAAGCAAAACTGGCTAAGACTATCGCAATATTGGGAAAAGCCAAACACATTCTGGACTACAACTCATTGTATACTCTATATAACACACTGATATTGCCATATCTGATTTACTGTGTGGAGATTTGGGGAAACACGTACAAAACCAACCTACAGCCGTTATGCACATTACAAAAAAGGGCTATAAGAGTTATCAATAATGTTGGATATCTTGAACACACTAATGTATTATTTTTGAAGTCACACATATTGAAGTTCACTGATCTGGTTACATTTAAAACGGCACTGAGCAAGACATAATCTACTTCCTAGGAAATTACAAACATTGTTCATAGACAGAGAGGGTGGGTATAATTTGAGAGGAAATCTACATTTTAAACAACTCAAGGTCAGAACAACTCTGAGAAGTATGAGTATAACAATCTGTGGGGTGATTTTATGGAATGGTTTGGAGCAGGAGTTAAAACAAAGCACAAGCATAATTCAGTTTAAAAGGATGTACAGAAAAACTATAAGAATGAAGAGAGGTGATTGAAGATGAGAAATTATTGTATATGTATAAATGTAAATGTAAGTAAGAATAACTTGCATAATGATTTAAAGGACAATCATTGATCAAGTAAGGGGTGGGAATTAATAAGCATTTGCTTCCTCCTGATCCCTTTCGGACACATATGATTTATTATTATTATTAATATGAAGACTTTTATTTGTTGAATATATAAATATTATCATGAATGTGGATAAATACTGTATTTTAACAATACGGTATTCTGTTTTTCACATTTATTATTGACAGCTCTGGTTTAGCTCAGAGTGGTCAATTATGGCGCATTTCCACTGCAGGGCCTCGCACGGCTTAGTACGGTATAGTTAGGCCTTGGTAGGCCAGGCTCACTTTATGCCATGAATTCTGCCATTTAAAAAATAAAAATTTACCAATTTTGTTGTCATCATCAGAAAATAGTTTTGTTTAATTTGTGAGTGTTTAAAAAAGAGGATACTTCCAAAGTGTTACAACAACCTTTGAGCTGACTAGCCCAGTATTTTAGTTTACAGTAGATTATTATATTGAAATTTATATTACATACATTCTCAGCAAACCAAAATGCAAACTAAACCAGTCAAAGCTTGTATGTTGTTTGCTGTCTGTGTTCTCGTTGTGCAACCTGAGATTTTATCAGTCATAGAGTTGTTTTTCTCTGGCATTTTGTGGGAAAAAAAGAGAAGGTGGGAGGGCAATTCTATGGATCTCAATGCGTGAGAATTTGTATACTTGAAAAGGAATATGTTGCCTGAATCATGCACTTACTTGCCTTTCATCGAAACCAAGTTGTTCAGCGATCCTTAACGTGGTTTAATAACATTTGTCGAACTGTAACTGCCAGCACCTCCTTCAGTTATGTGGTGACAGTGAAAAGGATAATTTGTCACTTTTGCTTTGTTGGACAATATCCAAGGTGGTTCAACAAGTTCCAGATTTCGTGAGAATCATTGAGCATTGTTTACCATATTAAAACGAATCAACACAGTTAGAGATAGCTGTCAGCTGAGTGCCTGACAGGGGAATTTCCTAGATACAAAGAAATATGAATTAAGCTACTGTACATTGCATTTATCGATAGCAACATTTTGGGCTTGACAGCTCTGGTTTGGCTCAGAGTGGTCAATTAGTGGCTTTCTTTCTGCTTTCAGGTCAAACAGAGCCAAAGGGCTATTCTCTACACTGCAGATTTTGATAGCAACATCTTGGGCTTGCCGGCTCTGGTTCTTCTGGTTGGTCCTGCCAACCACGGCTCAGATTGTTCAATTAGCCGCTTACTTCTCTGCTCCGATTTAGTAAGTTTACCCACTTACAAAGAAATGAACAGTCTATTATTTTAATGGTAGGTTTATTTGACAAATGAGAGACAGAATATCAAAAAGAATATCCAGAGATATATATTATATAAGAGATATAAATGGATTTGTATTTCATTTTGTGAAATAAGTATTTGATCCCCTTGCAACCAACAATAATTCTGGCTCCCAGAGACCGATTACACAAGTCCTCTTCCTTTAAAAAAGTACTCATATCATCAACTTGTTACCTGTATAAAAGACACCTGTCCACAGAATCAATCAATCAGATTCCAACCTCTCCACCATGGGCAAGACTAAAGAGCTGTCTGAGGACCTCAGGGGTAAAATTGTAGACCTGCACAAGGCTTGGATTGGCTACAAGACCATCAGAAAGCAGCTTGGTGAGAAGGAGACAACTGTTGGTGCGATCATTCTGAAATGGATGTAACACAAAATGAGCATCAGTCGCCCTCGGTCTGGGGCTCCACACAAGATCTCGCCCCGTGGGGTATTGATGATCATGAGAAAGGTGAGGGATCAGCCAAGAACTACACAGGAGGAACTGATTAATGATCTCAAGGCAGCTGGGACCACAGTCACCAAGAAAACTATTGGTAACACACTACACCATGGGTCGGCAATAGGTGTCAATTATTTTGAGAATAAAAATGTAAAATACAATTGATATATATATATATATTTTTTTACAATATCGGACCGACAGTCGCACATATAGGCTATAATATCCAAATAGAGAATCTACCTACACCTGAAGAATGCTTATTGTACTTTTATCCATGTTGAGAGTGAATGACACACAGCACAGGCACAATCTAGCAGCAGGGTGCACTGATGCTGATAGTGGATCAATAAGTATGTGGTGCTGAAATAGCCAACATGCGGTTTGTGGTTTAAAAAAAATAACACCAGCTCCCTAAATCATTCAAACGTAATGTTTACTTATATGTGAACAGTAATAAAGTTCAGTCAAAACATTGACAACAAAATCGGAGAAGCCACTTCATCATGGAGGGCGAGGGGTGGCGGTGCATATGCTGCAGTGGCGAGCCGTGAGCTTTATACCTAGGCCCTCTGACCCCCACCAAAAAAAAAGAGTTATTACGTCACAGCGTATACTTCAGCGGGATATCAAAACAAGGGCCCAGGGTGCAAAACGCATCAATGACAGCGACCCTCTACCACACAAAACAACACCTGTGAACCCAATTTGTGTTCTTTGACATTGAAAATGATATTGCATTGTGTTTGTTACTTTCGTTGCAGTTGTATGTCTTAAGTGTAATTTGGCATGTTTTTATTTTGAAGGCGAGTTCACGCTGTTGACAGGAAGTTGTTGTTGCTATGGAAACAAGAAAAGTTTCACAGCGGGCGGAACTTGTCATAAAGTCCGCGATAATAAAACCCACCCATTTAGAGGGAAGATATGATTGGTCAATTGTACTGTCATTTGACATTACTCTCTCGTTCAGTTACTATAGCGGGCCCTCTGTGAATAGAGTGGCGAAGTCACGCCCATCTACTTCCGCCCCATGGGACCTTATTTCGGAAAAATAATGTATTGAAGTCAATGGAGAGAGAAAACGTATCTTTCGATCCCGTTTGAATTGTGCCATGAATTACACATATGATGTTTGTCAATCTTAAAAAATCATTTCCATGTCAAAAAAGTCACAGTTTGTCATAAAACTGTTGAAATATAAGACTATGAAAAATACGCAACTAGAAAGACTACAAATCCCAGAGTCGCGTAAGTGATGTGACAATTGAGACACTAAGATCAGCACAATTGAGATAGCTAAGATCAGCGCCATATAGATAGAATCTATCTATATGGCGCTGGCTAAGATAAGATAACTTTAACAAGATGC
Source organism: Trematomus bernacchii (assembly GCF_902827165.1). Taxonomy (NCBI): domain Eukaryota; kingdom Metazoa; phylum Chordata; class Actinopteri; order Perciformes; family Nototheniidae; genus Trematomus; species Trematomus bernacchii. The sequence goes on along the minus strand of NW_022987593.1, from coordinate 4,938,963 downwards.
CTGTGTGCTTAGTACCAGGTTGTTATTATACCAGCAATGGGTCTTGCTCGTTCTTTCGCTTCCCGTCTGATGAAAGGACCAGGAGTGTGTGGATCAAGCTAGCTAGTAGCTAGCACGTTAGTTAGCATTACAGCCTTGTCATTTGTATTAGCCTTAACATGAAGTAACATTAAGTAACCCAAAATGTTAAACAGTAAGAGTAGTAGTCATATTTCGTGAACCCTTTGAAGAGTACTGTCACCGGTGTGATCATTCTATAATACACCATTTAAGCCCGGGGGAGAAATGCTAACGCTAACGCTAGCGATCTTCTCTACTTCATGCTATCTGCACAAATGGTTGACATTAAACATTAAAACGACCAGGCAGTTCAGAGAGAATCAAAGGAAGGCAGGCAGGCAGCTTTGCATGACATTTTTCAGGACGTGTTTCATTGTGGTGATAGTGAGGGTAGTCAATTGTTTTGTTGACAAGACAGTAGTGACGGCCATCTTGGTGACGTGTGTTGTTGACCAGAGATGTAGGTCATTGAGCGTTTCACACAAACAAATGTGTTACTTCACAGTTTTACGACACATTTTTTTTTTTTTGACTTGCAAAATTATCTTTTAAATTGACAAACATCATATCTGTAATTCGTGGCACAATTCAAACGGGATCGAAAGATAATCTTTCTCTCTCCATTGACTTCAATACATAATTTTTCCGAAATAAGGTCCCATGGAGGTCCACCGGAAGGGGAGGGACTTCGCCACTCTATAGTGGCGAAAAAAAATGTGTCGTAAAACTGTGAAGTAACACATTTGTTTGTGTGAAACGCTCAATGAACTACATCTCTGGTCAACAACACACGTCACCAAGATGGCCGTCACTACTGTCTTGTCAACAAAACGATTGACTATCCTCACTATTACCACAATGAAACACGTCCTGAAGAATGTCATGCAAAGCTGCCTGCCTGTCTTCCTTTGATTCTCTCTGAACTGCCTGGTCGTTTTAATGTTTAATGTCAACCATTTGTGCAGATAGCATGAAGTAGAGAAGATCGCCGATGCTAACGTTAGCGTTAGCATTTCTCCCCCGGACTTAAATGGTGTATTATAGAATGATCACACCGGTGACAGTACTCTTCAAAGGGTTCACGAAATATGACTACTACTCTTACTGTTTAACATTTTGGGTTACTTAATGTTACTTCATGTTAAGGCTAATAAAAATGACAAGGCAGTCTTGTACTTATATTTATCAATCAATCAATCAATCAATGTTTATTTATATAGCCCAATATCACAAATGTTAAATTTGTCTCAGTGGACTTCACAGTTTGTACAGAATATCAGTATGACAATGCGACACCCTCTGTCCTTAGACCCTCACATCGTACAAGGAAAAACTTCCACAGAAAATCCACAGTTTAAAGGGGAAAATGGGAGAAACCTCAAGGAGAGCAACAGAGGAGGGATCCCTCTCCCAGGACGGACAGACGTGCAATAGATGCCGTGTGTAAATCGAAGAGATAATACATTTTACAGCATAGGTAGACCAAATGTTTGGAAATGCATGTGTCTGTAATAAGAAGATGAATCCACAAGGATGTCAACAATCCTGTGGGAGCCATCAGGGAAGTAGTATGATGAGAGTCAGGCAGGACCACAGTGATAGGTTCAGCCACGACTCGAAGTCCAGGACTCAAATCCAGAACTCAGGATAGAGGATCCAGGACACAGGACCGCAGCAACAGGATCAGCCACGACTCAGGATCCCGGCGTAGATATAGACACCAAAAATAAATTTGGGGGAAGCTGGGTTATTCGGAACATGAGAGTACACAGGTACAGACAGACAGAAGGAAGAAGTAAGGTGTCCCCCGACAGTCTAAGCCTATAGCCAACACACTCTCACTCCATAAACATCCAGGAGCGACGCTTGGTCAGGGTCCCGAGGCGTGCAGTTGGGACGCTCCTAGGCTCCTTCAGCTTCATAAAGGGACGCAAATAGCTTTCAACTGATTGCAATGTATTCCCATCTGCGGCGGGATTTGACGCTCATGGAAGCACGGCATTCGTTTGTGTCGGCGGCTGTTAAAGGCAATGTGAGCGTCCATTCCCATTGGATAACGGAGAATTGTACACCCGGAGGTAAGTATTCCCCTTACTGTCGATTGATTTGACAGTGATATCTCCACTACTCATCAACTCAAAAACACCAGATTATCCTTGTTAATTAAACGACATTGATAGGTTTTAGTGTGTGTACAATGCTTTTGTCACGTTTTCCCCTTCAATTCTGAGAAACAAGTAGTTTTCTATGAGTTTTGGATGGCCGAATTACATTACCCACAATCCTCTGTAGCAACCATAGACTGTATATTGCAACAAGCAACAGCTTCGGTTCATGTTAATTTACAAACTCTTCAACTACAACCGTAGTTATATTTAAAAACATGTTAGAAGGCCTCACGAAATACTTTAATGTAAATTAAAATTTAAATAGATAGATAGATAGATAGATAGATCGTACTTTATAAATGTGAAGGAATGTGTGTATATTAACTGTGGGTTTTTCTCTGGAAGTGTTTCCTTGTACGATGTGAGGGTCAAAGGACAGATGATGCCGTTTTTCTCATACTGATATTCTGCACAAACTGTGCTGTTGCATTTACTGTAAAGTGTCCTTACTGTAGGTATTTTTATTATATGAGCAGCACTTTGGCTCACGCACACACACACACACACACACACACACACACACACACACACACACACACACACACACACACACACACACACACAGCTGGATAACAGTAGACTTACTCAAAATCGGATAAACTGTAATTATATCCTTCCAACGGCATTGTAATACACGTTTCGGCTGCATTAAATATTATCTGCCGTAGTTAACTCTATTTATAGAGCCCTGATGAAAAGACTTCTAGACAAACAGGAACAACTGGCGCCAAAACTGAAAACTTGACGTGGATCTTAAATATATAAGCAATTAAACAACATCTTACATTTCTTTTCACACAATACGTCTCCTTGCTGTATCAACACTAATTCGGCTGATTTTTATATTTTATCCAATTGATAGGTAGGCTGTATTTACGCCATAACGGTGCACAGCTGATAGAAAGGGACACCTACTGGTTAAAGCACGTTATTGCATTTTATAATTTTATTATTAGATATTAATAGGAGGATGTGCAAAACAGACAAACTAATAAGGCTTTATTTAAACATTAAAGAATACTTTAGGTTAAGGTCTTCTTTTGAATAAGAAAAAAGCTTTGGGGGTATAGAAGATGAATATGGAGGGATGGAACCCTCTTTGATGGTCACACATGCAGAGCACACAGCACACACAGTAAAATGTGTATCTACAGATAAATATTAAGCCTGACAAAGTACTTAACGTCTAATATATTGCTTTCCTGCAATGTTAACTATGTTTAAGCACTTATTTTAACTGATATTATACATATGTATTATACTCTTATAAGATGTATGTAGATAGTATAAGAAATGTGCAGAATATGACAATGTAATGGTGGAGGTACACACATATTGATAGATGTCTTGTAATGCACTGTTGAGGAACCTGCGACCCAAGTTTTTCATTCATTGCATAACTACACCGTAGTTGTGTATAATATGATATGTCAATAAACCTTCGAAAATCTTGAAATCTTGAAAGGGATGTGCAAAATAGTCATTATATACAGTCTTTAATTAACTATTAGTAGAGAATAACGACGAGTAAAGAATATACTTTATCAAGGGTGTAACTTTGGTTTGAGAAGTGGGGGGGACACAAAACAGGGGGTCCTCCGCAATGAAACATTTTCTCAATTTAATTCCATTTCCTGCCTTTCTACAAATATATTAGGGACTATGGTGTTAACAAATCCAAGAAAAATGTGTAGTGTATATAATGAGTGTGCACACATATCTAGTATCCTATCCATGTGAACCTGTATTATTTGAGATGACCTTACCTCCTGTTGGGGGGTCCGGGGGCATGCACCCCCGGGAAGATTTTTGTCTTTAAATTGAAGTTGAATGCATCAATCTGGTGCACTTTGAGGGCAACATTAAGAGATTTATGGATACAGCTCTCAACAATCAAATGAAACAGAACTGTATATATTTCAATAATCAAAAAACCATTATAATATGCTCACAAGCAATAACACATATTTGATAAACTCCTCTCTATATCTTTATCTTACCTAGTCTGCATTCTTTCTTTTTTATTTATGCATATTTGACTAATCACTCCCCTTTCAAACTGTGTTTTTTATTTTTGTACTGACCTATAGTACACATTGGAAGGATTTCTGAACTTATTTTATATACAACTAATATTACATAGATGGAAATATTTGTTTACATAGATGACCAAACCGTTTGAGACCCACTGAGATAATTTAGACTACAGTTTAAAACCTAATCCCTCAGAGTCCTTTACCTCACTGAGCTGACGTGATCTCTCTCAGTCCGACAGGAGAGAGCTCTCCCTCTACTCCTCTCCTTACTGTTGAAACACCTTCTAATCTCCGTTAGCTCCGAGCTAGCACCAGATGCTAACAACAACCCACGTAACTCTCTCAGTCTCTCTCTCTGTCCCTCTGTCTCTCTCTCTATTTCTCTCTCTCAGTCTCTCAAAGTCCGACAGGAAAGAGCTCTCCCTCTCCTTATTGTTGAAACAGCTTCTAATCTCCGTTAGCTCCGAGCTAGCACCAGATGCTAACAACAACCCACGTAACTCTCTCAGTCTCTCTCTCTGTCCCTCTCTCTATTTCTCTCTCTCAGTCTCTCAAAGTCCGACAGGAAAGAGCTCTCCCTCTCATTATTGTTGAAACAGCTACTAATCTCCGTTAGCTCCGAGCTAGCACCAGATGCTAACAACAACCCCCGTAACTCTCTGTCTCTCTCTCTCTCTCTCTCTGTCTCTCTCTCTTTCTATCTCTCTCTCACAAAATGCGCTCGTGCCACACACACACAGACGCTCCTCCGTGACGAGGACCGCTTGCGTAAAAAATAAACACATTTGAAAAGTGGGGGGGACACAAACGGGGTTTTGAAAAGTGGGGGGGACATGTCCCCCCTGTCCCCAGTGGAAATTACGCCCATGTACTTTATAGGGATCCTATTAATATCTAATAATAAAATTATAAAATGCAATAACGTGCTTTAACCAGTAGGTGTCCCTTTCTATCAGCTGTGCACCGTTATGGCGTAAATACGATCTACCAATTGGATCAAATATAAAAGTCAGCCGAATTAGTGTTGATACTGCAAGGAGACGTATTGTGTGAAAAGAAATGTAAGATGTTGTTTAATTGCTTATATATTTAAGATCCACATCAAGTTTTCAGTTTTTGGCGCCAGTTTTTCCTGTTTGTCAAGAAGTCTTCTCATCAGGGCTCTATACGGCAGATATGTAATATTTAATGCAGGCGAAACGTGTATTACAATGCCATTGGAAGGATATAATTACAGTTTATCCGATTTTGAGTAAATCTACTGTTATCCAGTTCTCTCTGTGTGTGTGTGTGTGTGTGTGTGTGTGTGTGTGTGCGTGTGTGTGTGTGTGTGTGTGTGTGTGTGTGTGTGTGTGTGTGTGTGTGTGTGTGTGTGTGCGTGCGTGCGTGCGTGTGTGCCAAAGTGCTACACAAATAATAAAAATACCTACAGTAAGGACACTTTACAGTAAATGCAACAGCACAGTTTGTGCAGAATATCAGTATGAGAAAAACAGCATCCTCTGTCCTTTGACCCTCACATCGTACAAGGAAAAATTTCCAGAGAAAAACCCACAGTTAATATACACACATTCCTTCACATTTAAATTTGAATTTACATTAAAGTATTTCGTGAGGCCTTCTAACATGTTTTTAAATATAACTACGGTTGTAGTTGAAGAGTTTGTAAATTAACATGAACCGAAGCTGTTGCTTGTTGCAATATACAGTCTATGGTTGCTACAGAGGATTGTGGGTAATGTAATGTCTTCAGTCATCCAAAACTCATAGAAAACTACTTGTTTCTCAGAATTGAAGGGGAAAACGTGACAAAAGCATTGTACACACACTAAAACCTATCAATGTCGTTTAATTAACAAGGATAATCTGGTGTTTTTGAGTTGATGAGTAGTGGAGATATCATTGTCAAATCAATCGACAGTAAGGGGAATACTTACTTCCGGGTGTACAATTCTCCGTTATCCAATGGGAATGGACGCTCACATTGCCTTTAACAGCCGCCGACACAAACGAATGCAGTGCTTCCATGAGCGTCAAATCCCGCCGCAGATGGGAATACATTGCAATCAGTTGAAAGCTATTTGCGTCCCTTTATGAAGCTGAAGGAGCCTAGGAACGTCCCAACTGCACGCCTCGGGACCCTGACCAAGCGTCGCTCCTGGACGTTTATGGAGTGAGACTGTGTTGCTATAGCAGCTAAACTAACGTTCACTTCAAAACGAGTGAACGTTTCCTCATTGACATGGAAGTCAATGAGGAAAAATACTTACATGATTGTGTATAAAATTCAGCACGCCAGATCAACACAAGCTTCCTCGCTCATTCAAAATATCAGTGTAGCTCACTGTGTTCAAGTAAATTCTGACTTAAAAGCTGCTGTGAGTTTATTTTGTACTGGCTAAAACACTTTTCACATGAAACATTAAAAAAAACATGTTGGACATTATCTTATAATGAAGCGATATGTTCAAAACCTTTTCTGGACAGTCAAGGTTATTTTGTCTGAGTGAAACATCCCTTTAGTCAGCTGAGCTGAACAGTTACTGCAACTGAGAAACTACAGGATCATTTAACAGCTTTTTACATACTACTTTATCAATGTGAATACTCCATGTAACTCTCTCGTCCAACCATATTCCCAGAAACGTAAAAGTCTTCACTTCCTTTAGTTCTTGTCCATAAAGTTGTAACCTAACCTCCTCATACTATCCTTTTTCTTGTAAAAAATAAAGTTTCAGATTTTTCTACCGACAATCTAAACCCCCATGTCAGAGACCATCTTTCAATTTCCGTAATTGCTTCCTGAATCTTAATATAATTTACATTTCTACCCCTTTTCCAAATAGCTCCATCATCTGCAAAAAGTGACTTACCAATATCAGATCCTACTTGTGCATATATATCATTTATCATGATAGAAAACATTCCATTCTCAACTTCATGCCTTCGAGAATAAGAATTGCCAACTCGGACTCTGATGGCACGGCCAAACAAAAAATCCATAATCCAATTATATACCTTACCTCCCAGACCCATAATGTCTTATTAATAATCCTTCCTTCCACATCATATCGTAAGCTTTTTCCACATCAAAGAATACAGCTACAACACACTCCTTGTTCGCTTGGGCTTTCCTGACTTCAGATTCCAGGCACAGCAGTGGATCTAAAGTACTCCGCCCTCTTCTAAACCCACTCTGATAAGGAGTCATTCATTCATTTTTTTCAACATAGTAAGTCAGCCTTTCTGTTATCATTCTTTCCATAACTTTACAAAAGTGTGATGTCAGAGCTATAGGTCTATAACTGCCTGGACTGGTTGGATCTTTCCCAGGTTTTCTAATAGGAATAATGACAGACTCTTTCCATATTATTGGCAGCTTCCCTTTCTCCCAAATCTCATTGTACATCTCCAGCAGCTTTCCTAATGCAAAATCACTTAATTTGGCCAACATTATGTAACATACATTATCTTTCCCAGGAGCAGTCATTTTACACTTACTTAGTGCTCTTCTCAACTCTTGAATAGAAAAAGGTACATTTACAACACTCTGTGACAAATTTCTTTCCTCATATACATTAGGATGTTCATCTAACACTTCCTGTCTCCTGATCTTACCTTCTTCTGTCAAATGTTCAGATGAATGAACTTTGACAAAATTCTTAGCTAGAATGTCTGCCTTTTCCATAGGACCAGTGGCAATTTCCCCTCCATTCTCTAACACTGGCAGGTTACTCTGCTGTCTCATTCCCCTCATCTTCTTAATCATTCCCCATACTTTATCTAATGGCGTAGTTCTCCCAATACTCGAACAGAATCCTCTCCAACATTCCCTTTTTGCTCTTTTAACAATGTTCCTTACCTGAGCTTGTGCCATTTTATATTCTAATAAATTGTGTAATGAATGTGTCTTTCTTAGCTTTCCAAACAGCCTGATTTAGTTTCAGATTGCATCATTACATTCTTTGTTCCACCACGGTACCATCTTAACACATTTACTAAGTTTACCAGTTTTATTCCCAATAGTTTGATTAGCGCTTTTAATTATATTTGAAGTAAATTGCTCATTAATTTCATCAATACTTCCTGCCATATCAATCTTATCAATTTCATGATCACACAATTTAGCAAACATCTCCCAATTTGATTTAGAAAAATTCCATCTCATGATACCGTCTAGCTCAACCACATTACTTATATCAAACTTGATTATAATCGGAAGATGATCACTCCCTGTACTGTTATTTGCCAATACTTCCCAACTGCTACCAGAAGCTAATTCACTTGTTACAAGAGTTAGATCGATCGCAGACTCTGTTCCATCTCTAAAATTGAGTCTTGTACCTTGCCCATTATTTAAACAAACTAATTCCTTTGCCTCCATTAAGTCCTCCACCACCTGTCCGTTGTAATCTGTTGATCTCCCACCCCACATTGTATTATGTGCATTAAAATCACCACACCATATTATTTCGTTTCCTTGACAAAGTCTGTCTAATTCCTCTATTTTGAGTTCATTACATGGATTATAAAAATTCAGGACACTAATTTTCCTTTTATTAACCCAAAGTTCTACACCCACTATTTCTAAATCAAGACTGTTCTTAAATGTTAGCCTACTATAAGACATTACTTCTCTGATAAAGATTGCACATCCCCCTCCCTGACCATAATTTCTATCTTGTCTTATAGCACTATATCCCCCAATAATGAAGTCCAAATGATTCTTCAGCCATGTTTCTTGAATACAAATAATGTCTGGTTTTTCTTTTAACTGATATATATAGGTCTTGAATTCTTGTCTATTTGCAATAAGGCTTCTAGCATTCCACTGCAGAATGAGAAAAAACATTCATCTACTCACTAATCTGTGAATCATCATTATTGGGGGCTAGCGTATCATGTATCATTTCAACGGTTATATCCCCAAAAATGCACCTGCTGCTTCCACTATTGTTTTCAGTCGTGACCTCTTTTTTGCTTGTTGCAAAGCAACATTCACCACTTTTCCAATAAAGGCCACACATTTGTACTTATTAACAATCAATGCATCCTCTCCTATCACACACTTATGTGAACACTTTGTGGAGCTTTCCTTTGCCTGTGGGAGTTTGGGGAAATCCTCTGAAGAGAATATACTTGCTGCTACTTGGGATTTCCTAGCTATGTTTAGTGATACCTTTTCTGTTGCTTCAGCATATGAGACTTTATTTTGCACTTTGTATCTCTGCACCTCCTTGGCCTTTTTCTGCACTTCGCAGCCCTGATACGCAGCACTATGTTCCCCACCACAGTTACAACATTTCACCTTAGCACCTGCAGCACAACTACCATATTCATGTTCCCCCGCACATTTTGGACACCTAGGGTTAGTTTCTTTGCACTTGTCTGCCACATGCCCAAACCTTTGGCATTTAAAGCCCAGAGGTTTAGGGATGAATTCTCTCACTGGAAAGCTCATGCAACCTATCATTATCTTCTGTTGAATTGTTTCTTCAAACTGAAGAAGAACAGACAAACTATCCACTAGCTTACCCTGATACCTAGTAGGAAGACGCTTAACTACAGACACTTTGCCCCCTTTCATTTCTTTCTTGAGTTCTTCAATGCTGATTTCTATCGGAACTCCACTGATCACTCCAAGTATTTTCCGATTTGCTCCAGGAACATGGCATTTAATTCGAACTTCATTCAGGGTCTTCATTTTCAGCAATTGCTCAGAAATCTTGCTTGCTTTATCGATCCAATTTCTTTGTGAATGGCTTTAGTCAGGGCCACTGGATGTAGCTTAACTGCGGATTGCTCACCAAACTCCACAATCACTTTCCACTCTTCATTCTCAATCCTTTGCTTTACTCTTTTTATTTCATTCTGCGAATCAGACTCACTGAGACTGTCACTTGACATGTCTATCTTCTTTCTTGAACTCTTTGTTCTTACTTCATTCCATCCTCCTTCTCCTTCAGATGCACTTTCCATATCCTCCTCTCCAGGACTCAAAGACGCCATTCTACCAGCTGCTCTCAATCTCGCACTCCCAACTTCTCCCGCTACGTCACACCACACGTCTCACTTTTCTACCTCTTCTTGATAGCAACAGATTCTGCACAAACTCTCTTCCACCTACTGTCTTTGTTGATCAAGTTTACACACAAGCTGAAGACCAGCAACAACAATTAGCAACACTATAGGCAACAGAAAAACGTTCACATAAAACAAAAATGGAACAACATAAAATGGTTAAGAGTAAAAGAGTATCTTCTTGTTTATATGTTGTCTTCATGTGTTCAAAAGACAGTTAAACACATAACCTGTTAATAAACATGTTGACCAAAAAGTCATTGATTAAAATCTTTAAATTGCAAATAAACCCTCGGATTATTTATCGCATTGTTTTTAGAAAAATACTTATGAATAAGTGCATTTGTTGTTGTTGTAAATCTCTGCTGAGTCTACTTTCAATGTCTACAGAGTGTGGAGGATGTTCTACCCTTTTGTTTAAGAGTTGCTGTAGTCTTCTTTGTAATGTGCTGGGGCGGCAGGGTGAGGGCAGCCCACACCCACAGATTTAACAAGTTCTCTAGGATGTTGGGCTCCTGAGGGAGGAGCCTGATTATATGTTTGTGTTGTCTTAAAAGAGGATGCTGCACAACATGTTGCAGCATGTGACAATAACCGTCACCCTCTCCATCATTTGCTAGTCACTCACACTTTTATTTTATTATTTTATTATACGGGATAATATGGGACATGCATTATGTGCAATAAGGGTACCTTATTTATTTATATATTTTGTATTTGCACTCCTTGCATTGTTTCTTACTTCAGCTGGGCTTCAAGTGCACAGGTTCCTCTAAGCAAGTTTTAGAGATTTTTATTTTTGTTTAATAATAAAGGCCGGACCTGTAATGTCAACATGTCAACATAACTATACCTGTGTCCAGAAATAGTTAAATACAATTAATAATTAATAACATTTCCTTAATCCTATTGAATCTGTAGCTTTGACATACATAAAGAGTCACTTAAAGAAGTTGGGTCATTTGCTCAATAAGGGAACTAAAATGACTATCAGAAGGAATTAATAATCATTACCAAAAAAAGTGTATTCACATATTTAATATCATTATTAATCATATAAATAAGTATAAGTAATTAAACCAAGTTGCGTCTCTCGGGGAACCAAAAATCCACCACATGACTTTTATATTCAGATGACCCACACCATGTTTATTACATTTTCCATATCACATACAAGTTTAAACAAACACGTTGGAATTGTCCCATTCGTCCATGAAAGATGGATATCATAAGAAACTTCTCACTAACTGTTTTTTTTTATACATACAGATACGTTACACGGCATGTAGTGAATATGGCAAAACAAAATTCCCTCTACAAATATTTATCTTTTCATTATTACCATAAGTAATAAGGCACAGTTTATTTAAGTCTTACAGTTGTAATGCAAAATAATATTTTTCCAGGAGCTATTTATTTAGTTAAGATACCCTGTGTATTGATTAATTGGCTAATAAGAAGAAATAACATGTCGATTATGATTTAAAACTGTATATTTTCCGTTTTATCAATCAGGCTGTTAAAAAAATTCCCAGATCATCACTTAATGATCAGACGCAGTATAGTTTCCTTCCACCACACCAACATTATTTAATAACATGCAGTTTTTCCCCGTTTCTACTTTGGTTACTATGAAGGGGAATTTGGCCAGCACCTCAGGAATATATTCCTTCTGATATTCAGATAGCCACACTATTTTCTACCTTCGCTGGATCCATGTATGTGTATGGGACCTTCAGGAGCAAGTTTCTAAGACAGATGCGTGCACTCAATGCTTGAAGATCTCCTTGATAGGCCCTTATCAGTTCGCAGTGGGTCGTCTCGTCAAAGTCGGCATCAGGGTAGTGGACAAGATGTGCCTGATAGAATCAATTATACATAAAAAATAAATGTTCCTGCTCAAATTTAAATGTATATCAAACATAAAACAACATTTGGCTATATAATATATATATATATATTATATATATATATTAATATCTTATATAATGCAAATAATATTAATTGATTTGATCTGAACATCTTGAGGTGATATGTAATTTAAAGTTTCACAGGAAGTTTTGGGCACTTACGGTGTCAGAGATCGAGTTGCTGAGTAGCCACAAGGTGGACATTGCGTTAGCTGTCTGACCCTTGTTAGGCAATGTCTGCAGCAGTGTTTCCTCACTTGTTTTCCCCTTTCTGGTTGGTGGAGGAAGTTGCATTGTGGTTGGAGTGTTGGGCATCCAGCCACCATAGTCATACTGCAATGAAATTAATATTTTTGTGCCATTACATTTAGAACAAAGCATGTGCAGACATTAATGGGCAAGAGAGGATGAGGAGAGGAGAGGACAGAGTTTTCTGTAGTGCCTCCTTGACGTTCAATGTTTTTCGTAAGATATATATTCACTATTAAGAAAGAAAAGAAGAAGAATACAGAGCCACATGCAGGATATGAGAGGTGAACCTGTGACCCTTCGGTTCCCAGGCCAAGTCCCTATAGAGACTGAGCCAATGCTGCTCTTATTACATAGTATATTATATATATCTTTCAGCCCTGTGTCCTGGATTTTTAGTGTCAGCTCTTTCTGCTACTACATCCACAAACTCACAGTACCTGCCCGTTTTGCAATAAAACCTTTTTAAAGTAATACAACTCCTGTTTCTGTTCTCATTGTTTTGCATTGTGGGTTGAATCCAGTTGCTCTTGTGAGTTTAACAGCATGTTATAGTTTGTTGATTTTGGCTTAAAGCCTCACTGTGTCTATCTACAGCCTTGCTGACTTGCTAACATAGCTTTCAAATACTATTTATTTTAAAGACTTGCTTACAATCCTCTAAGTCTAATGTAATTTTTTTTAACAGAATTCATCCATCGTTCTCCAGGACAGAAACATACTAATAAAACCTTATTTACCCATTCCACACAAAAACATAATAATTGTGGTATATTAGGATGCTTCACCTGTCCAGTGTTCACGGCTGAGTGCTGTCCTGAGCAGGTGAAGATCACCATGGTGACAAACTTCACCAACTCTGCCACGGTGTTGAATCTCTGTGGGATCCCTGAGAACCAGAGGGATGTAAATGCTTTACTAAGACGCCTTTTTTAAATAATCATATTACAATGGTACATAACTGTGCACAGTTATTATCTAAAACATTTAGCTTTTCTTTAGCCCACCTGTTGATGATCGGGAATGAAATCCATATTCAAAGATTTCTGAAATCCAATCCTGCAGATGTTCATCACGCTCAACATCAGCATCACTCTTGTAGTGGAAGCTGAGCATTCCCTGCACAAACCTGAAATGTAAAACACATTTCTAGCTGGTGTATTATACACACTGCACTAGTATGACTCTCTGTGTAGGGACATAATTGAATGGCCCATTCCTTTTAGAAGAGTCAGGTCTGTGCTTTTGAAGATTTTGGTGAAATATTTGACAAAGAGGATCCTAACTTTGAGGAATAGTTTGACATTTTTTAAGACATGCCAATGTAGCTTTTTTGCTGTGTTATCCCAGCTTAACCTGGCTTCCATGATGCATACCACCAATGGGTGCCACTTTGTTATGAAAATTGGTGCCTCAGCCTACAGTGGGGTTACTCAATAAGCATACCATATTCATACTGTAACAAATTAATATTAATCACACACACACACACACACACACACACACACACACACACACACACACACACACACACACACACACACACACACACACACACACACACACACAAATATGTTAAACTTATATCGTTTTGATTTAGTTTTTCCTGCCCCACCATTTTGTTTTCATGTTTGACAACAGCCATGTGACCATTGTAATGTGAGTAACCATGGATGCCGCTGGATAGTCATACTGGGTTGACAATTATTGTACTTGTTGCAAGCTAGCTACACCACTGGGTTCCCAGAAATACACCCATCAACTGAAAACGGATAAACGGTTCTCAAGATGGTAGATGTTCTCTTGTGTAGATAAACCTTCTCAAGGTGTCTCATTTATAACATTTATTTGTGCACACCATTATTCCGATTTTTAAACAAACTATACTTTCTAAAATTGTAGGGGACATGTCCCCAGCGAAAATGACGCCTATGCTACCAGCAAATTAAGTTTGTGGTCTTATATGAAGTATCATGCTGCATGCATTTGTTGTTAAACTGTGTCTATGAGCAAAAACCATATAGAGTCTAATGGTTACCTGGCAACCTTACTGGGATTTCAAAACAAACTAAATGTATAAAATGTATTATTACACGGCTGAGTTGAAAACTCGATTCTGATTGGTCATTACAGATATCAGAGGGTATTAATACTCGATAACAGACCGCTGCTAAGCTAAATAAGGACCGTTGCCGAGAAGGATCAAGCGAGAGAAGGAAAGATAGAGCGTTAGATGTCAGAAATGTCAACAGAAGAAGACAGACAGGAGGTAAACACTAACATGAACATGGTATGGGCTTCTCTGGCGTTGTTTAAGGACTTGAAAGAAAAATAAACTGTGAAAAGACTTGGACAGTAAAAGAAAACATTGATCTGTGCTGCCGTTCATTTAAAATTAAGTTGTTTTTGTTGCAGTTCCAGCCATTGGTACGCCGTGGAACAGAGTTTTTTTAAGGATAATGTACAGCAAGGCTTTTTCAATATCTTTATTTTTCAATATTGAAAAATGCACATTATCCCTCACCTAAGGTAAGAGATAAGTTTGAGAATTGGTTGTATAGGTGTACGTTTGACACTTTAAGACATCTTAAAGTCTTTGTAGCCAGGCCTCATGAAACAAAACATGGAGCACACTTCTGCAGATGGGGAATGGAACATAAACTCTAATTCTGCATTTGTATTTTCAAGTTGCTTTACTGCAGGACTAGTGCTCTTTGCTGGGGCAATAACTGCATTCAAACAGATCCATAGCCTTTGTGCGTTCCAGCGGATCTATCCTTTCTTCATTGACATAATTAGCTTTATGTGATTCAGTTGTATGTTTGGTTCCAACAAACCTACCCCTAAGCATCATCTGAGTCTTTATCGCATGGCAACTACAATA
Organism: Trematomus bernacchii; assembly: GCF_902827165.1. Taxonomy (NCBI): domain Eukaryota; kingdom Metazoa; phylum Chordata; class Actinopteri; order Perciformes; family Nototheniidae; genus Trematomus; species Trematomus bernacchii. The sequence goes on along the minus strand of NW_022987593.1, from coordinate 4,923,575 downwards.
TACATTATTTGCATCCCTAGCACATATTATTATTGCAGAATAGAAACTGCCTACACTATGATACCTTTGGATGATACCCCAGAGCTTGAGTCCATCATCCCTGTAGTAGAAGTTGGGCACAGCCTCCAGGCCACGCTCAGTGATGTCCTCTGGTATGCAGAGGGAGCTGTAGGTCAATGAGGACAGTGATCGCTTCAGGATGGTCTTCAAAGCCTCTCCACCAGAAGCTACAAACTAGGAAACAGTCAATATTTCAGGATATAGTTAGAGACAAATACTGTACATGATATTAAAAAAGTTGGTCTTTCCGTACCTGTGAGAAAGCTCCGTTCTCAGATATGAGGTTTGTTCGAGCTAGGACGTTGATATGCAGAGTGTAACGAGTGTGAGGTATGAGCAGCTGGAAGGAGGGAACTCTGTTAGTAACACTATTACATTCTAACAAAGTAAGCAAGTTGAAAAAATACAGCTACAGTAATTCAAGTATTATTATTCCAGGTACCTTATGCAGTAGATGTTTCCTTTTCACATTGCGCATCAGTGACACTGTGAAGACTTCAGCCAGCAGATGTGTGCGCAGCAGGTGAAAATTGATTTGATGCAGGTTGAAATCTGCACTTCTCACGAAAACCTTGGCCATCAACCAGTCGTACTCAGAATCAGTAGGCAGGAAGATGGGATTGTCTCCTGCTGGAGTCTGCTTCAGCTGCAGGAGAAGGAAGGGTGATGTGGTTCCTTCAATCCATTGACCCATTTTCTGTAATTTTTGTTTCTTCTGCCTATTTACTATAACTTTTCTCTGCTTTTCAGTCAATATGTTAATCGCTTAAATATGGAAGTTAAAGCAGAGGGACTGCATCCACGGACTGGGACTTCATTCACTGCTTAGGTAATCACTACTCCTATATCTTTACATAGGAAAGTAGTTTCATAGCAACTATTTGCTATGTTGCTCAGGAGGAAGAGCGGCGTCCACCAATTGCCGGGTCAATGGTTTCAATAGTGTCCTCGGACAAGAAGCTGATCCCTAAATTGTTCCCGATGGAATGGCCAATTGGGGTGTATATTAGTCTCCCCTAATTAGTGTGTGGATGGATCAATGCTGACATGAGAGTAAATCGCTTTGATTTGTGCCAGAGACTGGAAAAGTGCTTATATATATATATATATATATATATATATATATATATATATATGTACTGCATTTATATAGAACCTTTAAGGGGAAATATACATTTTCATTGAAGCCCATGTCAGACCAAAGGTTCACTTTAGAGCAGCAGCCCCACGTTCCTTTGTCTTTTATACATCAATGCTTTTGTGTCTAGTAAAAAAAAGTTGATCCGACTCAACTATTCCTGCCTGGCTCTGGCTCAAGCAGGAATAAATAAACGTAGAGGCCGACTTCTTCTGCAGTTTGAATGATAGTTGAATCAATGATAGTTAATCAATGCATAGATCTTTTATGTTAGCTACTTGAGTGCAAATCTCACCTGAATAGCGAGTGGCATCAGCTCATCATCAGATGTTTTGTGGAGCAGGACGAGGGGAGCCGCCATGTACTGCTGCTTCCCATCAATGATGTTTGGTGTCAGTCCATCCAGAAGCTTGTAGTCACACAGGAAGATGTTGCCTTTCTGTTTTAGAGAGGATGAGTAACAATTTGAATCACATCAACACAGTATATATTACACCTACTAAATGAACATGTAATTGTGACAGACAATTCTTAATTCACCATGTCATTGGGGAAAACACTACTGAGAGTATCAAGACACTCACCTTCATTTCCTCTACCAAGGTATACGGACCTCTGGGGAAAACCATCTCATCAGTGACAGGAAAGTTGTTGGGCAGAGCTGAACAACGTTGGATCAACATGGGGTTGACACCATTTAGGAACTGGTAGCCAAAGAAAGCATCCTCTTTCCAACGTAGCCGGACATAGTCTGGACAAAAGAGCTGCACTTAGTTGAGTTTATGATTTTCTTTTATAAAATCTTTATCTTAAACAACTGTCTTTTGTGGGGTCTCTCAGGGTTCTGTTCTCGGTTCCACATGATTTAACATTTTCGTTCACAAAATCAATTAATAATTTGAGATTCTATGATAGTACACCTGATAAGTGGTTCTTGGTGTTTAATATTCCCCTGATATCATCAAGATCAGTCCAGTTCTCTTTGGAATCAGCAAGTCCCTTCAGCTTCAGCTCAATCAGCCTAGAAAAAAAACCTTTATTAAAAAACAATAACTTTATTTATCGGTAGGTAGGTAGGTAGGTAGGTAGGTAGGTAGGTAGGTAGGTAGGTAGGTAGGTAGGTAGGTAGGTAGGTAGGTAGGTAGGTAGGTAGGTAGGTAGGTAGGTAGGTAGGTAGGTAGGGTAGGTAGGTAGGTAGGGTAGGTAGGTAGGTAGGTAGGTAGGTAGGTAGGTAGGTAGGTAGGTAGGTAGGTAGGTAGGTAGGTAGGTAGGTAGGTAGGTAGGTAGGGTGGGTAGGTGGGTGGGTGGGTGGGTGGATGTTCTAAAGGCTTCACCCAGCGATGACATTGGAGTAAAACTCCCATTTCTTGGTCCAGGAAAACTGGACCTCCGAGGGCAGAGAAGAAGTAGTTTCTGCCTTCATGCAATGGGGCATTCCTTCTCCATCCAAATGCCAGCTGTGTTAAATAGAAACAGGTGGTGATGCTGCGCTGTTAAAACTACCACTCTAATGCTTAACAAGGGAGAAACTGCACCTACAAGTAGGCTATTTTATTTGTAATCATAAACCCTGGTGCAACAATGTCACGCTGTGATTCATTTGTCATTAAATATCATGAATATATTTACCCAAAGGTGGAGGAGGTTTAGATACATGTTATCTTTGGAATACATACAATTAAAATGTGAATATGCTCTGAGCACTTACAGATAGTATTTCTCTCGCCAATCCGGGTCAAATAATTCCCACAGCCTGTCAAAAGTACCAGAGTAAAGCTCAGTAAGTCATCACCGGAGCTTAAAAAAAGAATAAAAAACAGATTTAACATACAGAATTTTCTCTGGACTCCTTATAGACCAGCTTGAGTAACTTGTTATAACTTCATATCTTCTGGAAAGTGCACATTGTACAGGATGTCAAACAAACATTTCACAAACCATTTTCTTCTCTGAAGCTTTGTACATCAGTGGTAGTGATGGAGCGGAAAATGGGAAACTTGTAGGTGACTCCCTCAGGGGATTTGACTACCACCTTGACAGGGAACCAGCAATCATCTTGTGTTTCTGGTGGCTGTTTGTCTAGCTCTATCCAATACAGCTCTCCAATGGAGACAGGGCAGGAAACAGTGAAAGAAGACACCTGGTGTAATGACAGAAATTGTTTGGAAACATTGATACAAGAGATAAAGTGTATTTGATAACCAATAAGCTTAGACATCCAAATGATTATCACAAAATGACTGAATGGTTTGAGAAAATAATAAAATGTGCGCAATACAGAAGATATGTTCACTGTCCTTGCTTCCTCTTCCCAGAGAGCAACTAGATGTTAAGGCTGCAGAGTGTTCCTTGTGTGAACACTTACCTGTGCTATCTTGTATTTCAATCTTATTCATGTTGCTTAATAAACACCTGAATTACCCTACAGGGATAATTAAAGGTTTCTATTATTTGAGTTTCTGTAATTAGAACACGTGTGTGTGTTATCTCTTGTTCCGTTTGAGGAAGCATGTTAAAGCCTTTGTTTAAAAATAGAAAGGCATATTTAAGACTTACAGCTCCTGGGATGAAAGAGGAATCTCCTTCAAGCCAGATGCGTTCGCTCTCCCCATCTGTTCCCTTCAGCTTAATGTGGACCCTGCTTGAAGTGCCGGCATCATCGCGGCAGCCAGTGGATACTGTCACTTTATAGTCCACCATTTTCACTCTGAAAAGCAGAAGAATCCTGGTTGTGAGAGAACTATAATAACCATTCAGTACTAATACGAGTAACTGTGATTACATCGACCTCAGTGCAAAGAAACCCTTCAAATTCTGGTATCATAATTAAAAGCAAAAAGTATTATACAACTAATATAAAATGTCCCACTGAATGTGTTACTGTCCAGTCATTGCTTAACTGATCAACAATCACAAAGCATCTCTCTTACCTTTTAATGAGAGAGAAGTTTCTCTGAAGAAAGGCTCTTTCGATAAAGGTAATCCCCACTGATTCTGCTATTTATACTAACAGTTTGTGGGAGTGTCCAGAAAGAAGTAGTAGAACTAGAAAATGCATACGGAACCGACTAACTCCCCTTTTGTGTATGTACAGCTCTCAACATGCCCAGACTTGTAGTGATTTTCTCCTCGTTTTCGCCTCATTCTGAAAGAAAGAGGTGAAATGTGCTAACGTGACGGCCGTCTTGGTGTTGGTAACGTGTATTGTGCGAGACCAGAGATGTAGTTCATTGAGCGGTTTCACACAAAAAAAAAAGTGTTACTTCACAGTTGTACGACCATTTTTTTTATTTTTTACTTGCAAAATTATCTTTAAACATCATATGTGTAATTCATGGCACAATTCAAACGGGATCGAAAGATAATTTTTTTCTCTCGCCATTGACTTCAATACATCATTTTTAACTGCTTTTTAACTTGACGTGTTTTGGTATGTGTCTGAACCTCTCTTTAGTGGTTCATTAATAAAACAGATATTTCAAGTTGTGCCTACTTTGTTCATGTACTGTTGAGGTTAATTGCAGTAGGTGTGTGCTATAATGTATTTACAAAGTGTGAAGAGGAGGCAACTTTAGAATAGGGAACCTGTTCAGGTCAATTAGAGTCAAACTACTAGCTTATTGGTTATGAACAAGACTTCACTTTAAAATAGGGAACATATTCTTAGATAGAAATACCTAATTTTGAGTTATTTAGACTTAATTAACACTTATATTTTCATGTCTTGTTACATAAGAATAGATCATATTTATTAAGTGTTATTATGGGAGAATTACTATTCTTGTGGTACTACTGCCTTATTAGGCCCATATTGAGCAGCGCATATTAAGACCAAAACTCATGTGCAAAAACGTCCTTACTTGCAATAAAGACCAGGCTTTTTTTAAGCAGGAAATGTGAAAATAATATGAGAATGCTGACAAAAAAACAACAAATGCATTGTCATAGTGTGCAGACATTAGGCAGTCTTGTACTTATATTTATTGACATGGAAGTCAATGAGGAAAAATACTTACATGATTGTGTATAAAATTCAGCACGCCACATCAACAGAAGCTTCCTCGCTCATTCAAAATATCAGTGTAGCTCACTGTGTTCAAGTAAATTCTGACTTAAAAGCTGCTGTGAGTTTATTTTGTACTGGCTAAAACACTTTTCACATGAAACATTAAAAAAAACATGTTGAACATTATCTTATAATGAAGCGATATGTTCAAAACCTTTTCTGGACAGTCAAGGTTATTTTGTCTGAGTGAAACATCCCTTTAGTCAGCTGAGCTGAACAGTTACTGCAACTGAGAAACCACAGGAAAATAAACAAATAATGTTTTTTAAGGCAACGGTATGTGATCTGAAAAAGATAAATATGTGTTTTCTCTCTACCCATGAATTCAAAAACAAATATTATCTAATAATAATAACAAAAAACCATCACTTCGGAGTGGACCCAGGTACAGCTGAAAAAAGACATGTATTTTTGCTTCACGTATAGACAGCAGAGAGTCTACACATCTTGTGTTGTAAACTGAAAACCCACCTGTTTCACTTGTACCTTGGCTGATAAAAAATAAAATGGTACTTATGAGACTTTGTTATGCATCAGCACTTTCAATGGTCCGGCTCTTTTGAAGTAAATGTGTCAGCAGTTTTCTTGGTGTCCTTAGTATGAATCCTTATGGCTTACTGCCCTTATTGTAAATCGTCTTGGATTAAAGAGTCAGCTAAATGCAATCTTATTTAATCAGAGCATTAAAGTGGACACTGTATGTGTCCACTTTAATGTACAATACATTTTGTATTGTAATTTATATTACATACATTCTCAGCAAACCAAAATGCAAACTAAACCAGTCGAAGCTTGTATGTTGTTTGCTGTCAGTGTTCTCGTTGTGCAACCTGAGGTTTTATCAGTCATAGAGTCGTTTTTTCTCTGGCATTTTGTAGGAAAAAAAGACAAGGTGAGAGGGCAATTCTGTGGATCTCAATGCTTGAGAATTTGTGTACTTGAAAAGGAATATGTTGCCTGAATCATGCACTTACTTGCCTTTCATCGGAAACCAAGTTGTTCAGCAATCCTTAACGTGGTTTAATAACATTTGACGAACTGTAACTGCCAGCACCGCCTTCAGTTATGTGGTGACAGTGAAAAGGATCACTTGTGACTTTTGCTTTGTTGGACAATATCCATGGTGGTTCAAACAAGTTCCAGATTTCCTGAGAATCATTGAGCATTGTTTACCATATTAAAACGAATCAACACAGTTAGCGATAGCTATCAACTGAGTGCCTGACAGGGACATTTCCTAGATACAAAGAAATATGAATTAAGCTACTGAACATTGCAGTTATCGATAGCAACATTTTGGGCTTGCCGGCTCTGGTTCTTCTGGTTGGTCCTGCCAACCACGGCTCAGATTGTTCAATTAGCCGCTTACTTCTCTGCTCCGATTTAGTAAGTTTACCCACTTACAAATAAATGAACAGTCTATTATTTTAATGGTAGGTTTATTTTACTAATGAGAGACAGAATATCAAAAAAAATAACCAGAGATATATATTATATAAGAGATATAAATGGATTTGCATTTAATTGTGTGAAATGAGTATTTGATCCCCTTGCAACCAACAAGAATTCTGGCTCCCAGAGATAAGTCCTCTTCCTTTAAAAAAGTACTCAATATCAACTTTGTGGGGGAAACTTCTGAAGCAATTGGAAACAGGACTCAGAGAGACACGAGGAGAGCTGGAGCTTTGATGGCAAACACTGATGGTTTATTTGGAGCTTCGGCCGGAGAATTCACAAGACAAGTCACGGGCCACGGTCTGACCACACGGTTGAGATGCCACAATCAATTCTGAAGAGACCTTCCTCTCGTATGATGTTTTAACTAGTTTCGCTAAGGGTAATCAACGTTCTTCAATAGATAGACTAAATAGCTGAGGACACTGAATCACATTTGTTGTCGCTTATGGCTCGGGGTCATCTACACCCCGAGAAGGATGTGTTCTAGGTGTCCCACAACAATAACTATATCTGACCGAGAGTTGCCCGGTCATAAACTGGTAACAATAACAAAATGCTAGGGCAGCCCCTCCTTAAGGGAGATAACCGCTGCCAAAGGCTGGGCATCTGCGTCAGAGGGCAAAAGGTAAACATCTATGGAAATTATTCCATGACAAACTTGTTACCTGCATGTTTCTCTGCTAAGGGGACAGGACCACTTCCCTGCATCGAGGAGAAGATGTACGGGGCCATGTACCGTCAAATATTGGCCGATAGCCTCCTTCCCTCAGCCAGGACACTGAAAATGGGTCATGGATGGGTCTTCCAGCAGGACAATAAACCTGAACATACGGCCAAGGCAACACAGGAGTGGCTAAAGAAGAAGCACATTTAGGTGAGGGAGGGCTCTAGCCAGTCTCCGGACCTTAATCCCACACACAATCTGTGGAGGGAGGTGAAGCTTCGAGATGCCAAGCATCAGCCTCAAAGAGGTGTGGAAGCTATGCTATGTAATTTAATGAGAGCATTTAAATGGACACTTTATTTAATTTACCTGTACAATATCATGTAAGCACTGTCATGAATTCTGCCATTGCAAAGTGGGTAATGTTCAAGTTTAGTTGTCACTGTCAGACATTGTTTTATTTAATTTGTGAGTGTTTAAAAAGGAGGACGGGTCCAAAGTGTTACAATGTCCTTTGAGCTAACCTACCCAATACAGTAATGTACAGTAAAAAAATGTTATTGCCATTTACATTACATATGTTCTCAGCAAACCAAATATGCAAATATCAGGCGAGGCTTGTATGTTGTGTGCTGTCAGTGATCTCTTTATGCAACCTGGCATGATATCAGTTGTAGATTTGTTGAAGTGGAATGCCTTAACGTAATCTGCCCTTCCTTTCATTGGACACTATCCAAGATTGTTTGAACAAGTTCCTGAGAATCATTGACCAATTTATTTCATCATGAACACAATAGGGATACAGTAGGTGGTATCAGTTGAGTAAATATCCTAGCTACACAGAAATATAAATAATAAGATCTCTATACTCCGGATGTGTATAACAACATTTTGGGCTTGCCAGTTGGTCCTGCCAACCACGGCTCAGATTGTTCAATTAGTCGCTTACTTCTCTGCTTTAAGGTCACACAGCGCCAGAGGCTATTGAGACTACTAGAAATACGGGATGAGAGATCAGATGAAGATGGAGAAAATTGTAATATGGGTTTTCAGAGAATTACTAAATATAATTTGCATAATGCAATTTGGATAAGTAATCATTGTAAAATGACACAAGCAAGACAGAAACATAAGTATCAGGTTTGATATAGTTGTTTCTTTAAAACTAGGAAACAAGTCTTTTATGAAGACTAAATCTCTAATCTAAAGCTCTGAGCCAGAGGCATGGCTTCAGTGGGCTGAACACTGCAGCTCTTCAATGGTGAGCAAGTCTATCATTTGCAGAAGACCAGGCTTTTTTTAAGCAGGAATTGTGATAATAATAATAGAATGCTGACACTTTTTTCCGGCAAAAAAACAACAAATGCATTATCATAGTGTGCAGACATTAAGCAGTCTTGTACTTATATTTATTGACATGGAAGTCAATGAGGAAAAATACTTAAATGATTGTGTATAAAATTCAGCACGCCAGATCAACTCATGCTTCCTCGCTCATTCAAAATATCAGTGTAGCTCACTGTGTTCAAGTAAATGATGACTTAAAAGCTGCTGTGAGTTTATTTTGTACTGGCTAAAACACTTTTCACATGAAACATTAAAAAATACATGTTGGACATTATCTTATAATGAAGCGATATGTTCAAAACCTTTTCTGGACAGTCAAGGTTATTTTGTCTGAGTGAAACATCCCTTTAGTCAGCTGAGCTGAACAGTTACTGCAACTAAGAAACCACAGGAAAATAAACAAATAATGTTTTTTAAGGCAATGTGATCTGAAAAAGATAAACATGTGTTTTCTCTCTACCTATGAATTCAAAACAAAAACAAATATGAACTAATAATAATAACAAAAGATAATCACTTTGAAGTGGACCCAGGTACAGCTGAAAAAGACATGCATTTTTAGCTTCACGTATAGACAGCAGAGAGTCTACACATCTTGCGTTGTAAACTGAAAACCCACCTGTTGTACACTTGTACCTTGGCTGATAAAAAATAAAAAGGTACTTAAGAGTTTTACTTATGCATCAGCACTTTCAATGGTCCGGCTCGTTTGAAGTGAATGTGTCAGCAGTTTTCTTGTTGTCCTTAGTATGAATCATTATGGCTTACTGCCCTTATTGTAAGTCGTCTTGGATTAAAGAGTCAGCGAAATGCAATCTTATTTAATGAGAGCATTTAAGTGGACACTTTATGTGTCCACTTAAATGTACAGTACCTATTTTATTGTAATTTATATTACATACATTCTCAGCAAACCAAAATGCAAACTAAACCAGTCGAAGCTTGTATGTTGTTTGCTGTCAGTGTTCTCGTTGTGCAACCTGAGGTTTTATCAGTTATAGAGTCGTTTTTCTCTGGCATTTTGTAGGAAAAAAAGACAAGGTGAGAGGGCAATTCTGTGGATCTCAATGCGTGAGAATTTGTATACTTGAAAAGGAATATGTTGCCTGAATCATGCACTTACTTGTCTGTCATCGGAAACCAAGTTGTTCAGCGATCCTTAACGTGGTTTAATTAAATTTGGCGAACTGTAACTGCCAGCACCTCTTTCAGTTATGTGGTGACAGTGGAAAGGATCACTTGTCACTGTTGCTTTGTTGGACAATATCCAAGGTTGTTCCAACAAGTTCCAGATTTCCTGAGAATCATTGAGCATTGTTTACCATATTAAAACGAATCAACACAGTTAGCGATAGCTATCAGTTGAGTGCCTGACAGGGACATTTCCTAGATACAAAGAAATATGAATTAAGCTACAGTTATCGATAGCAACATTTTGGGCTTGACAGCTCTCGTTTGGCTCAGAGTGGTCAATTAGTGGCTTTCGTTCTGCTTTCAGGTCAAACAGAGCCAAAGGGCTATTCTCTACACTGCAGATGTTGATAGCAACATCTTGGGCTTGCCGGCTCTGGTTCTTCTGGTTGGTCCTGCCAACCACGGCTCAGATTGTTAGCCGCTTACTTCTCTGCTCCGATTTTGTAAGTTTACCCACTTGCAAAGAAATTAACAGTCTATTATTTTAATGGTAGCTTTATTTGACAAATGAGAGACAGAATATCAAAAAGAATATCCAGAGATATATATTATATAAGAGATATAAATGGATTTGCATTTAATTGTGTAAAATAAGTATTTGATCCCCTTGCAACCAACAAGAATTCTGGCTCCCAGAAACCGATTACATAAGTCCTCTTCCTTTAAAAAAGTACTCAGAATATCAACATTGTGGGGGAAACTTCTGAAGCAATTGGAAACAGGACTCAGAGAGACACGAGGAGAGCTGGAGCTTTGATGGCAAACACTGATGGTTTATTTGGAGCTTCGGCCGGAGAATTCACAAGACATGTCACGGGCCACGGTCTGACCACAGGGTTGAGATGCCACACTGTAAAAAAAGTTAGGACAACTCAAAATTTCAAGGCAACAGGCTGCACAAGATTTTTAAGTTTTGAGGCCAACTAACATGTGTAAGTTTCTCTTTTCAATTGAGTCAACTAATTATATTTTGTCAAGATAACTCATTCAAATTTTGTACAACTTCAAGTTTGGAGTTCTGCATACTAAACATTTTAAATAAGTAAAGGTTGTGCAAACTTATTATCTTTGGTTTGGAAAATGTATCTTTCATATGTTTAAAAACTTCTAACTTTGAGTTCCACATACAAAGAATTCCAATAAGTTAAAGTTGTGCCAAGTTATTATTTTTGGTCTAGAAAATGTACCTTTCATATGTATCGAAACTTCTTATTTTGAGTACTACATACTAACAATTCCATTAAGTGAAAGTTGTGCAAAGTTAATATTTTTGTTTCAGAAAATGTATCAAATGTATACAAACTTCAGATTTTTATCACAAACTTAGAATTGCCAACAAATTCTCTGTTATAAAAATACTGTAAAAAACAAATACTAAATTTGTTGAAATTCTTATTCAAATATTAGACATTCTTAAAACTGTAAACTATTTTGTGTATCATTCAAGTTGAAATTATTTCCAGTTCGAAAGTGTTGAATTTGCTTGCATTGTGTAGAAACTACAGAAAATTAATATATTTAATATATAATATAATTATATAATATGTATAAATATAATATAATAATATATATATAATATATTTAATAAATATATTTCAGATAAAGTAATTTTAGAGGTCATCTTTGTGAGACTTCTAAACTTCTAAATAGATGTACAAGTACATTTTGGAAATTCCTGCCAAACGTTTTATGTTCCGATTGAAATGATTACCACTTGAATGATACTGAATATGCTAATGTGTAACATTAACTAGACATTGAAAATACCCCATTACTAAAACTCTTCCATAAGGCTAGGGTTCATAACAAATGTGGATGAAATCCATAAATGTGAATACCACCCTTAAGCCTGCTGTACAATAGCGTTTCCACTGCAGCGCGGAGCCCCGTTTAAGAGAGCTGTGACGTCAGCGTCCCGTTTTTGGTTGCGTTTCCACTAGGCCTAGTACCGGCTAGCGGGTCCTAATTCACAGTTTTTCTGGCCCCATAAAGGGGCCAGGAACAACCAGGCTGAGTCGGGCTGAGTATGCTAAACTAGAGAGAGAATCGCTGGCAAGGGGGCTACAACTACAACAAAATGAACATATTTGGCCGTGATTGAATTGTAATACACGTTTCAAAATGATGCCGAAGTAACAACATACTGATACCGGTTAGTAAAAACCATGAATTAATGCTTTGACAAGTCTGCAGACAGACGGCAGGCGAAAAACCTTTTAAAATGCGTGTTGTCTAATGGAGATCGGCTAAGCTAACGCAGTGTATGCTCCGACCGTCCACACTCACAACAACAGCCTATACAGACATAAATAAACCAGCGACTGTATTCGCCATGACACAGGCAGTCTGTGGTTTGTACTTGTTTAACTTTTGTCTAGTTTCTGAACAGATATGAGGAGCTGTGAGCTTGAGTGCTAACAGCTAACGGCCGTGTTGTTTTTCTGGGGTTCTCATTGAAGATGACGTCGCGGCTCCACCTACACTGCGTTACTATAGTAACTACCCCAGTTCCTAAACTGTAATGGAAACGCAGCATAAAGTGAGCCGGTCCTAACAAGGCCTAACGAGGCCTAGCCATACCGAGCGAAGCCGTGTAGTGGAAACGCGCCAATAGAGTAGACCAAAAAGGTATACAAATGCAGTTGGGATGTCTGGTAGATCCGAGAGTACAATTGTCTCTTCCAAAACAACAGCAATACTGTGGACCATTTGAGACGGGGTAGGTCCACCATCATCTACAAGAACAGTGAGGACCCATCTTGACACCAGCAGTCTGCTTTTCTCCCGGATCAGTGACCTGCATGTAGAAAGCAGATAAGCAATTATTATTTACCAAATAAGGATAATATATAACTGCAAATAAAACACTGGTTTGATTGCTCAGCAATGACACAATAATTACTGTGAAAATGTTAACTGTTCTGTTCTACAACTAGTTCACTAGTAGTCAGTGGCGGCTGGTGGAACATATTTTAGGTGGGGCTGTGGAAATGGTGATCAAACAATACTATGGGGCATTTTTTTGAGAAAAGACCCCCTAAATGATGACTTCTGGTGATGTTAGAGGGGGGGGGGGGGGGGAGGGGGGGGAGGACAATTTGAGGCTTAAAAATATGAGAAGACTGATCAATACCTCCATAACTTCAGTGTGGTTAGCTATGAATCTTCCAAAACTTCCAAACACCTTGTCCTGGACATAGTTTCTACAGCATAAACTGTGCTAACAAGCTGAGATTCCAGATTCTAGAAATATAAGTATCATCACTGAGCGATCAGAACTCGCGACAGGGGAAGCAAATACAGACATCACACGACGTAGCTTTAGGTAGCAAAACACGGAGATATGCTCACCTTTTGCAGAATAACAATTCTGATCAAAAACGAGAAAAACGCAGCTGAAGGTTAATCCAATGTGTCTGTCACAAATGATTGATGATCCATAATTCCATTTTTATGTCAAAAACTGAGTTTTCATTAGCTGCTAATGGTAGCTTCCAGAGTGTATGACAGCTTCCTGTTTTGTCTCCTTGGATACGAGTCCAAACAACTCACAGACTGCACCGGGCGCTCACGTAGGAGCCCTGTGACCATCAGATTTGACGACGCTGATTGGCTGAAATTATGTTTCGGCGGCATAGTTTAAAGATAGCAACAGTTGGCTTCTGCTGCACTTGCTGCACTCTCGTCTGGGCGCTGTGCATAGCGCCCAGACGAGAGGGAGTAATGATACACGGGCAAGGCCAGGCAGGAAACATGTGACTTATCAGTAACTTTAGACATCGTAACACAATTTTAAACGAGATTTTATGGTAGATTATACATTTGACTGATACCAATTATATTATATTTACCTTGTTTATTAAAAATAAAAATAAAAATAAAAAATATATTTTTTAAATATATATTTTTTTATTTTTTTTATTATTTTTATTTTTAATGTGGGAAGAGGGGGGGCGGCGCCCCTAGCGCCCCTATGGGCCGGCCGCCACTGCTAGTAGTTATGTAGCAGGTCTAGTATTTATCCTGAGAATCGGGCTTCATCTTCAAAACAGTTTTATCTATGATTATAGGAAAACTTAATAACTGCACTTGTATGACATTAAATGTAGACTTATGATTAATGGACAACCATACTGTACACACCAGGCATTTCAGGAAAAGCTTCTGTGCACTGTCACGGACAAATAAGGGCAGACCTTCCAGACACATTCTCATTCGTTGTTGGGCAATGTCAGATGTCTGTAAATCAGAAAAAAAGAGCATTAGTATTTATGGTTAAAATGAGTGATTAAAGGGTAATTTCAGAATCTCAGAAGTCAGGATCCATTTGTGATTTATTTAAAAAACGGCAAGTCTTTTCTGAACAAAATAACTTTGCAATAGTTGTTTGAACCTGATGGAAGAGAGATTGAATTATTAAAGCTCCCATGTCATGCTTTTCCGGTTATTACCCGTCCCCTTGTGTGTTATGAAGGTTTTTATGCATGTAAACGGTGTGCAGAGTCAAAACCCTCAAAGTACACCCTGTAGCGAGTAAAACTCTAACACAGAAAATACCTCCCCAAAACGCCTCGTTGGAGATACGTCACTGCCCATTTGAGTCTTCCATTTAGTTCCGGGTACCGCCTGATGTCATGCGGTACCCGGAACGAAATGGACCAATCCCGAAGAGCTATGGCCACACCAGCAGCGTCGTGTTCCTCCTCCAGAGGTTCGAAGAACCGGCATTTCACAGACGAAAGCTTCCAAAACATTGCCCAGTTTGAGGCCGGATATGCACAGCTTGTTTGGACCGTTTGGAGCAGGGGAAGATCTGGGTATACAACCTGTAAGTTTGCATTGTTATTTGTGTATTTATCAAACAAGACTGTTTAAATGTGTAAACTGTGTTGGACTGCTAAGCCATTGACACAGTGCTAACTGTGCTAACTAAGTTGCTAGAGTTTCCATATATCAACTCTAATATCAGCAGATGGCCTTGCATACATGTATCTCATAGCAGGAGAATGTCTGCATTCACACACAAAATACCTATTGACAGTATACTCCGGGTGATTTGCCGGTCAGTCGCGAAACGTAATTACATTATAGCTGGCGTAGCGATCTAACACACGGAGCTAGAGCTAGTTTTGGTCAGAAAAACATTTTTGTGATGCTACGTTGCTAGCGTTTAAATATATCAACTACAATGTCAGCAGATGGCCTTACATGTTTGTCATGGCAGGAGAATGTCTGCAGTCACACACACGGAATACTCATACAGTATACTGTACTGTGATTTACCGTACATTGTGACCGTACATATACTGCATGTAGCTAACGAGGCTAGCTGTATGCTAGCGCAAAACAATGTATTCATGCAAGTTACATTGTATGACCGAACGTAGCAGAATA
Organism: Trematomus bernacchii; assembly: GCF_902827165.1. NCBI lineage: Eukaryota > Metazoa > Chordata > Actinopteri > Perciformes > Nototheniidae > Trematomus > Trematomus bernacchii. The sequence continues at coordinate 4,908,254 of NW_022987593.1, read as the reverse complement.
CCCGTATACGATTGCAATTATAAACACGTTATTGCTAGCCTAATATGAACCACTAGCTTTTGTTCATAGTAGTTTTATTACACTGCATTATAGTTGCCTTTCCTCCAAGCTAACGTTCATATCGTGTTAGCTACCAAGGTAAACAAAGCTAGGTTAGCATATTAGCAGGCAAGCTGTTCATTACACAACTACTACTAACGAATCTAAAACAACTAAGTTTCTCTAATATTTTGTGATTTGCATTTGATTTCGTCCAGCCAGATCCTGGCGGACAATCCATGACGGGGAAGGGATTCTACTACTACTGAGGGTGCTAAAAGGCACCGCACCGACTGTGCGCAGGCAAGATGCGAGGAGGAGGAATGGATGATATACCGTGTATATATGTATATTTATGTTCATTTTGTACATTTCTAAAAATAAAGTTTAATGGAAATACTTAGTAGGCCTATCCTTTCTTCCCTGAATTCATATATAGCAAACCATGATTTGATTTCTCATCAAACAGTAGTAGTTTATAACGGGTAAAAATAACTTACTCTTTGTTATGAGAGTAGCTCGTAGGCCACAACGGAAAGACAAGGAGACATACACGAGTTTACAAAACCACGGCACATTTATTGTGGTAAATGCAGAGACAGGTGGTCGAGGGGAGAGGGTCGCTCAGTTCGTCCTTCTGCAGCCGCTTTGGAGAGAGACTCCGGGCCGCTGGGATTAATAGCACCGGCTACGGAGGTGTCCGTGATCGCGCTGATTACCCTCTTCAGCTCCACCCCACCGTAAGACAAAGGCCCTGAGGCCGTCACACTCTTCTATAACAACAGTTAAAAATATATATGTATATAAAATATACCGCTGTACCGACGCCCTGATAAGACTGATGTTACGCTGAGAGCAGCCGGGAAAAGCACTGACATGGGCGCAGCCTCTCTGGTGGTTGACTAATCAGAACGAGTGGCCGAGCTGACCAATCGGAGCACACTAGGCTCACAGGGAGGGGGGGGCAAGAGCTCCAACGAGTCGTTTAGTGGAGAAAGTGAATACTGCTGAATACACATGCTTGACAGAGATGCTGTATGCGAAACCAATGTGAGTTTGGAAAATTGCACAGTATAAATCTATTTTAGTATACCTCAACAATGTAATTATGATCAGTGGAAATGGCCATGACATGGGCCCTTTAATTATTAAACAGGACGTATGTAAACTTTGTTGATGAGATGAGGTAAAAGTGAAGTACATGTAAGTACCAAAATATGAAGCTTTTACAAGATAGGACACCCCTTTTAGATATAAATGGATTTTAACCTTTTTAATAACTTCCACATATTCTTGAGTTACGAGAAGTGCATTTTTGAGGCAACAGAAAACTTCACATTTGACATTCAAAATCAAAGATTTTTCTAGTAATTTGTCTAGAAATGTGTCTAGTGAAATGTTCTAATTATGTGATACTGAATTTTGGGTTATAAAAAGGTGTAAACTGTAGTCATCCAGATTAAAACAAATAAACGCTTTAAATAATTCATTTTGTGTCTAATCTTTTATAAAATTAAAATCAATAAAAAAAACGGCCTACAGTATATGAGCCGACATAACACTAGTGGCGAACCAACCCAGTCTCACATCTAAACGTGTAATAACTACGTTGGTCCACAACTTGGGACGTAGTATTTCTACAAAAACGCCTCTGAAATTGTAGGATCCCTACGTTTTTTTTCACCATTCATTTCCAATGGCTGGCCTCTATGTCACGTGATCTTCAACTTTCTCTCCGCAGAAATAAAAAAATATGGCCGACCTTCGTTTTATTCTCGGTAGAAAATGCCTATTTTAAGGTTAGTTTGGCCATTAAAATGCGTTTTGATGTCATTTGATGCGAGAAATATGAGTTGTTATTTCAGATTATGTGTGCAGTGGATGTACATGATCTTTAGTTTGCTAGTTATTACGAAGAATACTTCAGGAAATTGTGTAAATACAACGTTTTCATTGTTACCAAGGTGGTTGCTAGGGACGCTGCTATCGATATTATGTCTGTTATGTTGTGTAACTGTTTAATGGTGTTATCTTTATTGCTAGCCCTTTCCCCGTCAATTTATAGTGTTGGTCCACAGCGCAAACGTATTAGTTTAACAAAATCTGCATCTAAAATTGTAGCATAGATACGTTATTTTCCATTATGCTCTCTATATATTGTCTTTATTATGCTTTAAACAGTGTCTCGGGCTTTGGCTATAGGGCGGCTCAAAGTATTTTGTCCGGCCGTTGTGAAGACTGCTTTGTTTATTGTCCTTGTTTTAGTTTTAAATAAAGCATATTCAATCGAGACATGCCAAACATGTGACGTCATATGACGCGTCGCATCTGCGCACAGGGAGCAGGGAGACCCCGAGATCCGTATTCCCCGTATTTTTATTAATACTTTTAAAAGTATTAAAAGAGGTGAAAATCACTACAAGTCTGGGCATGTTGAGAGCTGTACATACACACACATTTCATAGTCTTATATTTCAACAGTTTTACGACAAACTGACTTTTTTGACATGGAAATTATTATTTAAGATTGACAAACATCATATGTGTAAATCGTGGCACAATTCAAACGGGATCGAAAGATAATCTTTCTCTCTCCATTGACTTCAATGCATACTTTTTCCGAAATAAGATCCCATGGAGGAACCCGGAAGTTTGACGGACATTACCCACAATCCTCTGGAGCAACCATAGACTGTATACAAAAATTAAATAATACATTATTCTGAGTGTGCTTGCTTTTCTCTTTGAAAGTCATCACATAACGGCATTGTAATACACGTTTCGGCTGCATTAAATATTACATATCTGCCGTAGTTAACTCTATTTATAGAGCCCTGATGACAAGACTTCTAGACAAACAGGAACTGCCGCCAAAACTGAAAACTTGACGTGGATCTTAAATATATAAGCAATTAAACAACATCTTACATTTCTTTTCACACAATACGTCTCCTTGCAGTATCAACACTAATTCGGCTGACTTTTATATTTGATCCAATTGGTAGATAGGCTGTATTTGCCATAACGGTGCACAGCTGATGGAAAGGGACACCTACTGGTTAAAGCACGTTATTGCATTTTATAATTTTATTTTAACTACAGACACTTTGCCCACTTTAATTTCTTTCTTGAGTTCTTCCATGCTGATTTCTATCGGAACTCCACTGATCACTCCAAGTATTTTCCGATTTGCTCCAGGAACATGGCATTTAATTCGCAGCCCACACCCACAGATTTAACAAGTTCTCTAGGATGTTGGGCTCCTGAGGGAGGAGCCTGATTATATGTTTGTGTTGTCTTAAAAGAGGATGCTGCACAACATGTTGCAGCATGTGACAATAACCGTCACCCTCTCCATCGTTTGCTAGTCACTCACACTTTTATTTTATTATTTTATTATACGGGATAATATGGGACATGCATTATGTGCAATAAGGGTACCTTATTTATTTATATATTTTGTATTTGCACTCTTTGCATTGTTTCTTACTTCAGCTGGGCTTCAAGTGCACAGGTTCCTCTAAAGCAAGTTTTAGAGATTTTTATTTTTGTTTAATAATAAAGGCCGGACCTGTAATATCAACATGTCAACATAACTATACCCGTGTCCAGAAATAGTTAAATACAATTAATAATTAATAACATTTCCTTAATCCTATTGAATCTGTAGCTTTGACATACATAAAGAGTCACTTAAAGAAGTTGGGTCATTTGCTCAATAAGGGAACTAAAATGGAAATCAGAAGGAATTAATAATCATTACAAAAAAAAGTGTATTCACATATTTAATATCATTATTAATAATATAAATAAGTATAAGTAATTAAACCAAGTTGCGTCTCTCGGGGAACCAAAAACCCACCACATGACTTTTATATTCAGATGACCCACACCATGTTTATTACATTTTCCATATCACATACAAGTTTAAACAAACACGTTAGAATTGTCCCATTCGTCCATGAAAGATGGATATCATAAGAAACTTCTCACTAACTGTTTTTTTTTATACATACAGATACGTTACACGCATGTAGTGAATATGGCAAAACAAAATTCCCTCTACAAATATTTATCTTTTCATTATTACCATAAGTAATAAGGCACATTTTATTTAAGTCTTACAGTTGTAATGCAAAATAATATTTTTCCAGGAGCTATTTATTTAGTTAAGATACCCTGTGTATTGATTAATTGGCTAATAAGAAGAAATAACATGTAGATTATGATTTAAAACTGTACATTTTCCGTTTTATCAATCAGGCTGTTAAAAAAAATTCCCAGATCATCACTCAATGATCAGACGCAGTATTGTTTCCTTCCCCCACACCAACATTATTTAAAGTGGACCTATCATGCTATATTTGAATAATATATTGTAGGGCCATACCTATATAAGGTATATTATACGTTTTCTTTTTCAAAATACCAAACAGATCATGCATTTTAGCCATGCCTCATTTCGCTCTATTTTGCTCTCCTCCACCCCTGTCTTTGCATGCGCTGCAGCTGACCACGCCCCTCTGCAAAGGAGGGGGCCGAGTTACGAGCGTCATGTTACCATGCTGTTACCATGCTGTTACCATGCCACGGCAACCTCTCATTCCCCTGATAGGTGGAGAGTTGGCCATATAGGCGGAGCTCCTCCGTCCTGACATCAGAGAAATGTTCAAATCTGTATCAGTCTGTATCAGATCCGTTGCAGCCCCGTTTTTAGAGATTTGGGTGTGGAGGAAAAGAGAGAGGGTTGTGTTTTCTGACACTTGGTGAGTTCCCTGGAACACCGGGGACATATATTCATGTATAAAAGACGTACAAAAGTGCATTTTGCATGATAGGTCCCCTTTAATAACATGCAGTTTTTCCCCTTTTCTACTTTGGTTAATATGAAGGTGAATTTGGCCAGCACCTCGGGAACATACACCTTCTGATATTCAAATAGCCACACTATTTTCTACCTTTTCTGGATCCATGTATGTGTATGGGACCTTCAGGGGCAAGTTTCTGATTTTGATGTTTGCACTTAACGCTTGAAGCATTCCTTGAAAGTGTTTTATCAGCTCGCAGGGAAACGTCTCGTTGAAATGGGCCTCTGGGTACTGGCCAAGAGGGACCTGATGACATCAATGACACATTGTTATACACAAGTACACTTTTTCCCACTAACATTCAAATGTTTATCAATCAAAGACTATGGGTAAGATATACTGCTGTGGTGGAAAGTGTACAAGATTTTCAGTAGCTAAAAGACGATATTTTGGTTTAATCACATTTGAACAAAATGTACACAAATCATGATCTTAATCTTACGTAGTCAGATGATGATTTGCTGAGTAGCCACAAGGCGGCCATTGCGTTAGCTGTTACACCCTTGTTGGGTAATGTCTGCAGCATCGTGTCCTGATTTGTTTTCCCCTTTCTGGTTGGTGGAGGAAGTTGCATTGTGGAGGGACTGTTGGGCATCCAGCCACCATAGTCATACTGCAATAAATAAAAGATTGGCATGAAGACTGAATAATACTTTTTGAAGCCACACCATCCCACTTTGTTGGCCAGTGTGTCCACTACTTTGAGCCAACTAAACTACTTCAACAGCTATTCGATGTATTGCCATGACATTTTGATTGGAACCAACATCTGCACAGCCCAAAGGATCTTATTGACTTCTGTTGCGATTCAATTAAGTTCATATATTCATGTTGACCTCAGGATGGACGTGATACCTTTCATATCCAGCACCACCATTATATAAAATGTTTTAGTTGTCAAATACTTTGATTCATGTCCTGCAGACCTAATGATATTCCCATCAGTCTCAGCTTTACTCTGTATCTGTGCCTATAAGCTTACATTAAAAACTAAGATTTAGATCTTAGTAAAAATGATACCTTATGTATGTTAGCATCTGAAGCATATTTGAACCAACGTGCAGCCTCCCAGACCTGCTAACATGGTCGTTTACTCTTTTTAATGTCATGTAACTCTCTTTTCAGTAAAGAAACTACAAAACCTCATTGACCCATTCCACACAAATACATAATAATTGTGGTATATTAAGAGGCTTCACCTGTCCAGAGTTCACAGCTGAGTGCTGTCCTGAGCAGGTGAAGATCACCATGGTGACAAACTTCACCAACTCTTCCACGGTGTTGAATCTCTGTGGGATCCCTGAGAACCAGAGGGAAGTAAATGCTTTACTAAAAGATGCCTAACAGTTTAAACAATCATAACATAATGGCACATAAATGTGCACATTGATGATGATGTATATTCTGCTATTCGTAAAGCTCACCACTGGATACTTTGGAAAGAAATCCATGCTCAAAAATGTCCGAAATCCATTTCTGCAGTTCAGAGTCTTTCTTGACCTCGGCATCATTGTTGTAGTAGAACTTGAGCATTCTTTCCACAAACCTTTGGAAAATGTAGACATGTTTTTATAACACCTGCCTTGAGAATTCTACTTCTTTACACACTGTAGTTGTAAGACAACTAATGTCAACCTGTTTAGTGTCATGAGTTTATATAGATATATATGCCTACCAGCCCCTCTTGAATCGCACTAACACAATTTATCTCTTTCTTTCAAGCAATACATAAACAGACATTTAAAAAGGGCAATTCATGGTTTTACGTTCTGTGACTTTTTCTTGATTGAAGTGGTAATGATGAAGATTATAACGAAAGACACTAATATTAAGAGACTACCTCTGGATGATACCCCAGAGCTTGAGTCCATCATCCCTGTAGTAGAAGTTGGGCACAGTCTCCAGGCCACGCTCAGTGATGTCCTCTGGTATGCAGAGGGAGCTGTAGGTCAATGAGGACAGTGATCGCTTCAGGAGTTTCATCATATCCTCCCCACCAGCCGCTGCAAACTAGGAAACAATGTAAAAAAATGTAAGGAATATAGTAAGAGACAAATACTGTACATTTAAAAAGTAAAACATTGCTTAGGTAATGGTTTACTGAAGGTGTGATTTTTCTTTCATACCTCGGTGTAAGTTCCATTCTTAGATATTAGTTGATTTCGAGCTAAGTAGTTGATTTCCAAGGTGTCCCATGTGTGAGCCAACAGCAGCTGAAGGACAGAGTGAACTGTCTTTAGTGAAATTATAATTATTTCAAATTAAGAAACGTTGTTGCTACTATACCATTTAGCTGTGTGTAATGCTTGAAATATATAGACACTACATCAATGTAATGAATTAAATTAGGAAGACGCAAAAGCTCATCAACTAAAAAACCTTCAACAACAAAAACTGGCAGCAATAAGTTTAGTTTTCTCTCTTCAGCTACCTTGTGCAGTGGATGCACCATGGGAATGTTGCGCATCAGAGACACCGTGAAGACTTCAGCCAGCAGATGTGTGCGCAGCAGGTGAACATTGAGTTGATGCAGGTTGAAATCTGCACTTCTCACGAAAATCTTGGCCATCAACCAGTCGTACTCAGAATCAGTAGGCAGGAAGATGGGATTGTCTTTAGTCTGCTTTAGCTGCAGGAGAAGGAAGGGGGTGTGGTTCAGAGCAGCAGCCCTACATTCCTTGGTCTTTTATGTTGTGGAAAGGAAGTTGACCTGACTTGTGTTGGATTTCTTATTTTATGCAGGAATAACATTTACATTTTAAGAATTTACTATAGGTTTAATCTGCTTTTCAGCTAGATGCTCTCTTTATTTTTCACGTGAAATTCACATTTGCATTGAATCCCAGGTAACAGTAACACTGTTCAGTTTGTCACTGTCTAGTTCACCTAAGTGAAACTGAATATGGCTTTAAGTGGGAATATTGACATGCTTCAGGGTCAGGCAATAGTGAATGAATGGACTTTTCTTGAATAGGGAATTCATAGCTGTCATCTAGACACCAGCTTGGTTGCTACTTAGTTTAATTGATAAACTGCTTTACTCAATAAACCGAATCTTAACGATTGACTATACCTGAGTGCTAATCTCACCTGAATAGCAAGTGGCATCAGCTCGTCATCGAGTGTTTTGTGGAGCAGGACGAGGGGAGCCGTCATGTACTGCTGCTTCTCTTTGATGATGTTAGCTTTCAGTCCATCCAGAAGCTTGAAGTCACACAAGAATATGTTGCCTTTCTGTTTTCGAGAGGATAATACAGGATGATATTACACATACTAAATGAACATGTAATTTTGACATGCAATTGTTAATTCAACATGTCATTGGGCTAAACACGTTTTTAATACTGAGACTATCAAGACACTCACCTTCATTTCCTCTGCCAAGGTATACGGACCTCTGGAGAAGACCATCTCATCAGTGACAGGAAAGTTTTTGGACAGAGTTGAACAACGTCGGATCAACATGGGGTTGACACCATTTAGGAACTGGTAGCCAAAGAAAGCGTCCTTTTTCCAATGTTCCTCGACATAGTCTGGAAAAAAGAAAGAGTTTAACTTAGTTGAGTTTCTAATTTTCTTTCTACAAAATCTTACTCTTCAACTATTATCAGCCTACTCTGCATTTGAAATGTGTTACACTAAATTCAAAATCAGAGACACTTTTTTCTGGTTGTTTCAAAGTCACAGCTTTTCAGGAGCAAAGCTTAAAATCTGGAAACTTCTTCATGCCTGTCACATTTATTTTCAGTAAAAAACTAATCTATTAGACCCAGAAGGTTTTTCTCAGCAATAAACTACAATTACCACCTCCTGGTTGCATGGAAATCAAGTCACATTTGACATCCATGTCTGTCCAAAATGTCATCACTCCATCATTAGCTTCAGCAACGCTGGTATTGTTTACACTTTTGAGTCCACTCAATGTGACTGTTCTCATTGGTAAATATGCTATTGGAAACACCTACGGTGGGAACTACCAAGCTGTTTTGAGTAGTTTTCCCGGAGTATTATATGTCTGGCTTTAAGGCGGTCTGTGGACAGATTTTTACACAGGTGTGTAGTTGAGCCCCAAATAAAGGTCAATAAATGGACTATGTCTGGGAAAGGAGACAAAAGTAGGGGGAGCGGGAAGCCCCCCACGCTTCTTCACGTCCCGTTCCAGATTTGGTGTGCGGTTGGTGTTTTCAAAGTCTCTAGATTTATCCGGTGTTACATTTGTTTAATGTTGTCATAACTGCGGGAAGGTCCAAAGGCCTGTTCATAACTGCTTGCTGCTTTAATTTTTATCTTGCTTTTTATTTTGTGATTTTGTTTTATTTTATTATTTGTTTAGATTTTAAGTGAAATTGAAAAGTGTAAAGTTATTTTTTTATTTTGTATTCATCCAATATAAGTCTATTAAACTACCATTAAGTACCGTAAATTTGTGTTGATCTGCAAGGGAACACTGTTTTGATATCATCAATCTTAGTCCAGTCATCCACGGAATCAGCCACTCCCTCAAGTTTGAGCTCAATCAGCCTAAACAAAAAGGAAAGAGTAACTTTATTATGAATCTTAAAGTCCTTTCAATAAACAGGTACATAAAAGGATGGATATCTAATTTGAGGACTTTACCCTGTCCCTAGAGTGAAGGCAAGCTCTATGTCCTTGGTGTAGGAGAAGCGGAGCGCAGAAGGCAGGGAAAAAACGCTATCTGCCTTCATGCAATGGGGTAACCCCTCTGCATGATCATGCCAACTGGGAAATAGGAAATAGGAGAAGGTTATGAACTTTTGGGTATGCATGCTTAATATACCTCATATGTATTCAATATTGCAATTATGAAACTTATGCAAATGTATAACGCATTTTACTGATCTCTGGCGGGTGCAAAAATGTCATATCATGGTTATATTTATATATATTATATTGTAAGGGGTCTGGGCGCTCACCAATAGTCACTCTCGCTGTTTTATCTCCTGCTCCCGTATTGTCTTGGAATGTGGATCTTTACAGGCTGTCAGAGCTTAAAGAAAGAGATTAAACAAGGTTCAAAATGTGTGACTTATACAGTGTGGGCATGAATGTAATGAAGCCTTAAAGAGCAGATTGCAAATGTCTTCAGACAGGATGTCTGTCATAGCACATGACTACATGACTGCTGCTTGCAAATTCATAGATTTTGGCCCCATCTGGTGTAAGATTTTGTAATGACAGTAGGAACGTTTTCTCTCTGGTCTGTTCCGATCATGTGATTTCTAGTTTAGGGATCAATCATGATTAGACTATATCTCAAGAAAATCACCATGTGGTCGGACGAATAGCTTCTCTCCACGTTATGAGCCTTTGCTGGTAAATTGGTTATTTCTTCTGTGTTTTGTGCAAATCGGCCTTTAAATTATTTTGAATTTATACTACTACATTGTGGTAATTGAATGAGCTAAGGTAAAAAACCATGAGCTAAATGTAGCTTCATGTTGTGTGCATAGAGGCTCCTTATTTAATGAAAAATCATGTGTGCTGTAATTTGACTCTGTAAAGAAAAGCTAATTGTGATTCTGTATTTGTTTCAGTTATCTTTTTTGAGGAAAGAGACAGAATATACAAATAAATCAGCAAAACACATTAACGTTAACTTTGTGTTCAAAGATCTCTGAATCCTGTTGTTAGGTAGTGTGTGCGTAGATGGGACATGCATAAGGGATAAAATAATGTCATACTAAGACATTTCCACAAACCTGTTCCCTCTCTGAAGCAGTGCACCTCGCTGTCATTGATCCAGCGGTAGATGGGGAAGTTGTCGGTGTGTCCCTCAGGGGATTTCACTTCCACCTTTTTAGGAAACCAATTGTCTTCAAAGAACAGGAAGCGCGGTTTGTCCAGCTTGATCTGGATCAGCTTTCCAATGGAGACAGGGCAAGGCACTGTAAAACTAGACACCTGGAGTAATGACAGAAATGATTTGAGAACATTAATTGTTTGGCAATTTCTTATATTGGTGGAAGCAGGACAGGTATCACATTAACATATATTCACAAACCACCAGATATTACTTTATAACATCATAATTCAAGAAGAAAACTAAACCCGACTTATCAGAGAGTTATAACAAGCCCGTCTCTATTTAAACATTGATTGTGATATAACAGACTTACTGCTCCTCTTATAAAGTTCCAGGTCCGAAGATAGTCCATCAGCAACTCGCGTTCACTATTCCCATCTGTTCCCACCAGCTTAATGTAGACATTGTTTAAAGTCCCAGCATAGTCGATATTGGCAGTGAATACTGTCACTTCATAATCAACCATTTTCCCACTGGAGAGAGGAAGAATCCTGTAAGGGAGACAATAATAAAGATGTTGCTCAGCACTAGTTTGGGTTGACTGTGACTAGATAAACCTGAATGCAAAATATAACAATATTTACACTGGAAAGCAAAAGACAAACCTGACGGCAGAACATTTGGGATTAATACTGGTAATACAATGAAAATGGCATTTGCAAAAAAGATAATATGACAAATACTACTATTTTTGTCAATTGTCACTTATTTATAAGTCTAATCTTTGCTAAAAGAATAAGATCATATAGCATCTCTGTTACCTGTTAGACCAAGAATCCTTTGGTGAATGGCTCATGTCTGCTGATTCCTCTTTTTATATGTGTATGGGTGTGTCCACTCCTTAGCGATAGAAATGGTTGGCTATGGTGGTGGAATGTTGGATACTTTCTACCTGTATGTGGAAAGTCCTGTTAGAAAAGTGCTTCCTCATTACGATCTCTATTTTATAATGACTTTACGTATCTTGTGTATTCACAAGATGTTTAATGGTCGTGGGTTCCTGCATATTTAACTTGACAAAAACGTGGTTTTAGCATCTAGGAGTTTAAGACCTCATTGTCCGTATATGTGTTATCTGTATGTCCTAAGAAACTAAGGATATCCATGCATATTTTGTGGTGGCTCTACTCTTCAGCCACCTCCCTTGTGAGTGTGTGTTCCCTTTCCCTGTCTGTGTGGGCGTGGTGGCTGTCACTCCTGGCTCCCGGCTCAATCTCCACCTGCTGCAAATCTCCACCTGCTGCAATCAGCTTTACACACCTGATTCCCATTCAGCCATTTACTAATGGTATATCAGCGGAGGCTCCACAACATGTCAGCGCCAGATCGTTGTTTAAACCCCAGTGGTAACTCTCAGCCTTCTTAGCCGATTTAAGCTATTTCTCTGTACATGGAATACGTTTCTCACCTGTTTCTCTTATGCTCCAGGATCACTCTCCAGCCGCCTAGTTACCATCACCTGCAGCCACCAGTCATCATTCCAACCGGATTACTCTCCACGCTCCTCCACCTCACAATAAACCTTTTTCCAACACTCTGCCGTGTCCTGCGTTTGGGTCCTATCGGATATCGTAACAGAACGATCTGGCCAGTATGGACTCAGCGGACACAGGCCACCAGTCCAAGACTACGGACGAACTCAGCCAAGCCCTGGCCAATCAAGGTGCTCTTGTGGGGCATCACGACGTGGTTCTCCGTGAGGTTGTGGAGACTCTCCGGAACCTCTCTGCTAACGTGCAAAGGATCGGCACACAAGTGGAACTGCTCACCTCACAGTTTTCTCCCCCGCAGCCCGCTGCACAGCCGACAGCTCCTCCCCCCGCTCCTGCCGCACCTCTCCATCAGCTACGAGAGGCTGTTATTCCTACACCGGAGCGATACGCTGGAGATTTGGGTATTTGTAGAGCCTTTTTGTTCCAGTGTTCGTTAGTTTTTGAGCAGCAGCCTAGTACTTATCATACAGACGGGGCTAGGGTAGCATATGTCATGAGTCTGTTGAGGGGGAGTGCTCTAGATTGGGCTACAGCCGTTAGGGAGAGCCAGCCACACATTTGCTTATCATTTGATACTTTCATTTCCGAAATGAAAAAAGTTTTTGATCACCCGGTACGGGGGAGGGACGCTTCTAGGCGCCTTCTTTCTCTCCGGCAGGGCTCCCGTAGTGTAGCCGAATTTTCAGTTGAGTTTAGAACAGTTGCTGCTGACTCAGGCTGGAATAACGAGTCATTGCAAGATGTTTTTCTTCAAGGGCTGAACGAAGCAATTAAAGACGAGCCAGCTGCTAGGGATGATCCAGTTAGCTTGGATAATTTAATTGCCACAGCTATCAAGATTGATAATCGCCTCAGAGAGAGACGCAGGGATAGGAATAGCCGTCACCCCAATCCCAGCTACTCCTCACTTGATCCCCGAATTGGCACTGCCACTGCCCCAATCTCCAGATCCTTTCCGACTCCTTTCTCGGTTTCACCCCCCGAAGATGAGCCCATGCAAGTGGGAAGGGCCCGCCTCTCACCATCTGAGCGGGCTAGAAGGATCCAGGCTGGGGAATGTGTTTATTGCAGCCAAACCAGTCATCTAGTTTCCTCCTGTCCTAATCTGCCAAAAGGTCAGGCTCGTCAGTAGCTGTGGGGATTCTGGCGAGCCCTTCCTCCTCTCTCAACCCCCGACCCAGAACGCAGCTAGAAGCCGTTCTTTGCTGCAACCAACAGTTACTACCCCTGCTCGCCTTAGTGGACTCGGGGGCGGACGAGAATTTTTTGGACATTGACATTGCAGCTCAGGCAGGAATTCCCTGCGAAGTGTTAGATTCACCTCTTAATGCCAATGCTCTAAATGGACAATTCCTGGCCCAAGTCACTCACCGCACCAAGCCAGTAAACCTCATTCTGTCTGGAAACCATCGTGAGTTTATTCAGTTTCACCTTATTTCCTCACCTCATGCTCCCATAGTGTTGGGTCATCCCTGGTTAAGAACACACAACCCCCAGATTGATTGGATAACTGGCAAAATCATTAGTTGGAGTTGTTTTTGTTTATCCTCATGCCTGCAGTCTGCCCTGCCGCCAGCAGAGGCCGCCGCTCCACCACCCAAGATCGAGCCGCCTGACCTGTTATCTGTCCCCATGGAATATCATAGCCTAGGAGAGGTGTTCAGTAAACAGCGAGCTCTTTCTCTTCCTCCTCATCGACCCTACGACTGTCCCATTGACCTCCTTCCCGGGGCCCCTCTGCCTTCCTCACGTCTGTTCAACCTGTCTCGCCCTGAGAGAAAATCCATGGAGAGTTGCATCCATGACTCCCTGGCTGCTGGTGTCATCCGCCCATCCTCCTCCCCGGTCGGTGCTGGGTTCTTCTTCGTGTCCAAGAAGGACCGCTCACTGCGGCCCTGCATTGATTACAGGGGTCTCAATGCCATCACTATAAAAAACAAATATCCATTACCCCTCATTAACTCCGCCTTTGAACCCCTCCAGGAAGCCACCATCTTTTCCAAACTGGACCTCCGCAATGCCTACCACCTCGTCAGAATCCGTGAAGGGGACGAGTGGAAGACTGCCTTTAATACACCACTCGGTCACTTTGAGTATCTGGTGATGCCTTTTGGACTGACGAATGCCCCAGCAGTTTTTCAGTCAATGGTGAACGATGTGCTCCGTGACCTCCTCAACCGGTCAGTCTTTGTCTACTTGGATGACATTCTCATTTTCTCCCGTAACAAGGAGGAGCACATTATCCATGTCAGGCAGGTGCTGCAGAGACTCCTTGAAAACAGACTCTTTGTGAAGGCGGAGAAATGTGAATTTCATGTCAACACAGTCTCATTCCTGGGCTACATCGTTGAGGAAGGAAAGATTAGGACCGACCCTGAGAAGATCCAAGCGGTGGCGGGGTGGCCCAAACCAACCTCAGTTAAACTGCTTCAACAGTTTCTTGGTTTCGCCAATTTTTATCGGCGCTTCATCAGAGACTACAGCAGAGTGGCGGGCCCTTTAACCAGACTCACTTCCCCTACAACTGGTTTTTTCTGGACCCCAGAGTGCGATGCAGCCTTCTCGGAGCTAAAGAGACTTTTCACCACTGCCCCTGTGCTCATCCACCCTGATTCCTCTCGCCAGTTTGTGGTGGAGGTCGATGCCTCCAACACCGGGGTAGGGGCAGTTCTTTCCCAGCGCTCGGAACGAGACCAAAAATTACATCCTTGTGCATTTTTCTCTCGCCGCCTCACTCCAGCTGAGAAGAACTATGACGTGGGTAACAGAGAGCTGCTGGCTGTCAAACTTGCCCTAGAGGAGTGGAGGCACTGGCTGGAGGGAGCCGAGCTCCCTTTTATTGTATGGACAGACCACAAAAACTTGGCGTACATCCAATCTGCCAAGCGCCTTAACTCTCGTCAGGCTCGATGGGCCCTGTATTTCGGCCGCTTCTCATTCACCCTTACCTACCGTCCAGGGTCACGGAACCTCAAGCCGGACGCTCTCTCTCGCCAGTTCGCTTCCGAAGGACCAGCTGCCAATCCAGACACTATCCTGCCTGCCTCCTGCGTGGTGGCGGCTGTTACCTGGGAGATTGAGTCATTGGTTAAGGAGGCTCAGCGGGCGCAACCTAACCCAGGTAACTGCCCAGCTAATAGTCTTTTTGTGCCTACCCCTGTTCGCTCCAAGGTCCTGCAGTGGGCACACACCTCCCGTCTCTCCTGTCATCCTGGTGTCCATCGCACACTGTTTATTCTAAAACAACGGTTCTGGTGGCCTTCCATGGCTCAAGACACCAGGGCCTTTGTTGCTGCCTGTACAGTGTGTGCCCGCGCCAAGTCCTCCCACCAATCTCCCTCTGGCCTGCTTCGCCCGCTGCCGGTACCTAGGCGTCCTTGGTCGCATGTGGCCTTGGATTTTGTCACTGGACTTCCACTGTCACAAGGAAATACCATCATCCTAACTATTGTGGACAGATTTTCCAAGATGGTACACTTTGTTGCTCTTCCCAAGCTTCCCACAGCCCGAGAGACTGCAGATCTTCTGGTCAATCATGTTGTTCGACTCCATGGGATTCCCACCGACATCGTCTCTGACCGGGGTCCCCAGTTCATTTCCCACGTTTGGAAAGCCTTCTGTCAGGCTCTGGGAGCATCAGTGAGCCTGTCATCTGGATATCATCCTCAGACGAACGGGCAAACGGAACGGGCCAACCAGGATCTGGGGGCGGCTCTTCGCTGTGTGGCTTTCAGGAACCCTTCGTCATGGTGCCCACATCTGCCATGGATCGAATATGCCCACAACTCCCTGTCAAATGCAGCCACAGGTATTTCACCCTTTCATTGTGCCATGGGTTTCCAACCACCCCTGTTTCCATCCCAGGAAGAGGAGGTTGCTGTTCCTTCCGTTCAGACCCACCTTCGTCGCTGTCATAAGGTGTGGAGGGACACCCGAGCCGCCCTGCTCCGCTCCGCTGCCCGCAACTGCCTCATCGCAGACCGCCACAGGACCCCGGCTCCCAACTACTTACCAGGTCAGAGTGTTTGGCTTTCCTCCAAAGATCTCCCACTCAAGACAGAGTCGAAGAAACTCACGCCACGTTATGTCGGCCCCTTCATCATCGACTCAGTTATCAACCCATCTGCAGTAAAACTCAAGCTTCCCCCACACATGAAGGTTCATCCGACATTTCATGTTTCTCTGTTGAAACCTGTTGCCAGCAGCCCCTTGTCTCCTCCAGTGAGTGTTCCCCCACCCCCCCGCATCATCAATGATCACCCAACCTACACCGTCAGGCGATTGTTGGACGTTCGTCGCCGTGGAAGGGGATTCCAATATTTTGTGGATTGGGAGGGCTATGGTCCAGAGGAGAGGTCTTGGGTTCCCCGGCGAAACATCGTGGGCGCGTCCCTGGTTCGGGACTTCCACCGTGATAACCCTGGTAGACCTGGTAGACCTGGTAGACCGCCTGGAGGCGTCCCTTAAGGGGGGGGTACTGTGGTGGCTCTACTCTTCAGCCACCTCCCTTGTGAGTGTGTGTTCCCTTTCCCTGTCTGTGTGGGCGTGGTGGCTGTCACTCCTGGCTCCCGGCTCAATCTCCACCTGCTGCAAATCTCCACCTGCTGCAATCAGCTTTACACACCTGATTCCCATTCAGCCATTTACTAATGGTATATCAGCGGAGGCTCCACAACATGTCAGCGCCAGATCGTTGTTTAAACCCCAGTGGTAACTCTCAGCCTTCTTAGCCGATTTAAGCTATTTCTCTGTACATGGAATACGTTTCTCACCTGTTTCTCTTATGCTCCAGGATCACTCTCCAGCCGCCTAGTTACCATCACCTGCAGCCACCAGTCATCATTCCAACCGGATTACTCTCCACGCTCCTCCACCTCACAATAAACCTTTTTCCAACACTCTGCCGTGTCCTGCGTTTGGGTCCTATCGGATATCGTAACATATTTGACCCTTTGTACAACAATACCGGACATGGGTGAAAAGAAGGTTAAGTAGTAATGAAAGGATTTGCTAAGATGCTACACAAAAGGAATGCCAGCTTGGCAAAGACAAAGCAACTATTCCAAAAAAATACACAAATCCTGCGTTAAACACCTGAACTGTTGAAGCAAAATCTGTTAAACACCTGAACAGTTTAAATAACATCCCTAATATTCATCTGGCTGCTACTTAGACATTATTTATCTAATATCATATTCCAATAACTTTCATATAGACTCTTATTGCACTATTTCACTATTTCACTTTTTAAAACTGTTTTTCTTTTTGTATTACTATTTACTATTTACTTGCACTATATTTTTATGTTTATCTGTGTTTTGTGTTGCACTGTTGGAGTACCCTGTGACCTAAGATTTTCATCGACATAACTACACTGTAGCTATGTTCGTATGACTAAATAAAGAACCTTGAACCTTGAACCTAATCATTAGTTGGAGAATTGGTTGTATAGGTGTTTGTTTTACATTTTAAGAAATCTTAAAGTCTTTGTAGCCAGGTCTCATGAAACAAAGCATGGAGCACACTTCTGCAGATGAGGATTGGAAAACAATCAACTCTAATTCTGCATTTGTATTTTCAAGTCGATTTACGGCAGGACTAGTGCTCTTTGCTGGGGCAATAACTGCATTAAAACAGATCCATAGCCTTTGTGCGTGCCAGCAGATCTATCATTTATTCATTGACATAATTGGTTTTATGTGATTCGGTTGTTTGTTTGGTTCCAACAAACCTAACCCTAATGCTGCGTCCACACGGTGGCGTGCGTTGAAGCTTGCCGGCGGGCGTGTCTGAAGCTCGACCAACAGCCAATAACATGAATCTCCCGCCCCGGACACACAAGCACGCGGTTTGATTTGCTAGAGCTTGTACTGGCATATTGGATTGATTTAGCCGCCGACTCATGTAGCCCAGCTGTCTTGGTGCTGTTAGACCTGACTGCTGCCTTTGACACTGTGGACCATAGCATCCTGTTGTCACGGCTTGAACAGTCCGCAGTCATCACAGGCTCTGCCCTTGCATGGTTCAGGTCTTACCTGACAGACCGTAGCTTCTCAGTGCAGCTGGGTACCTTATCCTCTGCTAAAGCTCCTCTTACCTGTGGGGTTCCCCAAGGCTCGATCCTGGGCCCCATCCTTTTTCTACTGTACATACTGCCCCTAGGTTCAATTCTCACAAAACACAATATCCCCTTCCATTGTTACGCTGATGATGTACAGATCTATCTGCCTCTCAATCAAAATGTCAACTCACTACAGCAGTTGATGGACTGCTTAACAGAGATCAAATCCTGGCTGAAGAAGTACCAGAGTGTAATACACCATTGTTACAAGTAAAAGTCATGCAATCAAAATGTTACTTGAAGTGAAAGTAAAAAGGTTTTAGCATCTAAATATATTTACAATACCAAAAGTAAAAGTACTCATTGTGCAGATTGGCCCATTTCAGAATAATATATGATATGTTCTGATTATGATTATTGATGCATTTCAGTGTTATCAAAGCTGGTAAAGGTGATGCTAGTTTTAATGACTTTGTATACTGCAGGGTAGATTTTGAATGTATTCCAGGTGTAACTAAAGTCTTATTTAAGTGTTGATTATATTTCACATTATTAATCCAAATCTGTAAAGCAACTAAATGTATTAAATAAATGTAGTGGAGTAAAAGTACACGATTTACCTCTGAATAATAGTTGAGTAGAAGTACAAAATAGCACAAAATTGAAATACTCAAATACAGTACAAGTCTCTCAAAATTGTACTTAAGCCAGTTGCTGTAGTCTTTGTTGTAATGTGCTGGGGCGGCAGGGTGAGGGCAGCCCACACCCACAGATTTAACAAGTTCTCTAGGAAGTCGTAAGGGAGGAGCTTGATTATATTTGTGTGTTGTCTTAAAAGAGGATGCTGCACAACATGTGGAGCGTTGTGGACAATAACCGTCAGTCACTCACACTCCTTTTTAGTTTTACGGGATAATATGGGACATGCATTATGTGCAATAATGTTATGTTACTTGCATGCCTGCTTATATCTTTTGACATATTTCTGATTTCGACCTTATTTATATTTTTTGTATTTGCACACTTTGCATTGTTTCTTACTTCAGCTGTGCTTCAAGTGCACAGGTTCCTCTAGAGCAAGTTTTAGAGATTTTAATTTTAGTTTAATAATAAAGGCTGGACCTGTAATGTCAACATGTCAACATAACTATACCTGTGTCCAGAAATAGTTAAATACAATTAATAACTAATAACATTTCCTTAATCCTATTGAATCTGTAGCTTTGACATACATAAAGAGTCACTTAAAGAAGTTGGGTCATTTGCTCAATAAGGGAACTAAAATGGCTATCAGAAGGAATTAATAATCATTACAAAAAAAAGTTAATTAATATATTTAATATAATTATTAATCATATAAATAAGTATAAGTAATTAAACCAAGTTGCGTCTCTCGGGGAACCAAAAACCCACCACATGACTTTTATATTCAGATGACCCACACCATGTTTATTACATTTTCCATATCACATACAAGTTTAAACAAACACGTTGGAATTGTCCCATTCGTCCATGAAAGATGGATATCATAAGAAACTTCTCACTAACTGTTTTTTTTATACATACAGATACGTTACACGGCCTGTAGTGAATATGGCAAAACAAAATTCCCTCTACAAATATTTATCTTTTCATTATTACCATAAGTAATAAGGCACAGTTTATTTAAGTCTTACAATTGTAATGCAAAATAATATTTTTCCAGGAGCTATTGATTTTGTTAAGATACCCTGTGTATTGATTAATTGGCTAATAAGAAGAAATAACATGTCGATTATGATTTAAAACTGTACATTTTCCGTTTTATCAATCAGGCTGTTAAAAAAATTCCCAGATCATCACTCAATGATCAAACGCAGTATAGTTTCCTTCCACCACACCAACATTATTTAATAACATGCAGTTTTTCCCCGTTTCTACTTTGGTTACTATGAAGGGGAATTTGGCCAGCACCTCAGGAACATATTCCTTCTGATATTCAGATAGCCACACTATTTTCTACCTTCGCTGGATCCATGTATGTGTATGGGACGTTCACGGTCAAGTTTCTAAGACGGATGCGTGCACTCAATGCTTGAAGATCTCCTTGATAGGCCCTTATCAGTTCGCAGTGGGTCGTCTCGTCAAAGTCGGCATCAGGGTAGTGGACAAGATGTGCCTGATAGAATCAATTATACATAAAAAATAAATCTTCGATCTGAACATCTTGAGGTGATATGTAATTTATTTCACAGGAAGTTTTGGGCACTTACGGTGTCAGAGATCGAGTTGCTGAGTAGCCACAAGGTGGACATTGCGTTAGCTGTCTGACCCTTGTTAGGCAATGTCTGCAGCATCGTTTCTTTACTTGTTTTCCCCTTTCTGGTTGGTGGAGGAAGTTGCATTGTGGTTGGAGTGTTGGGCATCCAGCCACCATAGTCATACTGCAATGAATTAATATTTTTGTGCCATTACATTTAGAACAAAGCATGTGCAGACATTAATGGGCAAGAGAGGATGAGGAGAGGAGAGGACAGAGTTTTCTGTAGTGCCTCCTTGACGTTCAATGTTTTTCTGGATTTTTAGTGTCAGCTCTTTCTGCTACTACATCCACAAACTCACAGTACCTGCCCGTTTTGCAATAAAACCTTTTTAAAGTAATACAACTCCTGTTTCTGTTCTCATTGTTTTGCATTGTTTGTTGAATCCAGTTGCTCTTGTGAGTTTAACAGCATGTTATAGTTTGTTGATTTTGGCTTAAAGCCTCACTGTGCCTATAAAGCCTTGCTGACTTGCTAACATAGCTTTCAAATACTATTTATTTTAAAGACTTGCTTACAATCCTCTAAGTCTAATGTAATTTTTTTTAACAGAATTCATCCATCGTTCTCCAGGACAGAAACATACTAATAAAACCTTATTTACCCATTCCACACAAATACACAATAATTGTGGTATATTAAGAGGCTTCACCTGTCCAGTGTTCACGGCTGAGTGCTGTCCTGAGCAGGTGAAGATCACCATGGTGACAAACTTCACCAACTCTGCCACAGTGTTGAATCTCTGTGGGATCCCTGAGAACCAGAGGGAAGTAAATGCTTTACTAAGACGCCTTTTTTTAAATAATCATATTACAATGGTACATAACTGTGCACAGTTATTATCTAAAACATTTAGCTTTTCTTTAGCCCACCTGTTGATGATCGGGAATGAAATCCATATTCAAAGATTTCTGAAATCCAATCCTGCAGCTTTTCGTCAACCTCAACATCAGCATCACTCTTGTAGTGGAAGCTGAGCATTCCCTGCACAAACCTGAAATGTAAAACACATTTCTAGCTGGTGTATTATACACACTGCACTAGTATGACTCTCTGTAGGGACATCATTGAATGGCCCATTCCTTTAGAAGAATCAGGTCTGTGCTTTTGAAGATTTTGGTGAAATATTTGACAAAGAGGATCCTAACTTTGAGGAATAGTTTGACATTTTTTAAGACATGCCAATGTAGCTTTTTTGCTGTGTTATCCCAGCTTAACCTGGCTTCCATGATGCATACCACCAATGGGTGTCACTTTGTTATGAAAATTGGTGCCTCAGCCTACAGTGGGGTTACTCAATAAGCACACCATATTCATACTGTAACAAATTAATATTAATCACACACACACACACACACACACACACACACACACACACACACACACACACACACACACACACACACACACACAAATATGTTAAACTTATATCGTTTTGATTTAGTTTTTCCTGCCCCACCATTTTGTTTTCATGTTTGACAACAGTCATGTGACCATTGTAATGTGAGTAACCATGGACACCGCTGGATAGTCATACTGGGTTGACAATTATTGTACTTGTTGCAAGCTAGCTACACCACTGGGTTCCCAGAAATACACCCATCAACTGAAAACGGATAAACGGTTCTCAAGATGGTAGATGTTTTCTTGTGTAAATAAACCTTCTCAAGGTGTCTCATTTATAACATTTATTTGTGCACACTATTTTTCCGATTTTTAAACAAACTATACTTTCTAAAATTGTAGGGGACATGTCCCCAGCGAAAATGACGCCTATGCTACCAGCAAATTAAGTTTGTGGTCTTATATGAAGTATCATGCTGCATGCATTTGTTGTTAAACAGTGACCATGAGCAACAACCATATAGAGTCTAATGGTTACCTGGCAACCTTACTGGGATTTCAAAACAAACTAAATGTATAAAATGTATTATTACACGGCTGAGTTGAAAACTCGATTCTGATTGGTCATTACAGATATCAGAGGGTATTAATACTCGATAACAGACCGCTGCTAAGCTAAATAATGACCGTTGCCGAGAAGGATCAAGCGAGAGAAGGAAAGATAGAGCGTTAGATGTCAGAAATGTCAACAGAAGAAGACAGACAGGAGGTAAACACTAACATGAACACGGTATGGGCTTCTCTGGCGTTGTTTAAGGACTTGAAAGAAAAATAAACTGTGAAAAGACTTGGACAGTAAAAGAAAACATTGATCTGTGCTGCCGTTCATTTAAAATTAAGTTGTTTTTGTTGCAGTTCCAGCCATTGGTACGCCGTGGAACAGAGTTTTTTTAAGGATAATGTACAGCAAGGCTTTTTCAATATCTTTATTTTTCAATATTGAAAAATGCACATTATCCCTCACCTAAGGTAGAGATAAGTTTGAGAATTGGTTGTATAGGTGTACGTTTGACACTTTAAGAAATCTTAAAGTCTTTGTAGCCAGGCCTCATGAAACAAAACATGGAGCACACTTCTGCAGATGGGGAATGGAACATAAACTCTAATTCTGCATTTGTATTTTCAAGTTGCTTTACTGCAGGACTAGTGCTCTTTGCTGGGGCAATAACTGCATTAAAACAGATCCATAGCCTTTGTGCGTGCCAGCAGATCTATCCTTTCTTCATTGACATAATTAGTTTTATGTGATTCAGTTGTTTGTTTGTTTCAAACAAACCTAACCCTAAGCATCATCTGAGTCTTTATCGCATGGCAACTACAATATACATTATTTGCATCCCTAGCACATATTATTATTGCAGAATAGAAACTGCCTACACTCTGATACCTTTGGATGATATCCCAGAGCTTGAGTCCATCATCCCTGTAGTAGAAGTTGGGCACAGCCTCCAGGCCACGCTCAGTGATGTCCTCTGGTATGCAGAGGGAGCTGTAGGTCAATGAGGACAGTGATCGCTTCAGGATGGTCTTCAAAGCCTCTCCACCAGAAGATACAAACTAGGGAACAGTCAATATTTCAGGATATAGTTAGAGACAAATACTGTACATGATATTAAAAAAGTTTGTCTTTCCGTACCTGTGAGAAAGCTCCGTTCTCAGATATGAGGTTTGTTCGAGCTAGGACGTTGATATGCAGAGTGTAACGAGTGTGAGGTATGAGCAGCTGGAAGGAGGGAACTCTGTTAGTAACACTATTACATGCTAACAAAGTAAGCAAGTTGAAAAAATACAGCTACAGTAATTCAAGTATTATTATTCCAGGTACCTTATGCAGTAGATTTTCCCTTGGCATATTGCGCATCAGTGACACTGTGAAGACTTCAGCCAGCAGATGTGTGCGCAGCAGGTGAAAATTGATTTGATGCAGGTTGAAATCTGCACTTCTCACGAAAACCTTGGCCATCAACCAGTCGTACTCAGAATCAGTAGGCAGGAAGATGGGATTGTCTCCTGCTGGAGTCTGCTTCAGCTGCAGGAGAAGGAAGGGTGACTGTGCTTTTCAGTCAATCTTTTAAACGCTTAAATATGGAAGTTAAAGCAGAGGGACTGCATCCACGGACTGGGACTTCATTCACTGCTTAGGTAATCACTACTCCTATATCTTTACATAGAAAGTAGTTTCATAGCAACTATTTAATATGTTGCTCAGGAGGAAGAGCGGCGTCCACCAATTGCCGGGTCAATGGTTTCAATAGTGTCCTCGGACAAGAAGCTGATCCCTAAATTGTTCCCGATGGAATGGCCAATTGGGGTGTATATTAGTCTCCCCTAATTAGTGTGTGAATGGATCAATGCTGACATGAGAGTAAAGCGCTTTGATTGGTGCCAGAGACTGGAAAAGCGCTATATATATATATATATATATATATATATAAATAATATATATATATATATGTACTGCATTTATATAGAACCTTTAAGGGGAAATATACCTTTTCATTGAAGCCCATGTCAGACCAAAGGGTTCACTTCAGAGCAGCAGCCCCACGTTCCTTTGTCTTTTATACATCAATGCTTTTGTGTCTTGTAAAAAAAAGTTGATCCGACTCAACTATTCCTGCCTGGCTCTGGCTCAAGCAGGAATAAATAAACGTATAGGCCGACTTCTTCTGCAGTTTGAATGATAGTTGAATCAATGATAGTTAATCAATGCATAGATCTTTTATGTTAGCTACTTGAGTGCAAATCTCACCTGAATAGCGAGTGGCATCAGCTCATCATGAGGTGTTTTATGGAGCAGGACGAGGGGAGCCGCCATGTACTGCTGCTTCCCATCAATGATGTTTGGTTTCAGTCCATCCAGAAGCTTGTAGTCACACAGGAATATGTTGCCTTTCTGTTTTAGAGAGGATGAGTAACAATTTGAATCACATCAACACAGTATATATTACACATACTAAATGAACATCTTAATTCACCATGTCATTGGGGAAAACACTACCGAGAGTATCAAGACACTCACCTTCATTTCCTCTACCAAGGTATACGGACCTCTGGGGAAAACCATCTCATCAGTGACAGGAAAGTTGTTGGGCAGAGCTGAACAACGTCGGATCAACATGGGGTTGACACCATTTAGGTACTGGTAGCCAAAGAAAGCATCCTCTTTCCAATGTTGCTGGACATAGACTGGACAAAAGAGCTGCACTTAGTTGAGTTTATGATTTTCTTTTATAAAATCTTTATCTTAAACAACTGTCTTTTGTGGGGTCTCTCAGGGTTCTGTTCTCGGTTCCACATGATTTAACATTTTCGTTCACAAAATAAATTAATAATTTGAGATTCTATGATAGTACACCTGATAAGTGGTTCTTGGTGTTTAATATTCCCGTGATATCATCAAGATCAGTCCAGTTCTCTTTGGAATCAGCAAGTCCCTTCAGCTTCAGCTCAATCAGCCTAGAAAAAAAACATTTATTACAATACAATAACTTTATTTGTAGGTAGGTAGGTAGGTAGGTAGGTAGGTAGGTAGGTAGGTAGGTAGGTAGGTAGGTAGGTAGGTAGGTAGGTGTTCTAAAGGCTTCACCCAGCGATGACTTTGGAGTAAAACTCCCATTTCTTGGTCCAGGAGAACTGGACCTCCAAAGGCAGAGAAGAGGTCGTTTCTGCCTTCATGCAATGGGGCATTCCTTCTCCATCCAAATGCCAGCTGTGTTAAATAGAAAAAGGTGGTGAGGCTGCGCTGTTAAAACTACCACTCTAATGCTTAACAAGGGAGAAAGTGCACCTACAAGTAGGCTATTTTATTTGTAATCATAAACCCTGGTGCAACAATGTCACGCTGTGATTCATTTGTCATTAAATATCATGAATATATTTACCCAAAGGTGGAGGAGGTTTAGATACATGTTATCTTTGGAATAGATACAATTAAAATGTGAATATGCTCTGAGCACTTACAGATAGTATTTCTCTCGCCAATCCGGGTCAAATAATTCCCACAGCCTGTCCAAAGTAGCAGAGCAAAGCTCATAAGTAATCACCGGAGCTTAAAAAAATAATAAAAAACAGATTTAACATACAGAATTTTCTCTGGACTCCTTATAGACCAGCTTGAATAACTTGTTATAACTTCATATCTTCTGGAAAGTGCACATTGTACAGGATGTCAAACAAACATTTCACAAACCATTTTCTTCTCTGAAGTTTTGTACATCAGTGGTAGTGATGGAGCGGAAAATGGGAAACTTGTAGGTGCCTCCCTCAGGGGATTTGACTACCACCTTGACAGGGAACCATTCATCTTGTGTTTCTGGTGGCTTTTTGTCTAGCTCTATCCCATGCAGCTCTCCAATGGAGACAGGGCAGGAAACAGTGAAAGAAGACACCTGGTGTAATGACAGAAATTGTTTGGAAACATTGATACAAGAGATAAAGTGTATTTGATAACCAATAAGCTTAGACATCCAAATGATTATCACAAAATGACTGAATGTATAAGGTTTGAGAAAATAATAAAAATGTGCGCAACACAGAAGATATGTTCACTGTCTTTGCTTCCTCTTCCCAGAGAGCAACTAGATGTCAAGGCTGCAGAGTGTTCCTTGTATGAACACTTACCTGTGCTATCTTGTATTTCAATCTTATTCATGTTGCTTAATAAACACCTGAATTACCCTACAGGGATAATTAAAGGTTTCTATTATTTGAGTTTCTGTAAATTAGAACACGTGTGTGTGTTATCTCTTGTTCAGTTTGAGGAAGCATGTTAAAGCCTTTGTTTAAAAATAGAAAGGCATATTTAAGACTTACAGCTCCTGGGATGAAAGAGGAATCTCCTTCAAGCCAGATGCGTTCGCTGTCCCCATCTTTTCCCTTCAGCTTAATGTGGACCCTGCTTGAAGTGCCGGCATCATCGCGGCAGCCAGTGGATACTGTCACTTTATAGTCCACCATTTTCACTCTGAAAAGCAGAAGAATCCTGGTTGTGAGAGAACTATAATAACCATTCAGTACTAATACGAGTAACTGTGATTACATCGACCTCAGTGCAAAGAAACCCTTCAAATTCTGGTATCATAATTAAAATGACTGAAGCAAAAAGTATTATACAACTAATATAAAATGTCCCACTGAATGTGTTACTGTCCAGTCATTGCTTAACTGATCAACAATCACAAAGCATCTCTCTTACCTTTTAATGAGCGAGAAGTTTCTCTGAAGAAAGGCTCTTTCGATAAAGGTAATCCCCACTGATTCTGCTATTTATACTAACAGTTTGTGGGAGTGTCCAGAAAGAAGTAGTAGAACTAGAAAATGCATACGGAACCGACTAACTCTCCTTTTGTGTATGTACAGCTCTCAACATGCCCAGACTTGTAGTGATTTTCTCCTCGTTTAATACTTTTCTGAAAGAAAGAGGTGAAATGTGCTAACGTGACGGCCGTCTTGGTGTTGGTAACGTGTATTGTGCGAGACCAGAGATGTAGTTCATTGAGCGGTTTCACACAAAAAAAAAAGTGTTACTTCACAGTTGTACGACCATTTTTTTTTTTTTTTACTTGCAAAATTATCTTTTCAATTGACAAACATCATATGTGTAATTCATGAAACAATTCAAACGGGATCGAAAGATAATTTTTTTCTCTCGCCATTGACTTCAATACATCATTTTTAACTGCTTTTTAACTTGACATGTTTTGGTATGTGTCTGAACCTCTCTTTAGTGGTTCATTAATAAAACAGATATTTCAAGTTGTGCCTACTTTGTTCACTGTTGAGGTTAATTGCAGTAGGTGTGTGCTATAATGTATTTACAAAGTGTGAAGAGGAGGCAACTTTAGAATAGGGAACCTGTTCAGGTCAATTAGAGTCAAATTACTAGCTTATTGGTTATGAACAAGACTTCACTTTAAAATAGGGAACATATTCTTAGATAGAAATACCTAATTTTGAGTTATTTAGACTTAATTAACACTTGTATTTTCATGTCTTGTTACATAAGAAGAGATCATATTTATTAAGTGTTATTATGGGAGAATTACTATTCTTGTGGTACTACTGCCTTATTAGGCCCATATTGAGCAGCGCATATTAAGACCAAAACTCATGTACAAAAACGTCCTTACAAGACCAGGCTTTTTTTAAGCAGGAATTATGAAAATAATAATAGAATGCTGACACTTTTTTCCGGCAAAAAAACAACAAATGCATTGTCATAGTGTGCAGACATTAGACAGTCTTGTACTTTTATTTATTGACATGGAAGTCAATGAGGAAAAATACTTACATGATTGTACCGTCTTGTCGTCTTGGATTAAAGAGTCAGCTAAATGCAATCTTATTTAATCAGAGCATTTAAATGTACAGTACATTTTGTATTGTAATTTATATTACATACATTCTCAGCAAACCAAAATGCATACTAAACCAGTCGAAGCTTGTATGTTGTTTGCTGTCAGTGTTCTCGTTGTGCAACCTGAGGTTTTATCAGTTATAGAGTCGTTTTTCTCTGGCATTTTGTAGGAAAAAAAGACAAGGTGGGAGAGCAATTCTATGGATCTCAATGCGTGAGAAATTGTATACTTGAAAAGGAATATGTTGCCTGAATCATGCACTTACTTGCCTTTCATCGGAAACCAAGTTGTTCAGCGATCCTTAACGTGGTTTCATAAAATTTGAGCAGCGCATATTAAGACCAAAACTCATGTGCAAAAACGTCCTTACTTGCAATAAAGACCAGGCTTTTTTTAAGCAACAATTATGAAAATAATATGAGAATGCTGACACTTTTTTCCAGCAAAAAACAACAACAAATGCATTGTCATAGTGTGCAGACATTAAACAGTCTTGTACTTATATTTATTGACATGGAAGTCAATGAGGAAAAATACTTACATGATTGTGTATAAAATTCAGCACGCCAGATCAGCAGAAGCTTCCTCGCTCATTCAAAATATCAGTGTAGCTCACTGTGTTCAAGTAAATTCTGACTTAAAAGCTGCTGTGAGTTTATTTTGTACTGGCTAAAACACTTTTCACATGAAACATTAAAAAAAACATGTTGGACATGATCTTATAATGAAGCGATATGTTCAAAACCTTTTCTGGACAGTCAAGGTTATTTTGTCTGAGTGAAACATCCCTTTAGTCAGCTGAGCTGAACAGTTACTGCAACTGAGAAACCACAGGAAAATAAACAAATACTGTTTTTTAAGGCAACGGTATGTGATCTGAAAAAGATAAATATGTGTTTTCTCTCTACCCATGAATTCAAAACAAAAACAAATATGAACTAATAATAATAACAAAAGATAATCACTTCGAAGTGGACCCAGGTACAGCTGAAAAAGACATGCATTTTTGCTTCACGTATAGACAGCAGAGAGTCTACACATCTTGCGTTGTAAACTGAAAACCCACCTGTTTCACTTTTACCTTGGCTGATAAAAAATAAAAAGGTAATTAAGAGTTTTTCTTATGCATCAGCACTTTCAATGGTCCGGCTCGTTTGAAGTGAATGTGTCAGCAGTTTTCTTGTTGTCCTTAGCATGAATCCTTATGGCTTACTGCCCTTATTGTAAGTCGTCTTGGATTAAAGAGTCAGCGAAATGCAATCTTATTTAATGAGAGCATTAAAGTGGACACTTTATGTGTCCACTTTAATGTACAGTACATTTTGTATTGTAATTTATATTACATACATTCTCAGCAAACCAAAATGCAAACTAAACAGTCGAAGCTTGTATGTTGTTTGCTGTCAGTGTTCTCGTTGTGCAACCTGAGGTTTTATCAGTTATAGAGTCGTTTTTCTCTGGCATTTTGTTCAATTAGCCGCTTACTTCTCTGCTCCGATTTTGTAAGTTTACCCACTTGCAAATAAATGAACAGTCTATTATTTTAATGGTAGGTTTATTTGACAAATGAGAGACAGAATATCAAAACAAATAACCAGAGATATATATTATATAAGAGATATAAATGGATTTGCATTTAATTGTGTAAAATAAGTATTTGATCCCCTTGCAACCAACAAGAATTCTGGCTCCCAGAGATAAGTCCTCTTCCTTTAAAAAAGTACTCAGAATATCAACATTGTGGGGGAAACTTCTGAAGCAATTGGAAACAGGACTCAGAGAGACACGAGGAGAGCTGGAGCTTTGATGGCAAACACTGATGGTTTATTTGGAGCTTCGCCCGGAGAATTCACAAGACAAGTCACGGGCCACGGTCTGACCACATTGTTGAGATGCCACACTGTAAAAAAAAAAAAGTTAGGACAACTCAAAATTTCAAGGCAACAGGCTGCACAAGATTTTTAAGTTTTGAGGCCAACTAAAATGTGTAAGTTTCTCTTTTCAATTGAGTCAACTAATTATATTTTGTCGAGATAACTCATTCAAATTTTGTACAACTTCAAGTTTGGAGTTCTGCATACTAAACATTTTAAATAAGTAAAGGTTGTGCAAACTTATTATCTTTGGTTTGGAAAATGTATCTTTCAAAAACTTCTAACTTTGAGTTTCACATACAAAGAATTGTGTATAAAATTCAGCACGCCAGATCAACTCATGCTTCCTCGCTCATTCAAAATATCAGTGTAGCTCACTGTGTTCAAGTAAATTCTGAATTAAAAGCTGCCTTGAGTTTATTTTGTACTGGCTAAAACACTTTTCACATGAAACATTAAAAAATACATGTTGGACATTATCTTATAATGAAGCGATATGTTCAAAACCTTTTCTGGACAGTCAAGGTTATTTTGTCTGAGTGAAACATCCCTTTAGTCAGCTGAGCTGAACAGTTACTGCAACTGAGAAACCACAGGAAAATAAACAAATAATGTTTTTTAAGGCAACGGTATGTGTTCTGAAAAAGATAAATATGTGTTTTCTCTCTACCCATGAATTCAAAACAAAAACAAATATGAACTAATAATAATAACAAAAGATAATCACTTTGAAGTGGACCCAGGGACAGCTGAAAAAATACATTAATTTTTGCTTCACGTATAGACAGCAGAGAGTCTACACATCTTGCGTTGTAAACTGAAAACCCACCTGTTTCACTTGTACCTTGGCTGATCAAAAATAAAATGGTACTTATGAGTCTTTCTTATGCATCAGCACTTTCAATGGTCCGGCTCGTTTGAAGTGAATGTGGCAGCAGTTTTCTTGTTGTCCTTAGCATGAATCATTATGGCTTACTGCCCTTATTGTAAGTCGTCTTGGATTAAAGAGTCAGCGAAATGCAATCTTATTTAATGAGAGCATTTAAGTGGACACTTTATGTGTCCACTTAAATGTACAGTACATATTTTATTGTCATTTATATTACATACATTCTCAGCAAACCAAAATGCAAACTAAACCAGTCGAAGCTTGTATGTTGTTTGCTGTCAGTATTCTCGTTGTGCAACCTGAGGTTTTATCAGTTATAGAGTCGTTTTTCTCTGGCATTTTGTAGGAATAAAAGACAAGGTGGGAGGGCAATTTTGTGGATCTCAATGCGTGAGAATTTGTATACTTGAAAAGGAATATGTTGCCTCAATCATGCACTTACATGCCTTTCATCGGAAACCAAGTTGATTAACGATCCTGAAAGTGGTTTCATAAAATTTGGCGAACTGTAACTGCCAGCACCGCCTTCAGTTATGTGGTAACGATGAAAAGGATAATTTGTCACTGTTGCTTTGTTGGACAATATCCAAGGTTGTTCAAACAAGTTCCAGATTTCCTGAGAATCATTGAGCATTGTTTACCATATTTAAACGAATCAACACAGTTAGCGATAGCTATCAACTGAGTGCCTGACAGGGACATTTCCTAGATACAAAGAAATATGAATTAAGCTACTTACATTGCATTTATCGATAGCAACATTTTGGGCTTGACAGCTCTGGTTTGGCTCAGAGTGGTCAATTAGTGGCTTTCGTTCTGCTTTCAGGTCAAACAGAGCCAAAGGGTTATTCTCTACACTGCAGATGTTGATAGCAACATCTTGGGCTTGTCGGCTCTGGATCTTTTGGTTGGTCCTGCCAACCACGGCTCAGATTGTTCAATTAGCCGCTTACTTCTCTTCTCCGATTTTGTAAGTTTACCCACTTGCAAAGAAATGAACAGTCTATTATTTTAATGGTAGGTTTATTTGACAAATGAGAGACAGAATATCAAAAAGAATATCCAGAGATATATATTATATAAGAGATATAAATGGATTTGCATTTAATTGTGTGAAATGAGTATTTGATCCCCTTGCAACCAACAAGAATTCTGGCTCCCAGAGATAAGTCCTCTTCCTTTAAAAAAGTACTCATAATATCAACTTTGTGGGGGAAATTTCTGAAGCAATTGGAAACAGGACTCAGAGAGACACGAGGAGAGCTGGAGCTTTGATGGCAAACACTGATGGTTTATTTGGAGCTTCCGCCGGAGAATTCACAAAACATGTCACGGGCCACGGTCTGACCACATTGTTGAGATGCCAAAAAAAAAAGTTAGAACAACTCAAAATTTCAAGGCAATAGGCTGCACAAGATTTTTAAGTTTTGAGGCTAACTAAAATGTGTAAGTTTCTCTTTTCAATTGAGTCAACTAATTATATTTTGTCGAGATAACTCATTCAAATTTTGTACAACTTCAAGTTTGGAGTTCTGCATACTAAACATTTTAAATAAGTAAAGGTTGTGCAAACTTATTATCTTTGGTTTGGAAAATGTATCTTTCAAAAACTTCTAACTTTGAGTTTCACATACAAAGAATTCCAATACTGTAAGTTAAAGTTGTGCCAAGTTATTATTTTTGGTCTAGAAAATGTACCTTTCATATGTATAGAAACTTCTTATTGAGTACTACATACTAACAATTCCATTAAGTGAAAGTTGTGCAAAGTTAATATTTTTGTTTCAGAAAATGTATCAAATGTATACAAACTTCAGATTTGTATTACAAACTTAGAATTGCCAACAAATTCTGTTATAAAAATACTGTAAAAAACAAATACTACATTTGTTGAAATTCTTATTCAAATATTAGACATTCTTAAAACTGTAAACTATTTTGTGTATCATTCAAGTTGAAATTATTTCCAGTTCGAAAGTGTTGAATTTGCTTGCATTGTGTAGAAACTACAGAAAATTAATATATTTAATATATAATATAATTATATAATATGTATAAGTATAATATAATAATATATATATAATATATTTAATAAATATATTTCAGATAAAGTAATTTTAGAGGTCATCTTTGTGAGACTTCTAAACTTCTAAATAGATGTACAAGTACATTTTGGAAATTCCTGCCAAAAGTTTTATGTTCCGATTGAAACGATTACTACTTGAATGATACTGAATATGCTAATGTGTAACATTAACTAGACATTGAAAATACACCATTACTAAAACTCTTCCATAAGGCTAGGGTTCATAACAAATGTGGATGAAATCCATAAATGTGCAAACCACCCTTAAGCCTGCTGTCAAAACAATAGCAGCTATGGAATAACAAATGGCAAAGTTATCCAAGTTATAAAACCATCTTCACTAACAGTTACCAAACAACAACAACAACGATATTGTAAAAGGAACAATCTGTAAAACGTATCTTTTTTAAAGTTTGTACATATCACAGAAGCTTCCAAAGATCTTGCAAGACAAAAGGCATGTAAACAGCCAGTGATTTCTCCCAACACAACTCTGTGAGGGATCACACCATTTCCAACTCTTCCATTACTTAGTAAAAGCTCATATGGCCCTTTATACAAAAAAAAACAGCTCCATCTTTAAAAAAGCTGCAAGACAACAATTGTGGCAGTAACTAGTCCTTGAAATCTTACAACAACGAGTAGGCAAGCCAGCTTAAGAAAAATGTGAAAAAATGTTAGAGAAAAAATGTGCTTGTGCCCTAAGAGTGAGAACATGTCTTTGAAAATGTTGCAAACTGTTCATGTCACTAGATAACATTTTAAATGTAAAGATAAAGAATTTGCTAAACTTGAGACTCACTTTTCAGCAGTTTCCAAAGTAAACCGTCTTTGTTCTAAGTCAAACAACATGTTTTAGGGGGAATTTGATGGAGCATTCTCCTTTCAAATTTCCCTTGTTTTCAATATATCGTGTAATAACGACGGTCACAGCCTAGAAAGTGGATATGATAAAGTACTTAGTCCTTGAAATGTTACATGCGCAAAGTACAGATGGAGCCTCTTATTTTGGACCCCAGCATACAGCTTCCTGCCGACTGCCAGCCAGTTGCCTGCCTAAGACCTGCCAAAGACCAGTATTCAGGAATGTTAGGCCCTCCCACTATTCTCCAATTTCAGGGTTTAACCAGGAGATGGCGCTATATATTAAATAACTAAGACTTAGTTTTTCACAATAGAAAATGCAGATATTATATAAAAAACTAAAGTTAAAATCTTGTTTTTAATGCCCCAAGAGCAATAACATCTTGTCACAAGCTTTTTGGAAGAAAAAGACTGACTCAAGAGACCTGTAGTTGACTAATTACAGGCCTCAATAAAGTTCTGCCATTGGTTGTGAAAAACAACGGTGGACATAGTGGAAAGTGAAATTGACATTGTCGAATTTAATAAAAATACAAAATAATGTATCTGTGTACGTGTTTTACTATGTGATCTGCACTTATCAAACATCTAATTAAGGCGAGACACCCCAGGTGAATAGGGTATTTTTTTTAACTTAAAGATATCAGCTAAATATTTCTCCAGTTAATTACTTACAATAAGGCAATTGTTTTTTGTATTACAAGTT
Source organism: Trematomus bernacchii (assembly GCF_902827165.1). Lineage (NCBI taxonomy): Eukaryota > Metazoa > Chordata > Actinopteri > Perciformes > Nototheniidae > Trematomus > Trematomus bernacchii. The sequence continues at coordinate 4,873,487 of NW_022987593.1, read as the reverse complement.
TTCTGAAATAGCATGTTTAAATATCCAAATGAACCATTATCTCATGAAATATGCGCATATTTTAACACATTTCAGGAACCGAAATCTGAACTTTGGATAAAGCCAGGATCAAAATTATTGTTTCATTTTGTAGTCATATTAGTATCTAAGGCTTTTACAGAAGGGATTTTGGATATCTCTTTGTATCACTCCATAAATCAGAAAATACTGTCAACAGCCCTAAAATATCAATTTTCACCATGTTTTTAGGTATAAAATGTTATATAATTCAGGCTATGAATTATATATGACCAAACCCTTCTGTAAAAGCCTTCATAATATTGATAGGAATATAACTGGAAGGTTTGGTGTATGTAACTGCTACTGAAGTGGACATTTCGAACTCAGAGTAGGAGAAAAAACTCATTTTGAGAAAACGATCTTTAAAGATTGCAGGGTGACGCTAGCTAAACCCTCCTGTTATCTGGATGATAGCTTGCGCATCGACGCACTCCGTGAAGGTATTTCATGTTCGGGGTCATTTGTTTTTTGTATAACCTTGCTTTGTGCAAGTGACAATTGTTGTCGTCTTCTCTGTGAACGTTTTTTTCTCCGTTATTTTGCCATTTTCAGATTTAAATTTCGAGCGGAAAGCTAACCAGGAAGTAATAATTACTTAAGCGGAGAACGGAGAAAGTAAACGTTACAGCAGGCATAACAACAGCCGGTGTTTATTTTATTATAATATATATCATTTGTTTTAAAGCTCAATATATAGTTTTATTATAATATATAGTCGTTATTCATTTGTTATAAAGCTCAATAAGGAAGATTGAACTTTAAACTTTCACACACGTTGACCGGCGAAAAACTCTGCCCGGTTCACCGACCCCCCTCTGAGTGAATACCCAAGATATCTTGGTTTGATTTGGAGAAGGCTTTTAAAGTATACTAACTCTAACTCTATTGTATACTAACTCTTCCCGTCAAGAATATGAATAGAACTTAGATAGACCACTTTACATTTCTGCGAATGAATAGCTTAGCTACTTGGCACTAAGAGTACAGATATGTCTACCCTTTCTTTTCAGAGTGTAATATCTGCATTTTCTCTTTTGGTTTGAATAGGAGAAGGGCAATGGTTATCGATGGTGCTTTTAATGCCGATTGTATACGAACTGTGTGATTTATATTGCTTTTCAAATGCATATAAGCCCCCCATTCAATAGCACTTAGTTAGATCACTTTACAGATCAGGTTGGACCAGCCCTGTCGCTACTCTCTGCATTTCCTACTGCAGATAAAAAAAAAGCTACAAATATGTATTTCTTAATAAACTAAATAGTATTCTGTAGATAAATGTAGATAGTAGATAGTATTCTGTAGATAAATGTAAACGTAAATAAATGTAAACGTTCACCATCCCCCACCCGCCCACTGTTTGTTGCTTTTTGACATGTAAATGGCCACTACCCCCCTCTGAGTGAATACCTGTTGTACCTGTCCGGGGCTAAGCCCATAGGACGATGCTCTGATGTCATCACCCTCGCACATTGGTCATATGTTTACAAAAAACGATGTTAACACTTTCTCGTTCTTAATATATGCTATATTTAGGGTCGATATGTGTTGAATTTACTTTAAAATAGCAGATCACTGTGATTCACTTCTCCGCGGCTCCTCCGTGCAGAGAGGCCCCCCCCCGTTGACAATTCACGAGCGTCTAACTCTCTCCCCCCCCCCCCGTCGCACCTTCTAACAGAACCCCCCCCCCCCCCCCCCCCCCCATATCTGGATTTGGCCCACAGACCTAGAGAGTAGCAAAATACAGTGAGTCCTAAACACAAGTAGTCAGGGTTCATTTATAACGCTTATTTTGATTTATTTTTCTCAAATGATGCTGTATGTTTCACTTTCTGAAAGCGTTAGAATCGCACATGAAAAATATTGAAAGCTGCCAGCTGCCCTCGGCCATGTCTTTGGCGGTGATCCAAGCTTCGGTACCACAGTGGATAAAGTTAGTAATACATTTATAGGCTACTGATCAAATGTCAATACATTACATAAGTCTTATTCTCATTCATACTTAATTTATTTCTTCTTCTGTCAGTATGAACACAAAAAACTAACCGGTATTACATTTCATTCTAAAGTTTACGGTCTAAAAAGGTATTTAAAACAGATAATTTGTCGTTGCTTTTGGCATAAGCAGTCAGAGGAAACATAACGTTCTCAGTAAGATTCACGAGCGTCTAACTCTCTCCCCCCCTCCCCCTTTTGAACTTTTCGTGAAGATGGCCTTATTCATTTTTAATACAACTGAGATGTTGGGAATCTATTTATAGACAATTTATTGTGGCTCAGGTTAAGATTCCTCAAGTGAGAATCTCTCTAGTGATTACCTTGATGCCAAGGAAGTGCTCAGTGTATGTCTTATGACCATTTAAATAGTTAATGTGTTGTCTTGTGTTGACCTGCAACCGCATCTTTACACCTCCATGTTCACATTTCCCTTACCTAGAGCAGGGGGTGTCAAACTCAATTTCATCGCGGGCCACATCAGCATTAAGGTTGCACTCAAAGGGCCGGTTGTAACTTTAAGACTATATATATAAATAATGTTTTATATAACATTATTGCCTCTGCATTGGATTATTATCGGATAAGGTAATAACTTAATAATTAACTATGTCTGAGAGCAGAAGTTTAGGGCAAATAATTTCAAATAATTGCAAGTCTCTTCAGTGCGCATGTCACAAGATGCATTATGGACATTGTGCCTTATTCTCATTCATACTTAATTTATTTCTTCTTCTGTCAGTATGAACACAAAAAACTAACCGGTATTACATTTCATTCTAAAGTTTACGGTCTAAAAAGGTATTTAAAACAGATAATTTGTCGTTGCTTTTGGCATAAGCAGTCAGAGGAAACATAACGTTCTCAGTAAGATTCACGAGCGTCTAACTCTCTCCCCCCTCCCCCGTCGCACAACATTAGACAGAATGGCAAGGGGCTGCTTTTGAACTTTTCGTGAAGATGGCCTTATTCATTTTTAATACAACTGAGATGTTGGGAATCTATTTATAGACAATTTATTGTGGCTCAGGTTAAGATTCCTCAAGTGAGAATCTCTCTAGTGATTACCTTGATGCCAAGGAAGTGCTCAGTGTATGTCTTATGACCATTTAAATAGTTAATGTGTTGTCTTGTGTTGACCTGCAACCGCATCTTTACACCTCCATGTTCACATTTCCCTTACCTAGAGCAGGGGGTGTCAAACTCAATTTCATCGCGGGCCACATCAGCATTAAGGTTGCACTCAAAGGGCCGGTTGTAACTTTAAGACTATATATATAAATAATGTTTTATATAACATTATTGCCTCTGCATTGGATTATTATCGGATAAGGTAATAACTTAATAATTAACTATGTCTGAGAGCAGAAGTTTAGGGCAAATAATTTCAAATAATTGCAAGTCTCTTCAGTGCGCATGTCACAAGATGCATTATGGACATTGTGCCTTATTCTCATTCGCCGGTCAACGTGTGTGAAAGTTAAAATCTTCCTTATTGAGCTTTAAAACAAATGAATAACGACTATACATTATAATAAAATAAACACCGGCTGTTGTTATGCCTGCTGTAACGTTAACTTACTCCGTTCTCCGCTTAAGTAATTATGCCGTTACAAGCTTCATAGTTGTATTTATCATCTAAATTTGCCGAAACAAGTTTAATATTCTGAAAGCCAAGACTTTGTTTATTTGAAATCAGTAACTGTAACGGTGTAATGTTTGATAAGTGCATGCAGATCACATAGTAAAACACGTACACAGATACATTATTTTGTATTTTTATTAAATTTGACAATCTCAATTTCACTTTCCACTATGTCCACCGTTGTTTTTCACAACCAATGGCAGAACTTTATTGAGGCCTGCAATTAGTCGACTACAGGTCTCCTGGGTCAGTCTTGTCCTCCAAAAATCCTCTATCGCTTGCATCAGCTCCTGCTTCGAGCCTGGTTTAGCCTCCTTCCGAATGAAGTCTTTCATCAAGTGCCAGACCAACTCGATGGGATTCAAATCCGGAGATTCGGGTGGAGTTTTAACCCAGTTTATTCCCTCAGCCGCAATTGCAGCTGCTGCCGCGCTGTGTTTCGGGTCATTGTCTTGGAAGAAGCGGTGATTCGACCCAAAATGTCCCCTGATGTATGGACTTGCAGCTTCCTTGATGATACTGTTTTCGAAGTAAATTCTGTCCATGATTCCTTCAAAGATAACCAAAGGGCCTGGACCGTGGTGCGAAATCATTCCCCAGACATGCAACTTTATCGGATGTTTCGGTTGAGGCTTTGCAACAGAATGGTTCTTTCTGTTGAAACTGAGCCTTGCAAAGTGTTCCAGAGCTATTGTGGATTCATCCGTAAAAAGCACATCATGCCACGTTTCCCCAGACTCGATCCACTGGAGGGCTTGTCTCAGCCTTGCTTCTTTATTGTGATCTCTGATCATTGGAGTGAAACGGGTCCTGCCATATTTCCAGCCAAGTTTTCTCCTGGCCTTGCGGATGCTGCTGAGTCCTAGCGAAACCCCAAAGTCCGCCTGAATTTTCCGCTTTACAACATGAGCCGGGAGTTCGTCATCAGCCGTTGTCGCATTCTCCATCGCATTCACGATATTGCTGTAAAAGAAAAATACAAAAGCCATCAGGGAAATGCAGAACTATCACATGTCAGCTGTTTACGATACGTGCTATACTATTAAATAAGGTAGGCTACTTACGGTTTGAGTTTTCTTGGACCTGAGCGGCGGGGTGGTTTCGCCTGGAAGTGATATCGCAGAGTGCTTTGTGAAATTGCTATGCCAAGGCTTGCAAAATGTTCTTGAATTTCTCTTGTTGATTTTCCATTTGCCCGCATGACACGAACCTCCTGGGACTTCTCTCGGTTGATGCGCATCCTGGCTGTTGTAGTGGAATAGTGGATTCCAGATTCCAGAAGCCGGTTACGCAAATTAGTAGCCGACAAAAGTAGGTGCGGCTGTAGCTGTAGACGCGCCAATAGAAATCCAGGTGCACGAACACCATGTACGATTCACAGATAAATAGAGTGCATAACTTGCTTTTGGCACACCGTCTTTTGTGAAGAAGAAGAACGCACATCATTTATTTGTGAGAGAACTAAGAAGAACTTATAATGGATTCCAACAAGTTCTACGAGAGCAAGAGAAGAAAAGTTCTTGCACAGGTGAGCTGACATAAATTGATTGTAAATAACCTATACTCTGCCCTTTGGACCTACTGTATGTGTGATTATTTGTTAATTTCACTTGTGCTTATGTCTAATTGTGTTATATTCTTTATTCCTAATTCCTATAGTCCGCCCCGCAGATGGACGCTGCAAAAAAGGTGAAGCCGTCTCCTGCGACCAAAAAACCAAGCAAAGTCAGACTGGTTAAAAAGAAAGCGGTACGTACTATTGGCCCTCATTGTCAATCATTAATACTTACACCCAGGGGTTGAATTGGGATTTGATTTGGGGGCGGGGGGTCTCATTATTATTATTATATCTCAATACAAATAGAAAGTATTAATTAGTTTTAACATATCGTTTTTGGAATACAAATGTGACCACTGGTATTCATATTTTTTTTCTGTTTCCTATCAGGCCATCACACTTAAGGTGCTCCCGGTGGCTGTTTCATGTGCGGCTGGCGGATTGCCTGACGCAGAGATCCGGGCACTGAAAATCCGGTTAACCGCCACGGAGGCACAAGTGTTGGAGCTGACTGAAGAGCGTGCTGCCATGAGGTTGGAGCGCGCTGCCATGAGGTTGGCACAGCAGACTGCAGAGTCGGAGCGCGCTGCCATGACGGTGGCACAGCACACTGCAGAGTCGGAGCGGGTTGCCATGACGTTGGCACAGGTTGCCATGAGGTTGGAACTGCAGCAGCACCTGGACACACAGGTCCAATCCAGGCGACGGCTGTTTGAGTTACCTGTGGGAGACGCAGACCCACAGCCTCTACAGCCAGAGGTGCCAATTCCAGCGGTCACTGGAAGCGGTCACTTCCGGTCGGAAGCAATACCACGACCGTCGCACACACCTGATGCGCCCACCCTCCTCAGAGCAGTTTCCGCGGCTCGCGAGGACAAGTTCTTCGAGGACTGCTTTCGCAGTGGACAGCATCGCCCAGAGAAATTTGCGGGTGATATGTTCATGGCCATGTTGCCATTTCACTCATATGAGAACATGGCCAAAATCACAAACTGGAGTGGGAGCAAAGGGAAAATGCCTCTTCCCCTCAATGTGAGGCAGACACTTGAGTCCAGTGTCTCCCGTCGGTTCCCAGGCCTGACCACGGACCAGTGGCATAAAATTAGGAACCGGGTAAACGAGAGACTGAGGAGCCCAAGAAAAACGGATCCAGAAACACCTCGCCCTGGTTACAACCACAGATAGATTCAACTGTAGATAGGCCAAAAATAGGCATACTGTAGATAGGCCGCAGATAGGCATAGTTTGTTCAATATAGGACCATAAGATTAGGATTTATTGTAGATTATTTAGTTAAATAAAAGCATGGTGATGTTTTATAATATAAGATTAGGATTTATTGTAGATTAATTTGTTAAATAAAAACATGGTGATGTTTTATAATATAAAATTAGGATTTATTGTAGATTATCTAGTTAAATAAAAGCATGGTGATGTTTTATAATATAAGATTAGGATTTATTGTAGATTGATTTGTTAAATAAAAACATGGTGATGTTTTATAATATAAGATTAGGATTTATTGTAGATTAATTTGTTAAATAAAAACATGGTGATGTTTTGTAAATGTATGATCCTATCTGAAAAAATATTAATACTCCTAAAATAAATGGTAGACATATCAAATTGTTTCCTCTTTGTATTTGTTTTATTATTTTCTCATCTGTGATGGATAAAGAAAGTAATCTGATTACGTTACTTTTTTAAAACACGTAACTGTAACTGTATTCGGATGCTTTCAGAGCCATGTATTCAGTAATCAGTAACTGATTACATTTACAAAGTAACCCTCCCAACCCTGTTCATAAAGTGTTTCTAGGATTTCTAAACGAACTATGACAGCTGTCACTACCCGATCCGTTCGCCTGCCCGATCGGTACTGCGCATGTGCGAGATGGTCCGCCAATTGGGTTCTTTTATTTGGGGTTAAGTACATTGTCAGAATAAGTGAGAAATGGATTTAACTTCTGTTAGACAGCTATCATACTGAATACATATGTATGCAAAAATATATGGCATTAATATCCTAATAAGACTCACCTAATTAACTAACAACTAATAATTAACTCACCTAACTCACCTAATAAGATCATAAGACTCGCGCATGCGCAATGCATATTCGCATATTGGCCAGCCGCCTAGACGGTCGAGACGTCAAGTGTCCTAGTTGGGTTGCAGTTGTCACTACCCGATCCGTCCACCTGCCCGATCGGTACTGCGCATGTGCATATTGCTCAACTCCGTACGGCAACCCAACTAGGACACTTGACACAGTGGCTTTTGGCAAAGCACACAAAGAAAACAAAAAAAACCGAGAGAGATGAGTTATTGTTATTACAACGTGACTTCACTATTATTTAACAACTATTTTTATTGGGTTCTTTTATTTGGGGTTAAGTACATTGTCAGAATAAGTGAGAAATGGATTTAACTTCTGTTAGACAGCTATCATACTGAATAAATATTTATGCAAAAATGTATGGCATTAATAATGTATATCTAATTACATTTAAAAACGTATGGCATTAATAATGTATATCTAATTACATTAACTGTGAATGTCTTTCATTTGATTTAAAATGAAATAAAATTACATAAAACATTTTCCATAAAAAAGTTGATTCAAGAACAAATCAGTACTTTTCTTATATGACTATTATTGCTAAATTTGAAAGGTCTTTACCAGCTTTGGAATTATATATATATATATAGCACCTTCTGCCATCCCATCTCTATATATAATATCTATCTGTGACATATGGATCTTAACAAAGATCCGCTATACATTAGTACCAGATATACTGTACACGGACATTTTAGTGAACCAGACCAGCTGTTTCCGCCGGGTCTTCGCTTCCCGGGCATCACGTTGTTTACAAGTGTGTTCAGATGCTAAATAAAAGTTTAGCTTGTACTTTTGATACCCCGCCTCTCGGCACCACAACATCCAGTTTACTGTATTTCACATGAGCGATGTCGAACATTGAAAAGTCCTTATAAAATCTCTGTTATTAGATCAGTACTTTTCTTATATGACTATTATTGACTTGAACACTGAGAATGTATTTATTAACTTCAGACATTTGAAATATTTGAAATCAGATGAAAACAAACTGTAACGGACCCTGCCGTGTTATCTATGATTACTATGCCTTACTGTACATATCATTTTCAGCGACTTGGTCATTGTGGGGAAAAATAACACCCATCCTGATCGTTTCAATGAAGTTGAATACAGAATATTCATATTTGTCAGTGATTTCATGTCAATTCGGCGAACATAAACATCAATGATGATGATTAAATTAGGATTAAAAATCGGGAGAGCCGGCTCGTTCGTTTTTTCCGACTAAACAACATTATTAACAACAAAGAAGTTGATTTCACATGACTCCAGTGTGGAACCCCACTGCACCCCCTGGTGGATCAATGATCCATTGCAGCTGGCTTCACAATAATTAAATGTATTTATCATGGGGGCGGTATCAAGTCAGACTGGGGGCCGGCCGGCCATCACGGAACGTGCACGAACCGATCACGACCCTCGCACTTTAAACTGTCCAAAATAAGACGCTTCATCTGTAAGCCAGCCAGGTTAAGAAATAAAAATAAAGAAAATATTAGCTTGTGACTTAGAGAGAGAACTTGGTTTTCAAGTTTCTGTAATATTTTGTATCAGCTTCAAAAGAGTACTTGTGGTTTTGGGAACTCAATGTTCAAATCACAAACAGCGGTGAAGGCAGGCAAATGAAATGGGGATATCTTGTAAATCCGTTAGGACAATTTGCCAATGCTCACTTAGATTAAGAGCTTTGTTTTCAAACTCCTGACCCGCTGTGAGCAATTGGTGGAAAGTCCCTTGAAGATGTCCTGAACAGTCTCAAAAGTGTACTTGTGTTCTTTTGGAAACTCAATGTTCAGGGCTTATGGAGCGTTTCCACTGCAGCGCAGAGCCCCGTTTAAGAGAGCTGTGACGTCAGCGGCCCGTTTTCGGTTGCGTTTCCACTAGGCCTAGTACCGGCTAGCGGGTCCTAATTCACAGTTTTTCTGGCCCGACAAAATCGTGATTCTATCGGTGCCAACAAACAGGGCTGAGTCGGGCTGAGTATGCTAAACTATGGAGAGAATCGCTGGCAAGGGGGCTACAACTACAACAAAATGAACATATTTGACCGTGATTTAATTGTAATACACGTTTCAAAATGATGCCGAAGTAACAACATACTGATACCGGTTAGTAAAAACCATGAATTAATGCTTTGACAAGTCTGCAGACAGACGGCAGGCGAAAAACCTTTTAAAATGCGTGTTGTCTAATGGAGATCGGCTAAGCTAACGCAGTGTATGCTCCGACCGTCCACACTCACAACAACAGCCTATACAGACATAAATAAACCAGCGACTGTATTCACCATGACACAGACAGTCTGTGGTTTGTACTTGTTTAACTTTTGTCTAGTTTCTGAACAGATATAAGGAGCTGTGAGCTTGAGTGCTAACAGCTAACGGCTGTGTTGTTTTTCTGGGGTTCTCATTGAAGATGACGTCGCGGCTCCACCTACACTGCGTTACTATAGTAACTACCCCAGTTCCTAAACTGTAATGGAAACGCAGCATAAAGTGAGCCGGTCCTAACAAGGCCTAACGAGGCCTAGCCATACCGAGCGAGGCCGTGTAGTGGAAACGCGCCAATAGAGTAGACCAAAAAGGTATACAAATGCAGTTGGGATGTCTGGTAGATCCGAGAGTACAATTGTCTCTTCCAAAACAACAGCAATACTGTGGACCATTTGAGACGGGGTAGGTCCACCATCATCTACGAGAACAGTGAGGACTCCTATCTTGACACCAGCAGTCTGCTTTTCTCCCGGATCAGTGTCCTGCATGTAGAAAGCAGATAAGCAATTATTATTTACCAAATAAGGATAATATATAACTGCAAATAAAACACTGGTTTGATTGCTCAGCAATGACACAATAATTACTGTGAAAATGTTAACTGTTCTGTTCTACAACTAGTTCACTAGTAGTTATGTAGCAGGTCTAGTATTTATCCTGAGAATCGGGCTTCATCTTCAAAACAGTTTTATCTATGATTATAGGAAAACTTAATAACTGCACTTGTATGACATTAAATGTAGACCAAACCTTTGGCATTTTGTAGGAATAAAAGACAAGGTGAGAGGGCAATTTTGTGGATCTCAATGCGTGAGAATTTGTATACTTGAAAAGGAATATGTTTCCTGAATCATGCACTTACTTGCCTTTCATCGGAAACCAAGTTGTTCAGCGATCCTTAAAGTGGTTTAATTAAATTTGGCGAACTGTAACTGCCAGCACCGCCTTCAGTTATGTGGTAACGATGAAAAGGATAATTTGTCACTTTTGCTTTGTTGGACAATATCCAAGGTTGTTCAACAAGTTCCAGATTTCCTGAGAATCATTGAGCATTGTTTACCATATTAAAACGAATCAACACAGTTAGCGATAGCTATCAACTGAGTGCCTGACAGGGACATTTCCTAGATACAAAGACATATGAATTAAGCTACTGTACATTGCAGTTATCGATAGCAACATTTTGGGCTTGACAGCTCTGGTTTGGCTCAGAGTGGTCAATTAGTGGCCTTCGTTCTCCTTTCAGGTCAAACAGAGCCAAAGGGCTATTCTCTACACTGCAGATGTGGATAGCAACATGGGCTTGCCGGCTCTGGTTCTTCTGGTTGGTCCTGCCAACCATGGCTCAGATTGTTCAATTAGCCGCTTACTTCTCTGCTCCGATTTTGTAAGTTTATCCACTTACAAAGAAATGAACAGTCTATTATTTTAATGGTATTTTTATTTTACTAATGAGAGACAGAATATCAAAACAAATATCCAGAGATATATATTATATAAGAGATATAAATGGATTTGCATTTAATTGTGTAAAATTAGTATTTGATCCCCTTGCAACCAGTGGCGGCGCCAGAGCATTTTTGTTGGGTAATCTATGGTAGGGCTAACCCATACAGTGGTGGTGCTCAAGTCAGTATTTGCAATGTAATTACATACACGCTATATCGCCCCCTTGACAGTGAAACGCCACGCGTGAGGTTTAGATTATTTCCCTGTCTCAATCAAAATGGAACTGTATGAAATAAAACGGCACATTTGTCTTGTAGTAAATAAAAAGGGATCACTGTGAACGTGACGTATGATAGTACACGTTGAAGATCTAATGGGGATACTGAATGGCGGTTTCGATTGATCTCAATCAATAAGGCATGACGCAGATCCAATGTTGCGTTGCTCTGATTGGCTGTAGGTCTATTCAAATTGCATTCGGAGGCATTTTGATCTGACCGCGGCCGCGCTGATATTATAACGCCAGAGAATTTCCACACCTTTAGTGTATAAAACTCCCCCACTACTTAGACTATTCCTTGCACCCCTCTTATAGCATAAGCCCGAATGGTCTCAACCATATTGCATCAGTAACGTGCACTTGTTGTTACAGCAGGATCAGTTTGTGTGCTGTGGACACGACCCGTATATTTTCGCAATCCGTGTTCTCAACATTTAGCATTTCGCTTATTATTTAATTGAATTTGCATCACTTTTCATGGTGGGGCTAAGGTGGGGCTAAGCCATTTCTTGGTATGGCTGTAGCCTACCCCAGCCATACCCTGGCGCCGCCACTGCTTGCAACCAACAAGAATTCTGGCTCCCAGAGATAAGTCCTCTTCCTTTAAAAAAGTACTCAGAATATCAACTTTGTGGGGGAAACTTCTGAAGCAATTGGAAACAGGACTCAGAGAGACACGAGGAGAGCTGGAGCTTTGATGGCAAACACTGATGGTTTATTTGGAGCTTCGGCCGGAGAATTCACAAGACATGTCACGGGCCACGGTCTGACCACACGGTTGAGATGCCACAATCAATTCTGAAGAAACCTTCCTCTCGTATGATGTTTTAACTAGTTTCGCTAAGGGTAATCAACATTCTTCATTAGTTAGACTAAACAGCTGAGGACACTGAATCACATTTGTTGTCGCTTATGGCTCGGGGTCATCTACACCCCGAGAAGAATGTGTTCTAGGTGTCCCACAACAATAACTATCTCTGACCGAGAGTTGCCCGGTCATAAACTGGTAACAATAACAAAATGCTAGGGCAGCCCCTCCTTAAGGGAGACAACGGCTGCCAAAGGTTGGGCATCTGCGTCAGAGGGCAAAAGGTAAACATCTATGGAAATTATTCCATGACAAACTTGTTACCTGCATGTTTCTCTGCTAAGGGGACAGGACCACTTCCCTGCATCGAGGAGAGGATGTACGGGTCCATGTACCGTCAAATATTGGCCGATAGCCTCCTTCCCTCAGCCAGGACACTGAAAATGGGTCATGGATGGGTCTTCCAGCAGTACAATAAACCTGAACATACGGCCAAGGCAACACAGGAGGGGCTAAAGAAGAAGCACATTTAGGTGAGGGAGGGGTCTAACCAGTCTCCGGACCTTAATCCCATACACAATCTGTGGAGGGAGGTGAAGCTTCGAGATGCCAAGCATCAGCCTCAAAGAGGAGTGGAAGCTATATGCTATGTAATTTAATGAGAGCATTTAAATGGACACTTTATTTAATTTACCTGTACAATATCATGTAAGCACTGTCATGAATTCTGCCATTGCAAAGTGTGTAATGTTCAAGTTTAGTTGTCACTGTCAGACATTGTTTTATTTAATTTGTGAGTGTTTAAAAAGGAGGACGGGTCCAAAGTGTTACAATGTCCTTTGAGCTGACCTACCCAATACAGTAATGTACAGTAAAAAAATGTTATTGCCATTTACATTACATATGTTCTCAGCAAACCAAATATGCAAATATCAGGCGAGGCTTGTATGTTGTGTGCTGTCAGTGATCTCTTTATGCAACCTGGCATGATATCAGTTGTGGTATTTGTTGAAAGTGGAATACCTTACGGCAATCTGCCCTTCCTTTCATTGGACACTAACCAAGATTGTTTGAACAAGTTCCTGAGAATCATTGACCAATTTATTTAATCATGAACACAATAGGGATAGGTGGTATCAGTTGAGTAAATATCCTAGCTACACAGAAATATAAATAATAAGATCTCTATACTCCGGTTGTGGATAACAACATTTTGGGCTTGCCAGTTGGTCCTGCCAACCACGGCTCAGATTGTTCAATTAGTCGCTTACTTCTCTGCTTTAAGGTCACACAGCGCCAGAGGCTATTGAGACTACTAGAAATACGGGATGAGAGATCAGATGAAGATGGAGAAAATTGTAATATGGGTTTTCAGAGAATTACTAAATATTATTTGCATAATGCAATTTGGATAAGTAATCATTGTAAAATGACACAAGCAAGACAGAAACATAAGTATCAGGTTTGATATAGTTGTTTCTTTAAAACTAGGAAACAAGTCTTTTATGAAAACTAAATCTCTAATCTCAAGCTCTGAGCCAGAGGCATGGCTTCAGTGGGCTGAACACTGCAGCTCTTCAATGGTGAGCAAGTCTATCATTTGCAGAAGACCAGGCTTTTTTTAAGCAGGAATTGTGATAATAATAATAGAATGCTGACACTTTTTTCCGGCAAAAAAACAACAAATGCATTGTCATAGTGTGCAGACATTAGACAGTCTTGTACTTATATTTATTGACATGGAAGTCAATGAGGAAAAATACTTACAGTACATGATTGTGTATAAAATTCAGCACGCCAGATCAACAGAAGCTTCCTCGCTCATTCAAAATATCAGTGTAGCTCACTGTGTTCAAGTAAATGATGACTTAAAAGCTGCTGTGAGTTTATTTTGTACTGGCTAAAACACTTTTCACATGAAACATTAAAAAAAATATGTTGGACATTATCTTATAATGAAGCGATATGTTCAAAACCTTTTCTGGACAGTCAAGGTTATTTTGTCTGAGTGAAACATCCCTTTAGTCAGCTGAGCTGAACAGTTACTGCAACTGAGAAACCACAGGAAAATAAACAAATAATGTTTTTTAAGGCAACGGTATGTGATCTGAAAAAGATAAATATGTGTTTTCTCTCTACCCATGAATTCAAAACAAAAACAAATATGAACTAATAATAATAACAAAAGATAATCACTTGGAAGTGGACCCAGGGACAGCTGAAAAATACATGCATGTTTGCTTCACGTATAGACAGCAGAGAGTCTACACATCTTGCGTTGTAAACTGAAAACCCACCTGTTTCACTTGTACCTTGGCTGATAAAAAATAAAAAGGTACTTAAGAGTTTTACTTATGCATCAGCACTTTCAATGGTCCGGCTCGTTTGAAGTGAATGTGTCAGCAGTTTTCTTGGTGTCCTTAGCATGAATCCTTATGGCTTACTGCCCTTATTGTAAATCGTCTTGGATTAAAGAGTCAGCTAAATGCAATCTTATTTAATCAGAGCATTTAAATGCACAGTACATTTTGTATTGTAATTTATATTACATACATTCTCAGCAAACCAAAATGCAAACTAAACCAGTCGAAGCTTGTATGTTGTTTGCTGTCAGTGTTCTCGTTGTGCAACCTGAGGTTTTATCAGTTATAGAGTCGTTTTTCTCTGGCATTTTGTAGGAATAAAAGACAAGGTGGGAGGGCAATTTTGTGGATCTCAACGCGTGAGAATTTGTATACTTGAAAAGGAATATGTTGCCTGAATCATGCACTTACTTGCCTTTCATCGAAACCAAGTTGTTCAGCGATCCTTAACGTGGTTTCATAAAATTTGGCGAACTGTAACTGCCAGCACCTCTTTCAGTTATGTGGGGACAATGGAAAGGATTACTTGTGACTTTTGCTTTGTTGGACAATATCCAAGGTTGTTCAAACAAGTTCCAGATTTCCTGAGAATCATTGAGCATTGTTTACCATATTAAACGAATCAACACAGTTAGCGATAGCTATCAGTTGAGTGCCTGACAGGGACATTTCCTAGATACAAAGAAATATGAATTAAGCTACTGTACATTGCAGTTATTGATAGCAACATTTTGGGCTTGACAGCTCTGGTTTGGCTCAGAGTGGTCAATTAGTGGCTTTCTTTCTGCTTTCAGGTCAAACAGAGCCAAAGGGCTATTCTCTACACTGCAGATGTTGATAGCAACATCTTGGGCTTGTCGGCTCTGGATCTTTTGGTTGGTCCTGCCAACCACGGCTCAGATTGTTCAATTAGCCGCTTACTTCTCTGCTCCGATTTAGTAAGTTTACCCACTTACAAAGAAATGAACAGTCTATTATTTTAATGGTATTTTTATTTTACTAATGAGAGACAGAATATCAAAACAAATATCCAGAGATATATATTATATAAGAGATATAAATGGATTTGCATTTAATTGTGTAAAATAAGTATTTGATCCCCTTGCAACCAACAAGAATTCTGGCTCCCAGAGATAAGTCCTCTTCCTTTAAAAAAGTACTCAGAATATCAACTTTGTGGGGGAAACTTCTGAAGCAATTGGAAACAGGACTCAGAGAGACACGAGGAGAGCTGGAGCTTTGATGGCAAACACTGATGGTTTATTTGGAGCTTCGGCCTGAGAATTCACAAAACATGTCACGGGCCACGGTCTGACCACATTGTTGAGATGCCACACTGTAAAAAAAAAAATTTTAGGACAACTCAAAATTTCAAGGCAATAGGCTGCACAAGATTTTTAAGTTTTGAGGCTAACTAAAATGTGTAAGTTTCTCTTTTCAATTGAGTCAACTAATTATATTTTGTCGAGATAACTCATTGAAATTTTGTACAACTTCAAGTTTGGAGTTCTGCATACTAAACATTTTAAATAAGTAAAGGTTGTGCAAACTTATTATCTTTGGTTTGGAAAATGTATCTTTCAAAAACTTCTAACTTTGAGTTTCACATACAAAGAATTGTGTATAAAATTCAGCACGCCAGATCAACTCATGCTTCCTCGCTCATTAAAAATATCAGTGTAGCTCAGTGTGTTCAAGTAAATTCTGACTTAAAAGCTGCCTTGAGTTTATTTTGTACTGGCTAAAACACTTTTCACATGAAACATTAAAAAATACATGTTGGACATTATCTTATAATGAAGCGATATGTTCAAAACCTTTTCTGGACAGTCAAGGTTATTTTGTCTGAGTGAAACATCCCTTTAGTCAGCTGAGCTGAACAGTTACTGCAACTGAGAAACCACAGGAAAATAAACAAATAATGTTTTTTAAGGCAACGGTATGTGATCTGAAAAAGATAAATATGTGTTTTCTCTCTACCCATGAATTCAAAACAAAAACAAATATGAACTAATAATAATAACAAAAGATAATCACTTCGAAGTGGACCCAGGTACAGCTGAAAAATACATGCATGTTTGCTTCACGTATAGACAGCAGAGAGTCTACACATCTTGCGTTGTAAACTGAAAACCCACCTGTTTCACTTGTACCTTGGCTGATAAAAAATAAAAAGGTACTTAAGAGTTTTACTTATGCATCAGCACTTTCAATGGTCCGGCTCGTTTGAAGTGAATGTGTCAGCAGTTTTCTTGGTGTCCTTAGCATGAATCCTTATGGCTTACTGCCCTTATTGTAAATCGTCTTGGATTAAAGAGTCAGCTAAATGCAATCTTATTTAATCAGAGCATTTAAATGTACAGTACATTTTGTATTGTAATTTATATTACATACATTCTCAGCAAACCAAAATGCAAACTAAACCAGTCGAAGCTTGTATGTTGTTTGCTGTCAGTGTTCTCGTTGTGCAACCTGAGGTTTTATCAGTTATAGAGTTGTTTTTCTCTGGCATTTTGTAGGAATAAAAGACAAGGTGAGAGGGCAATTTTGTGGATCTCAATGCGTGAGAATTTGTATACTTGAAAAGGAATATGTTGCCTCAATCATGCACTTACATGCCTTTCATCGGAAACCAAGTTGATTAACGATCCTGAAAGTGGTTTCATAAAATTTGGCTTACTGTAACTGCCAGCACCTCTTTCAGTTATGTGGTAACGATGAAAAATATAATTTGTCACTGTTGCTTTGTTGGACAATATCCAAGGTTGTTCAAACAAGTTCCAGATTTCCTGAGAATCATTGAGCATTGTTTACCATATTTAAACGAATCAACACAGTTAGCGATAGCTATCAACTGAGTGCCTGACAGGGACATTTCCTAGATACAAAGAAATATGAATTAAGCTACTTACATTGCAGTTATCGATAGCAACATTTTGGGCTTGACAGCTCTGGTTTGGCTCAGAGTGGTCAATAAGTGGCTTTCATTCTGCTTTCAGGTCAAACAGAGCCAAAGGGCTATTCTCTACACTGCAGATGTTGATAGCAACATCTTGGGCTTGTCGTCTCTGGATCTTTTGGTTGGTCCTGCCAACCACGGCTCAGATTGTTCAATTAGCCGCTTATTTCTCTTCTCCGATTTTGCAAGTTTACCCACTTGCAAAGAAATGAACAGTCTATTATTTTAATGGTAGGTTTATTTGACAAATGAGAGACAGAATATCAAAAAGAATATCCAGAGATATATATTATATAAGAGATATAAATGAATTTGCATTTAATTGTGTAAAATAAGTATTTGATCCCCTTGCAACCAACAAGAATTCTGGCTCCCAGAGATAAGTCCTCTTCCTTTAAAAAAGTACTCAGAATATCAACTTTGTGGGGGAAACTTCTGAAGCAATTGGAAACAGGACTCAGAGAGACACGAGGAGAGCTGGAGCTTTGATGGCAAACACTGATGGTTTATTTGGAGCTTCCGCCGGAGAATTCACAAGACAAGTCACGGGCCACGGTCTGGCCACATTGTTGAGATGCCACACTGTAAAAAAAAAAAAGTTAGGACAACTCAAAATTTCAAGGCAATAGGCTGCACAAGATTTTTAAGTTTTGAGGCTAACTAAAATGTGTAAGTTTCTCTTTTCAATTGAGTCAACTAATTATATTTTGTCGAGATAACTCATTCAAATTTTGTACAACTTCAAGTTTGGAGTTCTGCATACTAAACATTTTAAATAAGTAAAGGTTGTGCAAACTTATTATCTTTGGTTTGGAAAATGTATCTTTCAAAAACTTCTAACTTTGAGTTTCACATACAAAGAATTCCAATACTGTAAGTTAAAGTTGTGCCAAGTTATTATTTTTGGTCTAGAAAATGTATCTTTCATATGTATAGAAACTTCTTATTGAGTACTACATACTAACAATTCCATTAAGTGAAAGTTGTGCAAAGTTAATATTTTTGTTTCAGAAAATGTATCAAATGTATACAAACTTCAGATTTGTATTACAAACTTAGAATTGCCAACAAATTCTCTGTTATAAAAATACTGTAAAAAACAAATACTACATTTGTTGAAATTCTTATTCAAATATTAGACATTCTTAAAACTGTAAACTATTTTGTGTATCATTCAAGTTGAAATTATTTCCAGTTCGAAAGTGTTGAATTTGCTTGCATTGTGTAGAAACTACAGAAAATTAATATATTTAATATATAATATAATTATATAATATGTATAAATATAATATAATAATATATATATAATATATTTAATAAATATATTTCAGATAAAGTAATTTTAGAGGTCATCTTTGTGAGACTTCTAAACTTCTAAATAGATGTACAAGTACATTTTGGAAATTCCTGCCAAAAGTGTTATGTTCCGATTGAAACGATTACTACTTGAATGATACTGAATATGCTTATGTGTAACATTAACTAGACATTGAAAATACCCCATTACTAAAACTCTTCCATAAGGCTAGGGTTCATAACAAATGTGGATGAAATCCATAAATGTGCAAACCACCCTTAAGCCTGCTGTCAAAACAATAGCAGCTATGGAATAACAAATGGCAAAGTTATCCAAGTTATAAAACCATCTTCACTAACAGTTACCAAACAACAACAACAACGATATTGTAAAAGGAACAATCTGTAAAACGTATCTTTTTTAAAGTTTGTACATATCACAGAAGCTTCCAAAGATCTTGCAAGACAAAAGGCATGTAAACAGCCAGTGATTTCTCCCAACACAACTCTGTGAGGGATCACACCATTTCCAACTCTTCCATTACTTAGTAAAAGCTCATATGGCCCTTTATACAAAAAAAAACAGCTCCATCTTTAAAAAAGCTGCAAGACAACAATTGTGGCAGTAACTAGTCGTTGAAATCTTACAACAACGAGTAGGCAAGCCAGTTTAAGAAAAATGTGAAAAAATGTTAGAGAAAAAATGTGCTTGTGCCCTAAGAGTGAGAACATGTCTTTGAAAATGTTGCAAGCTGTTCATGTCACTAGATAACATTTGAACTGTAAAGATAAATAATTTGCTAAACTTGAGACTCACTTTTCAGCAGTTTCCAAAGTAAACCGTCTTTGTTCTAAGTCAAACAACATGTTTTAGGGGGAATTTGATGGAGCATTCTCCTTTCAAATTTCCCTTGTTTTCAATATATCGTGTAATAACAAAGGTCACAGCCTAGAAGTGGATATGATTAAGTACTTAGTCCTTGAAATGTTACAAGCGCAAACTAAGCCAGCCAGCTTAAGAAATACAAATAAAGAAAATATTAGCTTGTGACTTAGAGAGAGAACTTGGTTTTCAAGTTTCTGTAATATTTTGTATCAGCTTCAAAAGAGTACTTGTGGTTTTGGGAACTCAATGTTAAAGTCACAAACAGCGGTGAAGGCAGGCAAATGAAATGGGGATATCTTGTAAATCCGTTATGACAATTTGCCAATGCTCACTTAGATTAAGAGCTTTGTTTTCAAACTCCTGACCCGCTGTGAGCAATTGGTGGAAAGTCCCATGAAGATGTCCTGAACAGTCTCAAAAGTGTACTTGTGTTCTTTTGGAAACTCAATGTTCACGGCTTATGGAGCGTTTCCACTGCAGCGCGGAGCCCCGTTTAAGAGAGCTGTGACGTCAGCGTCCCGTTTTTGGTTGCGTTTCCACTAGGCCTAGTACCGGCTAGCGGGTCCTAATTCACAGTTTTTCTGGCCCCATAAAATCGTGGTTCTAGGGCCAGGAACAACCAGGCTGAGTCGGGCTGAGTATGCTAAACTAGAGAGAGAATCGCTGGCAAGGGGGCTACAACTACAACAAGATGAACATATTTGACCGTGATTTAATTGTAATACACGTTTCAAAATGATGCCGAAGTAACAACATACTGATACCGGTTAGTAAAAACCATGAATTAATGCTTTGACAAGTCTGCAGACAGACGGCAGGCGAAAAACCTTTTAAAATGCGTGTTGTCTAATGGAGATCGGCTAAGCTAACGCAGTGTATGCTCCGACCGTCCACACTCACAACAACAGCCTATACAGACATAAATAAACCAGCGACTGTATTCGCCATGACACAGACACTCTGTGGTTTGTACTTGTTTAACTTTTGTCTAGTTTCTGAACAGATTTGAGGAGCTGTGAGCTTGAGTGCTAACAGCTAACGGCTGTGTTGTTTTTCTGGGGTTCTCATTGAAGATGACGTCGCAGCTCCACCTACACTGCGTTACTATAGTATTACAGTTCCTAAACTGTAATGGAAACGCAGCATAAAGTGAGCCGGTCCTAACAAGGCCTAACGAGGCCTAGCCATACCGAGCGAGGCCGTGTAGTGGAAACGCGCCAATAGAGTAGACCAAAAAGTTATACAAATGCAGTTGGGATGTCTGGTAGATCCGAGAGTACAATTGTCTCTTCCAAAACAACAGCAATACTATGGACCATTTGAGACGGGGTGGGTCCACCATCATCTACGAGAACAGTGAAGACCCATCTTGACACCAGCAGTCTGCTTTTCTCCCGGATCAGTGTCCTGCATGTAGAAAGCAGATAAGCAATTATTATTTACCAAATAAGGATAATATATAACTGCAAATAAAACACTGGTTTGATTGCTCAGCAATGACACAATAATTACTGTGAAAATGTTAACTGTTCTGTTCTACAACTAGTTCTCTAGTAGTTATGTAGGTCTAGTATTTATCCTGAGAATCGGGCTTCATCTTCAAAACAGTTTTATCTATGATTATAGGAAAACTTAATAACTGCACTTGTATGACATTAAATGTAGACTTATGATTAATGGACAACCATACTGTACACACCAGGCATTTCAGGAAAAGCTTCTGTGCACTGTCACGGACAAATAAGGGCAGACCTTCCAGACACATTCTCATTCGTTGCTGTGCAATGTCAGATGTCTGTAAATCAGAAAAAAAGAGCATTAGGATTTATGGTTAAAATGAGTGATTAAAGGGTAATTTCAGAATCTCAGAAGTCAGGATCCATTTGTGATTTGTGAAGTCTTTTCTGAACAAAATAACTTTGCAATAGTTGTTTGAACCTGATGGAAGAGAGATTGAATTATTAATTATTAAACAGGACGTATGTAAACTTTGTTGATGAGATGAGGTAAAAGTGAAGTAAGTACCAAAATATGAAGCTTTTACAAGATAGGACACCCCTTTTAGATATAAATGGATTTTAACCTTTTTAATAACTTTCACATATTCTTGAGTTACGAGAAGTGCATTTTTGAGGCAACAGAAAACTTCACATTTGACATTCAAAATCAAAGATTTTTCTAGTAATTTGTCTAGAAATGTGTCTAGTGAAATGTTCTAATTATGTGATACTGAATTTTGGGTTATAAAAAGGTGTAAACTGTAGTCATCCAGATTAAAACAAATAAACGCTTTAAATAATTCATTTTGTGTCTAATCTTTTATAAAATTAAAATCAATAAAAAAACGGCCTATATGAGCCAACATAACACTAGTGGCGAACCAACCAAGTCTCACATCTAAACGTGTAATAACTACGTTGGTCCACAACTTGGGACGTAGTATTTCTACAAAAACGCCTCTGAAATTGTAGAATCCCTACGTTTTTTTTCACCATTCATTTCCAATGGCGTCTATGTCACTTGATCTTCAACTTTCTCTCCGCAGAAATAAAAAAACATGGCCGACCTTCGTTTTATTCTCGGTAGAAAATGCCTATTTTAAGGTTAGTTTGGCCATTAAAATGCGTTTTGATGTCATTTGATGCGAGAAATATGAGTTGTTATTTCAGATTATGTGTGCAGTGTATGTACATGATCTTTAGTTTGCTAGTTATTACGAAGAATACTTCAGGAAATTGTGTAAATACAACGTTTTCATTGTTACCAAGGTGGTTGCTAGGGACGCTGCTATCGATATTATGTCTGTTATGTTGTGTAACTGTTTAATGGTGTTATCTTTATTGCTACCCCCTTCCCCCTCAATTTATAGTGTTGGTCCACAGCACAAACGTATTAGTTTAACAAAATCTGCATCTAAAATTGTGGCATAGATACGTTATTTTCCATTATGCTCTCTATATATTGTCTTTATTATGCTTTAAACAGTGTCTCGGGCTTTGGCTATAGGGCGGCTCAAAGTATTTTGTCCGGCCGTTGTGAAGACTGCTTTGTTTATTGTCCTTGTTTTAGTTTTAAATAAAGCATATTCAATCGAGACATGCCAAACATGTGACGTCATATGACGCGTCGCATCTGCGCACAGGGAGCAGGGAGACCCCGAGATCCGTATTCCCCATATTTTTATTAATACTTTTAAAAGTATTAAAAGAGGTGAAAATCACTACAAGTCTGGGCATGTTGAGAGCTGTACATACACACACATTTCATAGTCTTATATTTCAACAGTTTTACGATAAACTGACTTTTTTGACATGGAAATTATTATTTAAGATTGACAAACATAAACATCATATGTGTAATTCGTGGCACAATTCAAACGGGATCGAAAGATAATCTTTCTCTCTCCATTGACTTCAATGCATACTTTTTCCGAAATAAGATCCCATGGAGGAACCCGGAAGTTTGACGGACATTACCCACAATCCTCTGTAGCAACCATAGACTGTATAAAAAAATTAAATAATACATTATTTCGAGTGTGCTTGCTTTTCTCTTTGAAAGTCATCACATAACGGCATTGTAATACACGTTTCGGCTGCATTAAATATTACATATCTGCCGTAGTTAACTCTATTTATAGAGCCCTGATGACAAGACTTCTAGACAAACAGGAACTGCCGCCAAAACTGAAAACTTGACGTGGATCTTAAATATATAAGCAATTAAACAACATCTTACATTTCTTTTCACACAATACGTCTCCTTGCAATATCAACACTAATTCGGCTGACTTTTATATTTGATCCAATTGGTAGATAGGCTGTATTTACGCCATAACGGTGCACAGCTGATAGAAAGGGACACCAACTGGTTAAAGCACGTTATTGCATTTTATAATTTTATTTTAACTACAGACACTTTGCCCCCTTTAATTTCTTTCTTGAGTTCTTCCATGCTGATTTCTATCGGAACTCCACTGATCACTCCAAGTGTTTTCCGATTTGCTCCAGGAACATGGCATTTAATTCAAACTTCATTCAGGGTCTTCATTTTCAGCAACTTTTCCTGTTGTTTTGCATTTATCATTTCTACCAACATCCGTCCTTTGCTCAGAAATCTTGCTTGCTTTATCGATCCAATTTCTTTGTGAATGGCTTTAGTCAGGGCCACTGGATGTAGCTTAACTGCGGATTGCTCACCAAACTCCACAATCACTTTCCACTCTTCATTCTCAATCCTTTGCTTTACTCTTTTTATTTCATTCTGCGAATCAGACTCACTGAGACTGTCACTTGACATGTCTATCTTCTTTCTTGAACTCTTTGTTATTACTTCATTCCATCCTCCTTCTCCTTCAGATGCACTTTCCATATCCTCCTCCCCAGGACTCAAAGACGCCATTCCACCAGCTGCTCTCAATCTCGCACTCCCAACTTCTCCCGCTACGTCACACCACACGTCTCACTTTTCTACCTCTTCTTGATAGCAACAGATTCTGCACAAACTCTCTTCCACCTACTGTCTTTGTTGATCAAGTTTACACACAAGCTGAAGACCAGCAACAACAATTAGCAACACTATAGGCAACAGAAAAACGTTCACATAAAACAAAAATGGAACAACATAAAATGGTTAAGAGTAAAAGAGTATCTTCTTGTTTATATGTTGTCTTCATGTGTTCAAAAGACAGTTAAACACATAACCTGTTAATAAACATGTTGACCAAAAAGCCATTGATTAAAATCTTTAAATTGCAAATAAACCCTCGGATTATTTATCGGATTGTTTTTAGAAAAATACTTATGAATAAGTGCATTTGTT
Organism: Trematomus bernacchii; assembly: GCF_902827165.1. NCBI lineage: Eukaryota > Metazoa > Chordata > Actinopteri > Perciformes > Nototheniidae > Trematomus > Trematomus bernacchii. Next base: position 4,848,966 of record NW_022987593.1, on the reverse strand, counting down.
GTTGTTGTAAATCACTGCTGAGTCTACTTTCAATGTCTACAGAGTGTGGAGGATGTTCTACCCTTTTGTTTAAGCCAGTTGCTGTAGTCTTCTTTGTAATGTGCTGGGGCGGCAGGGTGAGGGCAGCCCACACCCACAGATTTAACAAGTTCTCTAGGATGTTGGGCTCCTGAGGGAGGAGCCTGATTATATGTTTGTGTTGTCTTAAAAGAGGATGCTGCACAACATGTTGCAGCATGTGACAATAACCGTCACCCTCTCCATCATTTGCTAGTCACTCACACTTTTATTTTATTATTTTATTATACGGGATAATATGGGACATGCATTATGTGCAATAAGGGTACCTTATTTATTTATATATTTTGTATTTGCACTCCTTGCATTGTTTCTTACTTCAGCTGGGCTTCAAGTGCACAGGTTCCTCTAAGCAAGTTTTAGAGATTTTTATTTTTGTTTAATAATAAAGGCCGGACCTGTAATGTCAACATGTAGTATATAGTTTTTCCCCGTTTCTACTTTGGTTAATATGAAGGGGAATTTGGCCAGCACCTCAGGAACATATTCCTTCTGATATTCAGATAGCCACACTATTTTCTACCTTCGCTGGATCCATGTATGTGTATGGGACGTTCACGGTCAAGTTTCTAAGACGGATGCGTGCACTCAATGCTTGAAGATCTCCTTGATAGGCCCTTATCAGTTCGCAGTGGGTCGTCTCGTCAAAGTCGGCATCAGGGTAGTGGACAAGATGTGCCTGATAGAATCAATTATACATAAAAAATAAATGTTCGATCTGAACATCTTGAGGTGATATGTAATTTATTTCACAGGAAGTTTTGGGCACTTACGGTGTCAGAGATCGAGTTGCTGAGTAGCCACAAGGTGGACATTGCGTTAGCTGTCTGACCCTTGTTAGGCAATGTCTGCAGCATCGTTTCCTCACTTGTTTTCCCCTTTCTGGTTGGTGGAGGAAGTTGCATTGTGGTTGGAGTGTTGGGCATCCAGCCACCATAGTCATACTGCAACAAATTAATATTTTTGTGCCATTACATTTAGAACAAAATATGTGCAGACATTAATGGGCAAGAGAGGATGAGGAGAGGAGAGGACAGAGTTGTCTGTAGTGCCTCCTTGACGTTCAATGTTTTTCTGGATTTTTAGTGTCAGCTCTTTCTGCTACTACATCCACAAACTCACAGTACCTGCCCGTTTTGCAATAAAACCTTTTTAAAGTAATACAACTCCTGTTTCTGTTCTCATTGTTTTGCATTGTGGGTTGAATCCAGTTGCTCTTGTGAGTTTAACAGCATGTTATAGTTTGTTGATTTTGGCTTAAAGCCTCACTGTGCCTATAAAGCCTTGCTGACTTGCTAACATAGCTTTCAAATACTATTTATTTTAAAGACTTGCTTACAATCCTCTAAGTCTAATGTAATTTTCTTTAACAGAATTCATCCATCGTTCTCCAGGACAGAAACATACTAATAAAACCTTATTTACCCATTCCACACAAATACACAATAATTGTGGTATATTAGGATGCTTCACCTGTCCAGTGTTCACGGCTGAGTGCTGTCCTGAGCAGGTGAAGATCACCATGGTGACAAACTTCACCAACTCTGCCACAGTGTTGAATCTCTGTGGGATCCCTGAGAACCAGAGGGAAGTAAATGCTTTACTAAGATGCCTTTTTTTAAATAATCATATTACAATGGTACATAACTGTGCACAGTTATTATCTAAAACATTTAGCTTTTCTTTAGCCCACCTGTTGATGATCGGGAATGAAATCCATATTCAAAGATTTCTGAAATCCAATCCTGCAGTTTTTCGTCAACCTCAACATCAGCATCACTCTTGTAGTGGAAGCTGAGCATTCCCTGCACAAACCTGAAATGTAAAACACATTTCTAGCTGGTGTATTATACACACTGCACTAGTATGACTCTCTGTAGGGACATAATTGAATGGCCCATTCCTTTAGAAGAATCAGGTCTGTGCTTTTGAAGATTTTGGTGAAATATTTGACAAAGAGGATCCTAACTTTGAGGAATAGTTTGACATTTTTTAAGACATGCCAATGTAGCTTTTTTGCTGTGTTATCCCAGCTTAACCTGGCTTCCATGATGCATACCACCAATGGGTGTCACTTTGTTATGAAAATTGGTGCCTCAGCCTACAGTGGGGTTACTCAATAAGCACACCATATTCATACTGTAACAAATTAATATTAATCACACACACACACACACACACACACACACACACACACACACACACACACACACACACACACACACACACACACACACACACACACACACACACACACACACACACACACACACACACACACACACACACTAAACTTATATCGTTTTGATTTAGTTTTTCCTGCCCCACCATTTTGTTTTCATGTTTGACAACAGTGATGTGACCATTGTAATGTGAGTAACCATGGACACCGCTGGATAGTCATACTGGGTTGACAATTATTGTACTTGTTGCAAGCTAGCTACACTACTGGGTTCCCAGAAATACACCCATCAACTGAAAACGGATAAACGGTTCTCAAGATGGTAGATGTTCTCTTGTGTAGATAAACCTTCTCAAGGTGTCTCATTTATAACATTTATTTGTGCACACTATTATTCCGATTTTTAAACAAACTATACTTTCTAAAATTGTAGGGGACATGTCCCCAGCGAAAATGATGCCTATGCTACCAGCAAATTAAGTTTGTGGTCTTATATGAAGTATCATGCTGCATGCATTTGTTGTTAAACAGTGACCATGAGCAACAACCATATAGAGTCTAATGGTTACCTGGCAACCTTACTGGGATTTCAAAACAAACTAAATGTATAAAATGTATTATTACACGGCTGAGTTGAAAACTCGATTCTGATTGGTCATTACAGATATCAGAGGGTATTAATACTCGATAACAGACCGCTGCTAAGCTAAATAATGACCGTTGCCGAGAAGGATCAAGCGAGAGAAGGACAGATAGAGCGTTAGATGTCAGAAATGTCAACAGAAGAAGACAGACAGGAGGTAAACACTAACATGAACACGGTATGGGCTTCTCTGGCGTTGTTTAAGGACTTAAAAGAAAAATAAACTGTGAAAAGACTTGGACAGTAAAAGAAAACATTGATCTGTGCTGCCGTTCATTTAAAATTAAGTTGTTTTTGTTGCAGTTCCAGCCATTGGTACGCCGTGGAACAGAGTTTTTTTAAGGATAATGTACAGCAAGGCTTTTTCAATATCTTTATTTTTCAATATTGAAAAATGCACATTATCCCTCACCTAAGGTAAAAGATAAGTTTGAGAATTGGTTGTATAGGTGTACGTTTGACACTTTAAGACATCTTAAAGTCTTTGTAGCCAGGCCTCATGAAACAAAACATGGAGCACACTTCTGCAGATGGGGAATGGAACATAAACTCTAATTCTGCATTTGTATTTTCAAGTTGCTTTACTGCAGGACTAGTGCTCTTTGCTGGGGCAATAACTGCATTCAAACAGATCCATAGCCTTTGTGCGTGCCAGCGGATCTATCCTTTCTTCATTGACATAATTAGCTTTATGTGATTCAGTTGTTTGTTAGGTTCAAACAAACCTACCCCTAAGCATCATCTGAGTCTTTATCATGCTATATTTGAATAATATATTGTAGGGCCATACCTATATAAGGTATATTATACGTTTTCTTTTTCAAAATACCAAACAGATCATGCATTTTAGCCATGCCTCATTTCGCTCTATTTTGCTCTCCTCCACCCCTGTCTTTGCATGCGCTGCAGCTGACCACGCCCCTCTGCAAAGGAGGGGGCCGAGTTACGAGCGTCATGTTACCATGCTGTTACCATGCTGTTACCATGCTGTTACCATGCTGTTACCATGCCACGGCAACCTCTCATTCCCCTGATAGGTGGAGAGTTGGCCATATAGGCGGAGCTCCTCCGTCCTGACATCAGAGAAATGTTCAAATCTGTATCAGTCTGTATCAGATCCGTTGCAGCCCCGTTTTTAGAGATTTGGGTGTGGAGGAAAAGAGAGAGGGTTGTGTTTTCTGACACTTGGTGAGTTCCCTGGAACACCGGGGACATATATTCATGTATAAAAGACGTACAAAAGTGCATTTTGCATGATAGGTCCCCTTTAATAACATGCAGTTTTTCCCCTTTTCTACTTTGGTTAATATGAAGGTGAATTTGGCCAGCACCTCGGGAACATACACCTTCTGATATTCAAATAGCCACACTATTTTCTACCTTTTCTGGATCCATGTATGTGTATGGGACCTTCAGGGGCAAGTTTCTGATTTTGATGTTTGCACTTAACGCTTGAAGCATTCCTTGAAAGTGTTTTATCAGCTCGCAGGGAAACGTCTCGTTGAAATGGGCCTCTGGGTACTGGCCAAGAGGGACCTGATGACATCAATGACACATTGTTATACACAAGTACACTTTTTCCCACTAACATTCAAATGTTTATCAATCAAAGACTATGGGTAAGATATACTGCTGTGGTGGAAAGTGTACAAGATTTTCAGTAGCTAAAAGACGATATTTTGGTTTAATCACATTTGAACAAAATGTACACAAATCATGATCTTAATCTTACGTAGTCAGACGATGATTTGCTGAGTAGCCACAAGGCGGCCATTGCGTTAGCTGTTACACCCTTGTTGGGTAACGTCTGCAGCATCGTGTCCTGATTTGTTTTCCCCTTTCTGGTTGGTGGAGGAAGTTGCATTGTGGAGGGACTGTTGGGCATCCAGCCACCATAGTCATACTGCAATAAATAAAAGATTGGCATGAAGACTGAATAATACTTTTTGAAGCCACACCATCCCACTTTGTTGGCCAGTGTGTCCACTACTTTGAGCCAACTAAACTACTTCAACAGCTATTCGATGTATTGCCATGACATTTTGATTGGAACCAACATCTGCACAGCCCAAAGGATCTTATTGACTTCTGTTGCGATTCAATTAAGTTCATATATTCATGTTGACCTCAGGATGGACGTGATACCTTTCATATCCAGCACCACCATTATATAAAATGTTTTAGTTGTCAAATACTTTGATTCATGACCTGCAGACCTAATGATATTCCCATCAGTCTCAGCTTTACTCTGTATCTGTGCCTATAAGCTTACATTAAAAACTAAGATTTATATCTTAGTAAAAATTATACCTTATGTATGTTAGCATCTGAAGCATATTTGAACCAACGTGCAGCCTCCCAGACCTGCTAACATGGTCGTTTACTCTTTTTAATGTCATGTAACTCTCTTTTCAGTAAAGAAACTACAAAACCTCATTGACCCATTCCACACAAATACATAATAATTGTGGTATATTAAGAGGCTTCACCTGTCCAGAGTTCACAGCTGAGTGCTGTCCTGAGCAGGTGAAGATCACCATGGTGACAAACTTCACCAACTCTTCCACGGTGTTGAATCTCTGTGGGATCCCTGAGAACCAGAGGGAAGTAAATGCTTTACTAAAAGATGCCTAACAGTTTAAACAATCATAACATAATGGCACATAAATGTGCACATTGATGATGATGTATATTCTGCTATTCGTAAAGCTCACCACTGGATACTTTGGAAAGAAATCCAGGCTCAAAAATGTCCGAAATCCATTTCTGCAGTTCAGAGTCTTTCTTGACCTCGGCATCATTGTTGTAGTAGAACTTGAGCATTCTTTCCACAAACCTTTGGAAAATGTAGACATGTTTTTATAACACCTGCCTTGAGAATTCTACTTCTTTACACACTGTAGTTGAAAGACAACTAATGCCAACCTATTTAGTATCATGAGTTTATATAAATGTATATGCCTACCAGCCCCTCTTGAATCGCACTAACACAATTTATCTCTTTCTTTCAAGCAATACATAAACAGACATTTAAAAAGGGCAATTCATGGTTTTACGTTCTGTGACTTTTTCTTGATTGAAGTGGTAATGATGAAGATTATAACAAAAGAACCGACAGCAGGATTTTGGTTTTGATATTTCTAATATTAAGACTCTACCTTTGGATGATACCCCAGAGCTCGAGTCCATCATCCCTGTAGTAGAAGTTGGGCACAGTCTCCAGGCCACGCTCAGTGATGTCCTCTGGTATGCAGAGGGAGCTGTAGGTCAATGAGGACAGTGATCGCTTCAGGAGTTTCATCATATCCTCCCCACCAGCCGCTGCAAACTAGGAAACAATGTAAAAAAATGTAAGGAATATAGTAAGAGACAAATACTGTACATTTAAAAAGTAAAACATTGCTTAGGTAATGGTTTACTGAAGGTGTGATTTTTCTTTCATACCTCGGTGTAAGTTCCATTCTAAGATATTAGTTGATTTCGAGCTAAGTAGTTGATTTCCAAGGTGTCCCATGTGTGAGCCAACAGCAGCTGAAGGACAGAGTGAACTGTCTTTAGTGAAATTATAATTATTTCAAATTAAGAAACGTTGTTGCTACTATACCATTTAGCTGTGTGTAATGCTTGAAATATATAGACACTACATCAATGTAATGAATTAAATTAGGAAGACGCAAAAGCTCATCAACTAAAAAACCTTCAACAACAAAAACTGGCAACAATAAGTTTAGTTTTCTCTCTTCAGCTACCTTGTGCAGTGGATGCACCATGGGAATGCTGCGCATCAGAGACACCGTGAAGACTTCAGCCAGCAGATGTGTGCGCAGCAGGTGAACATTGAGTTGATGCAGGTTGAAATCTGCACTTCTCACGAAAATCTTGGCCATCAACCAGTCGTACTCAGAATCAGTAGGCAGGAAGATGGGATTGTCTTCTCCTGGAGTCTGCTTCAGCTGCAGGAGAAGGAAGGGGGTGTGGTTCAGAGCAGCAGCCCTACGTTCCTTGGTCTTTTATGTTGTGGAAAGGAAGTTGACCTGACTTGTGTTGGATTTCTTATTTTATGCAGGAATAACATTTACATTTTAAGAATTTACTATAGGTTTAATCTGCTTTTCAGCTAGATGCTCTCTCTCTTTCAAAGTCTCTAGATTTATCCGGTGTTACATTTGTTTAATGTTGTCATAACTGCGGGAAGGTCCAAAGGCCTGTTCATAACTGCTTGCTGCTTTAATTTTTATCTTGCTTTTTATTTTGTGATTTTGTTTTATTTTATTATTTGTTTAGATTTTAAGTGAAATTGAAAAGTGTAATGTTATTTTTTTATTTTGTATTCATCCAATATAAGTCTATTAAACTACCATTAAGTACCGTAAATGTGTGTTGATCTGCAAGGGAACACTGTTTTGATATCATCAATCTTAGTCCAGTCATCCACGGAATCAGCCACTCCCTCAAGTTTGAGCTCAATTAGCCTAAACAAAAAGGAAAGAGTAACTTTATTATGAATCTTAAAGTCCTTTCAATAAACAGGTACATAAAAGGATGGCTATCTAATTTGAGGACTTTACCCTGTCCCTAGAGTGAAGGCAAGCTCTATGTCCTTGGTGTAGGAGAAGCGGAGCGCAGAAGGTAGGGAAAAAAGGCTATCTGCCTTCATGCAATGGGGTAACCCCTCTGCATGATCATGCCAACTGGGAAATAGGAAATAGGAGAAGGTTATGAACTTTAGATAGTCTCTAATCTAGGGTATGCATGCTTAATATACCTCATATGTATTCAATATTGCAATTATGAAACTTATGCAAATGTATAACGCATTTTACCGATCTCTGGCGGGTGCAAAAATGTCATATCATGGTTATATTTATATATATTATATTGTAAGGGGTCTGGGCGCTCACCAATAGTCACTCTCTCGCTGTTTTATCTCCTGCTCCCGTATTCTCTTGGAATGTGGATCTTTACAGGCTGTCAGAGCTTAAAGAAAGAGATTAAACAAGGTTCAAAATGTGTGATTTATACAGTGTGGGCATGAATGTAATGAAGCCTTAAAGAGCAGATTGCAAATGTCTTCAGACAGGATGTCTGTCATAGCACATGACTACATGACTGCTGCCTGCAAATTCATAGATTTTGGCCCCATCTGGTGTAAGATTTTGTAATGACAGTAGGAACGTTTTCTCTCTGGTCTGTTCCGATCATGTGATTTCTAGTTTAGGGATCAATCATGATTAGACTATATCTCAAGAAAATCACCATGTGGTCGGACGAATAGCTTCTCTCCACGTTATGAGCCTTTGCTGGTAAATTGGTTATTTCTTCTGTGTTTTGTGCAAATCGGCCTTTAAATTATTTTGAATTTATACTACTACATTGTGGTAATTGAATGAGCTAAGGTAAAAAAACCATGAGCTAAATGTAGCTTCATGTTGTGTGCATAGAGGCTCCTTATTTAATGAAAAATCATGTGTGCTGTAATTTGACTCTGTAAAAAAAAGCTAATTGTTCAAGGTTCAAGGTTCAAGGTTCTTTATTGTCAATCTGACATAGCTACAGAGTAATTATGCAGTTGAAAATCTTATGTCACAGGCTTCTCCAACAATGCAACATAATAACATAACATAATAACAATAAGAGCAAGAGCAATACAAAAATAATAATAGTTATAAAAATGAAATAAAGTTATGATGTGGAATAGTGCAGTATGAGTCTATATACAAGTTATTGGAATGATATATATATATTAGGTATTAGATACATACTACTGAGTAGCAGTTGAATGTTTGAAGTTGTTTCAACAGTTCAATTTTTTAACAGTCTCACTGCCCGCGGGAAGAAACTGTCTCCGAATCTTCTTGTCCTTGCCAGGATGCTGCGGTAACGTCTGCCAGACGGCAACAGAAAGAACAGTTTGTGGCTGGGGTGATGGGGGTCTTTGATAATCCGTAGTGATTTCTTCCTGAGCCGCTGGGAGTAAAGGTCCTCCATGGATGGCAGCTCCGTCCTGGTGATGTGCTGTGCAGTTTTCACCACCCTCTGTAAAGCCTTACGATCGAGGTCGGTGCAGCTGCCGTACCAGGCCGTCATGCTGCCAGTGAGGATACTCTCTATCGTGCACCTGTAGAAGTTGCAGAGTATCCTGGAATCCATTTTGAACCTCCTCAACCTGCGGAGGAAGAAGAGCCGCTGTCGAGCTTTCTTAGTGATGGTGGTGGTGTGAAGAGACCATGTCAGGTCCTCAGTGATGTGGACCCCAAGGAACCTGAAGCTTTTGACTCTCTCCACCGTAGTCCCATTGATGGCGATGGGGGCGTGTCCCTCTCCCTGCTGCTTCCTGTAGTCCACAATCAGCTCCTTTGTTTTGCTGATGTTGAGATGGAGGTTGTTCTCCTGGCACCAAGATGTCAGGTTTTCGACCTCCTCTCTGTATGCCGTCTCGTCATCGTCTGTGATCTGGCCGATGACGGTCGTGTCATCAGCAAACTTCACGATGGTGTTGGAGCTGTGTGTGGCCACGCAGTCGTGGGTGAACAGGGAGTAGAGGAGAGGGCTGAGCACGCAGCCTTGAGGGGCACCGGTGTTGAGAATCAGGGTGGAGGATGTGATATTTCCCACCCGCACTGCCTGGGGTCTGCCCGTCAGGAAGTTCAGGATCCAGTCGCAGAGGGCGCTGTTGAGTCCGAGGTCTCTGAGCTTGATGGCCAGCTTGGAGGGCACAATGGTGTTGAATGCTGAACTGTAGTCAATGAACAGCATTCTCACATATGTGTTCCTCTTCTTCGGGTCCAGGTGTGAGAGGGCAGTGTGGAGGGTGAGGGCTATGGCGTCGTCTGTGGACCTGTTTGCTCTGTAGGCAAACTGCAGGGGGTCCAGAGATTCAGGGAGGGAGGAGGTGATGAATAATTTGACTAACCGCTCAAAGCACTTCATTATGATGGAGGTGAGTGCTACTGGGCGGTAGTCATTGGGGCAGGTGATGATTGTCTTTTTGGGGACAGGAATGATGGTGGAGTGTTTAAGACATGTGGGGACTACAGACTGCAGCAGGGACCTGTTGAAGATGTCTGTGAACACCTCTGCCAGCTGAACTGCACACACCCTGAGAACACGGCCAGGGATGCCATCAGGTCCAGGAGCCTTGTGTGGGTTAACCCTTTTAAAGGATTTACACACATCTGCCCTATTTAAAACAAAAGGGCAGTGTAGCTCCTGGTCCCTCTGTACCTCCACAGCCTGGCTGCTCTCAAAGCGTGCAAAAAAAACTGTTTAGCTCATCTGGGAGAGATGCGCACGCAGACACTCCCGCAGCACCCCCCGCTGCTCCTTTGTAGTCAGTCATTGTCCTTAGTCCCGCCCACATATTCCTAGTGTTACAGCCTTTGAAGTCAGATTCCACCTTCTCTTTGTACTGTCTCTTTGCATTTTTTATTGCTCTCCGGAGATCATACCTAGACTTCCTGTACTCCTCCAAATCTCCCGCTGTGTGCGCGAGAGTGCGCGCTTTCAGTTTGCCGCGCACCTCACCGTTTACCCAGGGCTTTTGATTTGGGAATGTCCGTACAGAAACCTTCGGTACCACGTCATCGATGCATTTCCCAATGTAGCAGATGACAGTGTCCGTGTGTGTGTTGATGTTATTGTCCTCAAACACACTCCAATCCGTGGATGCAAAGCAATCCTGCAGTGCTGAATCTGACTCCTCGCTCCATCGTTGTACTGTCCTTGTTATCGGTCTGTCCCTTTTAAGTTTCTGCTTGTAAGCAGGCAACAACAGTAGTGAGATATGGTCTGATTTGCCGAAGGGAGGGCGAGGGAGAGCCTTATATCCATTCCGGAAAGGGGAATAAACATGGTCCAGTATGTTTCCCCCGCGCGTCGGGAAGTTGATGTGTTGGTAATATTTTGGCAAAACCTTCTTCATGTTGGCGGTGTTGAAATCTCCGGCCACAACGAACGCCGCATCTGGCCGTGAAGTCTCGGTTTTATCAATAAACCCAAACAGCTGATCGAGTGCCGTGTTGTTGTCGGCGAGTGGCTGCGGCGGGATATACACTGCTGTTATCACAACAGATGTGAATTCCCTCGGCAGATGGAAGGCCCGACATGAGATCATGAGGTGCTCTAGCTGTGCGGAACAGTCCGATGAAATAATCTTCACATCTGAGCACCAGTTGTTGTTAGTCATTACACACACACCGCCTCCCTTACTTTTCCCCGAGTTTGCAGTCCGGTCCTGACGAAAAATAGAGAATCCGTCAGGGACAATAGCGGAGTCCGGGATAGCGGGGTTGAGCCAAGTCTCAGTGAGAATTAACACGTTACAGTTCTTAATGTCCCGTTGAAAAGCAATCCGGCTTCTGAGTTCATCTAGCTTATTTTCAATGGATTGAACATTAGCCAGAAGAATACTCGGAAGAGGGGGCCGATTCTCACGTTTTCTCAGTTTGACCAGCAACCCGGCCCGGCATCCCCGCTTTGTCTTCTTCTTGCGTCTCTCAGGTAGAACAGCAACAGGTAGCCATGGTGAATCTCCATTGTCTGTCGGAGGGTTAATATTGTCCACGAAGTTTCGCAATTGGAAAAGTTCCTCTCTGCTATATTGTATGGCAGAGTAGGTGCGGTCGGCTAGCATGTTGCGAACCATGTTAAAAGTAAAACGGCAAAAGTAAAAGAAATATGTACAAAATACGAAAATGGGCAAAGTTGGAGAGGAGCACGAAGACGATGCGGCCATCTTCACCGGCGCATCAGTTCACTTGTGATTGTGATTCTGTATTTGTTTCAGTTATCTTTTTTGAGGAAAGAGACAGAATATACAAATAAATCAGCAAAACACATTAACGTTAACTTTGTGTTCAAAGATCTCTGAATCCTGTTGTTAGGTAGTGTGTGCGTAGATGGGACATGCATAAGGGATACAATAATGTCATACTAAGACATTTCTACAAACCTGTTCCCTCTCTGAAGCAGTGCACCTCGCTGTCATTGATCCAGCGGTAGATGGGGAAGTTGTAGGTGTCTCCCTCAGGGGATTTCACTTCCACCTTTTTAGGAAACCAATTGTCTTCAAAGAACAGGAAGCGCGGTTTGTCCAGCTTGATCTGGATCAGCTTTCCAATGGAGACAGGGCAAGGCACTGTAAAACTAGACACCTGGAGTAATGACAGAAATGATTTGAGAACATTAATTGTTTGGCAATTTCTTATATTGGTGGAAGCAGGACAGGTATCACATTAACATATATTCACAAACCACCAGATATGACTTTATAACATCATAATTCAAGAAGAAAACTAAACCCGACTTATCAGAGAGTTATAACAAGCCCGTCTCTATTTAAACATTGATTGTGATATAACAGACTTACTGCTCCTCTTATAAAGTTCCAGGTCCGAAGATAGTCCATCAGCAACTCGCGTTCACTATTCCCATCTGTTCCCACCAGCTTAATGTAGACATTGTTTAAAGTCCCAGCATAGTCGATATTGGCAGTGAATACTGTCACTTCATAATCAACCATTTTCCCACTGGAGAGAGGAAGAATCCTGTAAGGGAGACAATAATAAAGATGTTGCTCAGCACTAGTTTGGGTTGACTGTGACTAGATAAACCTGAATGCAAAATATAACAATATTTACACTGGAAAGCAAAAGACAAACCTGACGGCAGAACATTTGGGATTAATACTGGTAATACAATGAAAATGGCATTTGCAAAAAAGATAATATGACAAATACTACTATTTTTGTCAATTGTCACTTATTTATAAGTCTAATCTTTGCTAAAAGAAAAAGATCATAAAGCATCTCTGTTACCTGTTAGACCAAGAATCCTTTGGTGAATGGCTCATGTCTGCTGATTCCTCTTTTTATATGTGTATGGGTGTGTCCACTCCTTAGCGATAGAAATGGTTGGCTATGGTGGTGGAATGTTGGATACTTTCTACCTGTATGTGGAAAGTCCTGTTAGAAAAGTGCTTCCTCATTACGATCTCTATTTTATAATGACTTTACGTATCTTGTGTATTCACAAGATGTTTATTGGTCGTGGGTTCCTGCATATTTAACTTGACAAAAACGTGGTTTTAGCATCTAGGAGTTTAAGACCTCATTGTCCGTATATGTGTTATCTGTATGTCCTAAGAAACTAAGGATATCCATACATATTTGACTCTTTGTACAACATTACCGGACATGGGTGAAAAGAAGGTTAAGTGGTAGGAATGAAATGATTTGCTAAGATGCTACACAAAAGGAATGCCAGCTTGGCAAAGACAATGCAACTATTCCAAAAAAATACACAAATCATGCGACTGTGTCTCAGGAGGTAGATGGTCTTCCAATTTGAAAGACCTGTCGTTCCATGTCGATGTGTCCTTGGGCAAGATACTTCACCCCAGGTTGATCCCTGAGTGCATGTTAGTTCCCTTGATCAGGTGGCACCTTGTATGGATGTGTATGAAGGGGTGAACGATGAGTTATGTAAAAGTGCTTTGAGGAGTCATAACGAACGGTAAAGCCCTATAGAAATGCAGTTAATTTACCATTTACCATCATTTGACCTTTTGCCAGATTGAAAAAATGTTTGATGATTTGATTAAATCAATTTGGCCACCCACAGCCAGAAGAATGGGGAATAAGGAAGTCAACTCGTACAAACAAATGTACATACAAGGATGTAAGCCTACATTTTTCTCTTGGTTTTCTCTTTGTCCATGGGGGAGGGATCTACTTTACTTTCCAGAGCCAAAAGAACGAAGATATGTTTAGCATAAAGCCGACTTCCTGGTAGAAATCTGTTGTGTGCTCACCTGCTGTACACTTTGCCCTACATCAAAGTTACACACACACACACACACACACACACACACACACACACACACACACACACACACACACACACACACACACACACACACACACACACACACACACACACACACACAAAATATATATATATACACACACACACACACACAATATATATATATATATACAGTAAATATTCTAAAATGTTTTATATTTATTATATTTATATATATATATATATACTTTCCAGCTTTGTATCCCTAGCTTCTCATGTTCCTCTCTGCCTTCTGCTGTTTGTCAACCACAACGATACGTTTATTTTATCTTTGACCATGTATTGTTGGATACTTTCTACCTGTATGGGGAAAGTCCTGTTAGAAAAGTGCTTCCTCATTACGATCTCTATTTTATAATGACTTTACGTATCTTGTGTATTCACAAGATGTTTATTGGTCGTGGGTTCCTGCATATTTAACTTGACAAGAACGTGGTTTTAGCATCTAGGAGTTTAAGACCTCATTGTCCGTATATGTGTTATCTGTATGTCCTAAGAAACTAAGGATATCCATACATATTTGACCCTTTGTACAACAATACCGGACATGGGTGAAAAGAAGGTTAAGTAGTAGGAATTAAATGATTTGCTAAGATGCTACACAAAAGGAATGCCAGCTTGGCAAAGACAAAGCAACTATTCCAAAAAAATACACAAATCATGCGACTGTGTCTCAGGAGGTAGATGGTCTTCCAATTTGAAAGACCTGTCGTTCCATGTCGATGTGTCCTTGGGCAAGATACTTCACCTCAGGTTGATCCCTGAGTGCATGTTAGTTCCCTTGAGCAGGTGGCACCTTGTATGGATGTGTATGAAGGGGTGAACGATGAGTTATGTAAAAGTGCTTTGAGGAGTCATAACGGCCTACTGCTGTTTGTCAACCACAACAATATGTTTATTTTATCTTTGACCATGTATTGTTGTTGAAAATGTGAAAAATCTGTGAAAATTAGGATTAATATCATTTGACCTCCAAGGAGCGACAGGGCTCCATAGCTGAGATTGGTGCATTGGCATCTTGGCATCATCTTGGCCCCCAACCTCATTTTCCTTTTTCACGTAAACCAGATAATGAAAACTACCTCTTTTTAAAGTACATCGCCTGTATCCGTCCTTTTTTTTCCTTCACCGGTGCTGGAACTTTGATCCATTCATCCATTACATTTAAAACTTGATTACTGCAACAGCATTCGTTATGGTTCACCTGCCTACATTCTGATAAAACTTCAATATGCTCGAAACACCTCCACTCATCCCTCCAACCACATCACCTTTATCCTTTTGCTAAGCAAAATAATGACCGTTGCCGAGAAGGATCAAGCGAGAGAAGGAAAGACAGAGCGTTGGACGTCAGATATGTCAACAGAAAAAGACAGACAGGCGGTAAACACTAACATGAACACGGTATGGGTTTCTCTGGCGTTGTTTAAGGACTTGTTAGTTGAAAACAAACTGTGAACAGACTTGGACAGTAACAGAAAACATTGATCTGTGCTGCCGTTAATTTAAAAGTTTTTGTTGCAGTTCCAGCCATTGGTACGCCGTGGAACAGAGTTTTTTTAAGGGATAATGTGCAGCGAGGCTTTTTCAATATTTTTACTTTTCAATATTGAAAAATTTACATTATCCCTTACTTGACATGGACTCGTCACCACCATCACCAAAAAAGCTCGACAGCGGCTCTTCTTCCTCCGCAGGCTGAGGAGGTTCAACATGGACTCCCGGAGGATACTCTGCAACTTCTACAGATGCACCATAGAGAGTATCCTGACTGGCTGCCTCACGGCCTGGTACGGCAGCTGCAACACCCTCAATCGTAAGGCTTTACAGAGGGTGGTGAAAACTGCACAGAACATCACCAGGACGGAGCTGCCATCCATGGAGGACCTCTACTCCCAGCGGCTCAGGAAGAAAGCCCTCAGGATTATAAAAGACCCCCATCACCCCAGCCACAAACTGTTCTGTCTGCTGCCGTCTGGCAGGCGGTACTGCAGCATCCGGACTAAAACCACCGGACTCAGGGACAGTTTCATCCCACAGGCAATAAGACTGTTAAACACCTGAACTGTTGAAGCCAAATCTGTTAAACACCTGAACAGTTGAAATAACATCCCTAATATTCATCTGGCTGCTACTTAGACATTATTTATCTATTTAACTAATATATCATATTCCAATAACTTTCATATAGACTCTTATTGCACTATTTCACTATTTCACTTTTTAAAACTGTTTTTCTTTTTGTATTACTATTTACTATTTACTTGCACTATATTTTTATGTTTATCTGTGTTTTGTGTTGCACTGTTGGAGTACCCTGTGACCTAAGATTTTCATCGACATAACTACACTGTAGCTATGTTCGTATGACTAAATAAAGAACCTTGAACCTTGAACCTTGAACCTAATCATTAGTTGGAGAATTGGTTGTACAGGTGTTTGTTTTACATTTTAAGAAATCTTAAAGTCTTTGTAGCCAGGTCTCATGAAACAAAGCATGGAGCACACTTCTGCAGATGAGGATTGGAAAACAATCAACTCTAATTCTGCATTTGTATTTTCAAGTCGATTTACTGCAGGACTAGTGCTCTTTGCTGGGGCAATAACTGCATTAAAACAGATCCATAGCCTTTGTGCGTGCCAGCAGATCTATCATTTATTCATTGACATAATTGGTTTTATGTGATTCGGTTGTTTATTTGGTTCCAACAAACCTAACCCTAACACAGCGTCCACACGGTGGCGTGCGTTGAAGCTTGCCGGCGGGCGTGTCTGAAGCTCGACCAACAGCCAATCACATGAATCTCCCGCCCCGGACACACAAGCACGCGGTTTGATTTGCTAGAGCTTGTACTGGCATATTGGATTGATTTAGCCGCCGACTCATGTAGCCCAGCTGTCTTGGTGCTGTTAGACCTGACTGCTGCCTTTGACACTGTGGACCATAGCATCCTGTTGTCACGGCTTGAACAGTCCGCAGGCATCACAGGCTCTGCCCTTGCATGGTTCAGGTCTTACCTGACAGACCGTAGCTTCTCAGTGCAGCTGGGTACCTTCTCCTCTGCTAAAGCTCCTCTTACCTGTGGGGTTCCCCAAGGCTCGATCCTGGGCCCCATCCTTTTTCTACTGTACATACTGCCCCTAGGTTCAATTCTCACAAAACACAATATCCCCTTCCATTGTTACGCTGATGATGTACAGATCTATCTGCCTCTCAATCAAAATGTCAACTCACTACAGCAGTTGATGGACTGCTTAACAGAGATCAAATCCTGGCTGAAGAAGTACCAGAGTGTAATACACCATTGTTACAAGTAAAAGTCATGCAATCAAAATGTTACTTGAAGTGAAAGTAAAAAGGTTTTAGCATCTAAATATATT
The DNA here is from genome assembly GCF_902827165.1 of Trematomus bernacchii. Lineage (NCBI taxonomy): Eukaryota > Metazoa > Chordata > Actinopteri > Perciformes > Nototheniidae > Trematomus > Trematomus bernacchii. The sequence continues at coordinate 4,831,819 of NW_022987593.1, read as the reverse complement.
TACAATACCAAAAGTAAAAGTACTCATTGTGCAGATTGGCCCATTTCAGAATAATATATGATATGTTCTGATTATGATTATTGATGCATTTCAGTGTTATCAAAGCTGGTAAAGGTGATGCTAGTTTTAATGACTTTGTATACTGCAGGGTAGATTTTGAATGTATTCCAGGTGTAACTAAAGTCTTATTTAAGTGTTGATTATATTTCACATTATTAATCCAAATCTGTAAAGCAACTAAATGTATTAAATAAATGTAGTGGAGTAAAAGTACACAATTTACCTCTGAATAATAGTTGAGTAGAAGTACAAAATAGCACAAAATTGAAATACTCAAATACAGTACAAGTCTCTCAAAATTGTACTTAAGCCAGTTGCTGTAGTCTTTGTTGTAATGTGCTGGGGCGGCAGGGTGAGGGCAGCCCACACCCACAGATTTAACAAGTTCTCTAGGAAGTCGTAAGGGAGGAGCTTGATTATATTTGTGTGTTGTCTTAAAAGAGGATGCTGCACAACATGTGGAGCGTTGTGGACAATAACCGTCAGTCACTCACACTCCTTTTTAGTTTTACGGGATAATATGGGACATGCATTATGTGCAATAATGTTATGTTACTTGCATGCCTGCTTATATCTTTTGACATATTTCTGATTTCGACCTTATTTATATTTTTGTATTTGCACACTTTGCATTGTTTCTTACTTCAGCTGTGCTTCAAGTGCACAGGTTCCTCTAGAGCAAGTTTTAGAGATTTTAATTTTAGTTTAATAATAAAGGCTGGACCTGTAATGTCAACATGTCAACATAACTATACCTGTGTCCAGAAATAGTTAAATACAATTAATAACTAATAACATTTCCTTAATCCTATTGAATCTGTAACTTTGACATACATAAAGAGTCACTTAAAGAAGTTGGGTCATTTGCTCAATAAGGGAACTAAAATGGCTATCAGAAGGAATTAATAATCATTACAAAAAAAAGTTAATTAATATATTTAATATAATTATTAATCATATAAATAAGTATAAGTAATTAAACCAAGTTGCGTCTCTCGGGGAACCAAAAACCCACCACATGACTTTTATATTCAGATGACCCACACCATGTTTATTACATTTTCCATATCACAAACAAGTTTAAAACAAACACGTTGGAATTGTCCCATTCGTCCATGAAAGATGGATATCATAAGAAACTTCTCACTAACTGTTTTTTTATACATACAGATACGTTACACGGCCTGTAGTGAATATGGCAAAACAAAATTCCCTCTACAAATATTTATCTTTTCATTATTACCATAAGTAATAAGGCACAGTTTATTTAAGTCTTACAATTGTAATGCAAAATAATATTTTTCCAGGAGCTATTGATTTTGTTAAGATACCCTGTGTATTGATTAATTGGCTAATAAGAAGAAATAACATGTCGATTATGATTTAAAACTGTACATTTTCCGTTTTATCAATCAGGCTGTTAAAAAAATTCCCAGATCATCACTCAATGATCAAACGCAGTATAGTTTCCTTCCACCACACCAACATTATTTAATAACATGCAGTTTTTCCCCGTTTCTACTTTGGTTAATATGAAGGGGAATTTGGCCAGCACCTCAGGAACATATTCCTTCTGATATTCAGATAGCCACACTATTTTCTACCTTCGCTGGATCCATGTATGTGTATGGGACGTTCACGGTCAAGTTTCTAAGACGGATGCGTGCACTCAATGCTTGAAGATCTCCTTGATAGGCCCTTATCAGTTCGCAGTGGGTCGTCTCGTCAAAGTCAGCATCAGGGTAGTGGACAAGATGTGCCTGATAGAATCAATTATACATAAAAAATAAATGTTCGATCTGAACATCTTGAGGTGATACGTAATTTATTTCACAGGAAGTTTTGGGCACTTACGGTGTCAGAGATCGAGTTGCTGAGTAGCCACAAGGTGGACATTGCGTTAGCTGTCTGACCCTTGTTAGGCAATGTCTGCAGCATTGTTTCTTTACTTGTTTTCCCCTTTCTGGTTGGTGGAGGAAGTTGCATTGTGGTTGGAGTGTTGGGCATCCAGCCACCATAGTCATACTGCAATGAATTAATATTTTTGTGCCATTACATTTAGAACAAAGCATGTGCAGACATTAATGGGCAAGAGAGGATGAGGAGAGGAGAGGACAGAGTTTTCTGTAGTGCCTCCTTGACGTTCAATGTTTTTCTGGATTTTTAGTGTCAGCTCTTTCTGCTACTACATCCACAAACTCACAGTACCTGCCCGTTTTGCAATAAAACCTTTTTAAAGTAATACAACTCCTGTTTCTGTTCTCATTGTTTTGCATTGTTTGTTGAATCCAGTTGCTCTTGTGAGTTTAACAGCATGTTATAGTTTGTTGATTTTGGCTTAAAGCCTCACTGTGCCTATAAAGCCTTGCTGACTTGCTAACATAGCTTTCAAATACTATTTATTTTAAAGACTTGCTTACAATCCTCTAAGTCTAATGTAATTTTTTTTAACAGAATTCATCCATCGTTCTCCAGGACAGAAACATACTAATAAAACCTTATTTACCCATTCCACACAAATACACAATAATTGTGGTATATTAAGAGGCTTCACCTGTCCAGTGTTCACGGCTGAGTGCTGTCCTGAGCAGGTGAAGATCACCATGGTGACAAACTTCACCAACTCTGCCACAGTGTTGAATCTCTGTGGGATCCCTGAGAACCAGAGGGAAGTAAATGCTTTACTAAGATGCCTTTTTTTAAATAATCATATTACAATGGTACATAACTGTGCACAGTTATTATCTAAAACATTTAGCTTTTCTTTAGCCCACCTGTTGATGATCGGGAATGAAATCCATATTCAAAGATTTCTGAAATCCAATCCTGCAGCTTTTCGTCAACCTCAACATCAGCATCACTCTTGTAGTGGAAGCTGAGCATTCCCTGCACAAACCTGAAATGTAAAACACATTTCTAGCTGGTGTATTATACACACTGCACTAGTATGACTCTCTGTAGGGACATCATTGAATGGCCCATTCCTTTAGAAGAATCAGGTCTGTGCTTTTGAAGATTTTGGTGAAATATTTGACAAAGAGGATCCTAACTTTGAGGAATAGTTTGACATTTTTTAAGACATGCCAATGTAGCTTTTTTGCTGTGTTATCCCAGCTTAACCTGGCTTCCATGATGCATACCACCAATGGGTGTCACTTTGTTATGAAAATTGGTGCCTCAGCCTACAGTGGGGTTACTCAATAAGCACACCATATTCATACTGTAACAAATTAATATTAATCACACACACACACACACACACACACACACACACACACACACACACACACACACACACACACACACACACACACAAATATGTAAAACTTATATCGTTTTGATTTAGTTTTTCCTGCCCCACCATTTTGTTTTCATGTTTGACAACAGTCATGTGACCATTGTAATGTGAGTAACCATGGACACCGCTGGATAGTCATACTGGGTTGACAATTATTGTACTTGTTGCAAGCTAGCTACACCACTGGGTTCCCAGAAATACACCCATCAACTGAAAACGGATAAACGGTTCTCAAGATGGTAGATGTTCTCTTGTGTAGATAAACCTTCTCAAGGTGTCTCATTTATAACATTTATTTGTGCACACTATTATTCCGATTTTTAAACAAACTATACTTTCTAAAATTGTAGGGGACATGTCCCCAGCGAAAATGATGCCTATGCTACCAGCAAATTAAGTTTGTGGTCTTATATGAAGTATCATGCTGCATGCATTTGTTGTTAAACAGTGACCATGAGCAACAACCATATAGAGTCTAATGGTTACCTGGCAACCTTACTGGGATTTCAAAACAAACTAAATGTATAAAATGTATTATTACACGGCTGAGTTGAAAACTCGATTCTGATTGGTCATTACAGATATCAGAGGGTATTAATACTCGATAACAGACCGCTGCTAAGCTAAATAATGACCGTTGCCGAGAAGGATCAAGCGAGAGAAGGAAAGATAGAGCGTTAGATGTCAGAAATGTCAACAGAAGAAGACAGACAGGAGGTAAACACTAACATGAACACGGTATGGGCTTCTCTGGCGTTGTTTAAGGACTTGAAAGAAAAATAAACTGTGAAAAGACTTGGACAGTAAAAGAAAACATTGATCTGTGCTGCCGTTCATTTAAAATTAAGTTGTTTTTGTTGCAGTTCCAGCCATTGGTACGCCGTGGAACAGAGTTTTTTTAAGGATAATGTACAGCAAGGCTTTTTCAATATCTTTATTTTTCAATATTGAAAAATGCACATTATCCCTCACCTAAGGTAGAGATAAGTTTGAGAATTGGTTGTATAGGTGTACGTTTGACACTTTAAGACATCTTAAAGTCTTTGTAGCCAGGCCTCATGAAACAAAACATGGAGCACACTTCTGCAGATGGGGAATGGAACATAAACTCTAATTCTGCATTTGTATTTTCAAGTTGCTTTACTGCAGGACTAGTGCTCTTTGCTGGGGCAATAACTGCATTCAAACAGATCCATAGCCTTTGTGCGTGCCAGCGGATCTATCCTTTCTTCATTGACATAATTAGTTTTATGTGATTCAGTTGTTTGTTTGTTTCAAACAAACCTAACCCTAAGCATCATCTGAGTCTTTATCGCATGGCAACTACAATATACATTATTTGCATCCCTAGCACATATTATTATTGCAGAATAGAAACTGCCTACACTATGATACCTTTGGATGATATCCCAGAGCTTGAGTCCATCATCCCTGTAGTAGAAGTTGGGCACAGCCTCCAGGCCACGCTCAGTGATGTCCTCTGGTATGCAGAGGGAGCTGTAGGTCAATGAGGACAGTGATCGCTTCATGATGGTCTTCAAAGCCTCTCCACCAGAAGCTACAAACTAGGGAACAGTCAATATTTCAGGATATAGTTAGAGACAAATACTGTACATGATATTAAAAAAGTTGGTCTTTCCGTACCTGTGAGAAAGCTCCGTTCTCAGATATGAGGTTTGTTCGAGCTAGGACGTTGATATGCAGAGTGTAACGAGTGTGAGGTATGAGCAGCTGGAAGGAGGGAACTCTGTTAGTAACACTATTACATGCTAACAAAGTAAGCAAGTTGAAAAAATACAGCTACAGTAATTCAAGTATTATTATTCCAGGTACCTTATGCAGTAGATTTTCCCTTGGCATATTGCGCATCAGTGACACTGTGAAGACTTCAGCCAGCAGATGTGTGCGCAGCAGGTGAAAATTGATTTGATGCAGGTTGAAATCTGCACTTCTCACGAAAACCTTGGCCATCAACCAGTCATACTCAGAATCAGTAGGCAGGAAGATGGGATTGTCTCCTGCTGGAGTCTGCTTCAGCTGCAGGAGAAGGAAGGGTGACTGTGCTTTTCAGTCAATCTTTTAAACGCTTAAATATGGAAGTTAAAGCAGAGGGACTGCATCCACGGACTGGGACTTCATTCACTGCTTAGGTAATCACTACTCCTATATCTTTACATAGAAAGTAGTTTCATAGCAACTATTTAATATGTTGCTCAGGAGGAAGAGCGGCGTCCACCAATTGCCGGGTCAATGGTTTCAATAGTGTCCTCGGACAAGAAGCTGATCCCTAAATTGTTCCCGATGGAATGGCCAATTGGGGTGTATATTAGTCTCCCCTAATTAGTGTGTGAATGGATCAATGCTGACATGAGAGTAAAGCGCTTTGATTGGTGCCAGAGACTGGAAAAGCGCTATATATATATATATATATATATATATATATATATAAATAATATATATATATATATATGTACTGCATTTATATAGAACCTTTAAGGGGAAATATACATTTTCATTGAAGCCCATGTCAGACCAAAGGGTTCACTTCAGAGCAGCAGCCCCACGTTCCTTTGTCTTTTATACATCAATGCTTTTGTGTCTTGTAAAAAAAAGTTGATCCGACTCAACTATTCCTGCCTGGCTCTGGCTCAAGCAGGAATAAATAAACGTATAGGCCGACTTCTTCTGCAGTTTGAATGATAGTTGAATCAATGATAGTTAATCAATGCATAGATCTTTTATGTTAGCTACTTGAGTGCAAATCTCACCTGAATAGCGAGTGGCATCAGCTCATCATGAGGTGTTTTATGGAGCAGGACGAGGGGAGCCGCCATGTACTGCTGCTTCCCATCAATGATGTTTGGTGTCAGTCCATCCAGAAGCTTGTAGTCACACAGGAATATGTTGCCTTTCTGTTTTAGAGAGGATGAGTAACAATTTGAATCACATCAACACAGTATATATTACACATACTAAATGAACATCTTAATTCACCATGTCATTGGGGAAAACACTACCGAGAGTATCAAGACACTCACCTTCATTTCCTCTACCAAGGTATACGGACCTCTGGGGAAAACCATCTCATCAGTGACAGGAAAGTTGTTGGGCAGAGCTGAACAACGTCGGATCAACATGGGGTTGACACCATTTAGGTACTGGTAGCCAAAGAAAGCATCCTCTTTCCAATGTTGCTGGACATAGACTGGACAAAAGAGCTGCACTTAGTTGAGTTTATGATTTTCTTTTATAAAATCTTTATCTTAAACAACTGTCTTTTGTGGGGTCTCTCAGGGTTCTGTTCTCGGTTCCACCTGATTTAACATTTTCGTTCACAAAATAAATTAATAATTTGAGATTCTATGATAGTACACCTGATAAGTGGTTCTTGGTGTTTAATATTCCCGTGATATCATCAAGATCAGTCCAGTTCTCTTTGGAATCAGCAAGTCCCTTCAGCTTCAGCTCAATCAGCCTAGAAAAAAAACATTTATTACAATACAATAACTTTATTTGTAGGTAGGTAGGTAGGTAGGTAGGTAGGTAGGTAGGTAGGTAGGTAGGTAGGTAGGTAGGTAGGTAGGTAGGTAGGTAGGTAGGTAGGTAGGTAGGTAGGTAGGTAGGTAGGTAGGTAGGTAGGTAGGTAGGTGTTCTAAAGGCTTCACCCAGCGATGACATTGGAGTAAAACTCCCATTTCTTGGTCCAGGAGAACTGGACCTCCGAGGGCAGAGAAGAGGTCGTTTCTGCCTTCATGCAATGGGGCATTCCTTCTCCATCCAAATGCCAGCTGTGTTAAATAGAAAAAGGTGGTGAGGCTGCGCTGTTAAAACTACCACTCTAATGCTTAACAAGGGAGAAAGTGCACCTACAAGTAGGCTATTTTATTTGTAATCATAAACCCTGGTGCAACAATGTCACGCTGTGATTAATTTGTCATTAAATATCATGAATATATTTACCCAAAGGTGGAGGAGGTTTAGATACATGTTATCTTTGGAATACATACAATTAAAATGTGAATATGCTCTGAGCACTTACAGATAGTATTTCTCTCGCCAATCCGGGTCAAATAATTCCCATATCCTGTCCAAAGTACCGGGGTAAGACGCAGAAACCATCCCCGGAGCTTAAAAAAAGAATTAAAAACAGATTTAACATACAGAATTTTCTCTGGACTCCTTATAGACCAGCTTGAATAACTTGTTATAACTTCATATCTTCTGGAAAGTGCACATTGTACAGGATGTCAAACAAACATTTCACAAACCATTTTCTTCTCTGAAGTTTTGTACATCACTGGTAGTGATGGAGCGGAAAATGGGAAACTTGTAGGTGCCTCCCTCGGGGGATTTGACTACCACCTTGACAGGGAACCATTCATCTTGTGTTTCTGGTGGCTGTTTGTCTAGCTCTATCCAAAACAGCTCTCCAATGGAGACAGGGCAGGAAACAGTGAAAGAAGACACCTGGTGTAATGACAGAAATTGTTTGGAAACATTGATACAAGAGATAAAGTGTATTTGATAACCAATAAGCTTTGACATCCAAATGATTATCACAAAATGACTGAATGTATAAGGGTTGAGAAAATAATAAAAATGTGCGCAACACAGAAGATATGTTCACTGTCTTTGCTTCCTCTTCCCAGACAGCAACTAGATGTCAAGGCTGCAGAGTGTTCCTTGTATGAACACTTACCTGTGCTATCTTGTATTTCAATCTTATTCATGTTGCTTAATAAACACCTGAATTACCCTACAGGGATAATTAAAGGTTTCTATTATTTGAGTTTCTGTAAATTAGAACAAGTGTGTGTGTTATCTCTTGTTCCGTTTGAGGAAGCATGTTAAAGCCTTTATTTAAAAATAGAAAGGCATATTTAAGACTTACAGCTCCTGGGATGAAAGCGGAATCTCTCTCAAGCCAGATGCGTTCGCTCTCCCCATCTGTTCCCTTCAGCTTAATGTGGACCCTGCTTGAAGTGCCGGCATCATCGCGGCAGCCAGTGGATACTGTCACTTTATAGTCCACCATTTTCACTCTGAAAAGCAGAAGAATCCTGGTTGTGAGAGAACTATAATAACCATTCAGTACTAATACGAGTAACCAGTGGCGTTTTTATATGTACAAAAGTGGTGGGGCACAAAAAACTTAGATGTCTATATATAAGCTTCTGCAGTGACGTGCAGTGAGGTTCATGGCTGGTGAGGCACTGGCACTGACTCTTCAGGTTTACAAATATTATATTTTGACCTAAACCAAAATATAATATTATTTTCAAAAGCTTTTTTTGTCTGATGCTTCGATTAATTTTAAACAGACAGTTCAACAAAAGGATACCCAAAAAATGTCATTTTATCATTTAAATATTGAATTGTTCTCTCTTAGTAAGATCCCATTTTCAATAAAATGGCGGTCTTACCTTGACTTGAAGATGAAGTCCATTTGCCTATCCTTCTGGACAAACATTTCTATTACTTTTTTGTAAAAGTCATCCTTATGTTCTTGTAGTTTCAAAAGTCTATCATAAATCTAATCCATAGATTTATGATAAAAAAATTATAAAAGTAGGGTAGACATGTGGATGTTATCCGGCTAATCAAAACGTGCATTTATCTAACAGGTACGTTTCCCACAGATCTTATTTCAAGCTATTTTCTAAAATGCTCTGGAGAAATCTCATTGCTTTTTTGTGCTTACTTCCTGGTTTTAGGACGCGCCACTGCAGCTCTCTCGTCTCCTCTTCAAGCACCACACTTTTCGCGGCACACGTACTTACAGCCAATCAGCTCTGAATGATTTGAGATGACGTATGGTGGGGATGGTAGCTCCGTGCCCCTCTGGTCCTTATTTTTTTGCCACACACATTACATTACAAAATACTCTGAGCATGCGCAGTGTAGTTTTTACAGTCACCGTTCACTTCACAGCGAGAGGAAGGGGCATAATCAGGTTTTGTCCCACATGGCTCTAAACAGCTCAATAGGCACACACTGTGACTGTAGACACACTAATTAGAAGAACACAGACTAAAACAGCAATGTACAGACGAATCAGATGATTAAACATGATCTTAAAATATATTTTATATATTTTTTTTTTTTTTTTTTTTGCATTTTGTAATCATTATTTGTAATACTTTCTGCTGACACTAGGTGGGGCTGTGCCCCACCTGCCCCTAATGACCAGTCGCCACTGCGAGTAACTGTGATTACATCGACCTCAGTGCAAAGAAACCCTTCAAATTCTGGTATCATAATTAAAAGCAAAAAGTATTATACAACTAATATAAAATGTCCCACTGAATGTGTTACTGTCCAGTCATTGCTTAACTGATCAACAATCACAAAGCATCTCTCTTACCTTTTAATGAGCGAGAAGTTTCTCTGAAGAAAGGCTCTTTCGATAAAGGTAATCCCCACTGATTCTGCTATTTATACTAACAGTTTGTGGGAGTGTCCAGAAAGAAGTAGTAGAACTAGAAAATGCATACGGAACCGACTAACTCCCCTTTTGTGTATGTACAGCTCTCAACATGCCCAGACTTGTAGTGATTTTCTCCTCGTTTTCGCCTCATTCTGAAAGAAAGAGGTGAAATGTGCTAATGTGACGGCCGTCTTGGTGTTGGTAACGTGTATTGTGCGAGACCAGAGATGTAGTACATTGAGCGGTTTCACACAAAAAAAAAAGTGTTACTTCACAGTTGTACGACCATTTATTTATTTTTTACTTGCAAAATTATCTTTTAAATTGACAAACATCATATGTGTAATTCATGAAACACTTCAAACGGGATCGAAAGATAATTTTTCTCTCGCCATTGACTTCAATACATCATTTTTAACTGCTTTTGAACTTGACATGTTTTGGTACATGTGTCTGAACCTCTCTTTAGTGGTTCATTAATAAAACAGATATTTCAACTTGTGCCTACTTTGTTCATGTACTGTTGAGGTTAATTTCAGTAGGTGTGTGCTATAATGTATTTACAAAGTGTGAAGAGGAGGCAACTTTAGAATAGGGAACCTGTTCAGGTCAATTAGAGTCAAACTACTAGCTTATTGGTTATGAACAAGACTTCACTTTAAAATAGGGAACATATTCTTAGATAGAAATACCTAATTTTGAGTTATTTAGACTTAATTAACACTTATATTTTCATGTCTTGTTACATAAGAATAGATCATATTTATTAAGTGTTATTATGGGAGAATTACTATTCTTGTGGTACTACTGCCTTATTAGGCCCATATTGAGCAGCGCATATTAAGACCAAAACTCATGTGCAAAAACGTCCTTACTTGCAATAAAGACCAGGCTTTTTTCAAGCAGGAAATGTGAAAATAATATGAGAATGCTGACAAAAAAACAACAAATGCATTGTCATAGTGTGCAGACATTAGGCAGTCTTGTACTTATATTTATTGACATGGAAGTCAATGAGGAAAAATACTTACATGATTGTGTATAAAATTCAGCACGCCACATCAACAGAAGCTTCCTCGCTCATTCAAAATATCAGTGTAGCTCACTGTGTTCAAGTAAATTCTGACTTAAAAGCTGCTGTGAGTTTATTTTGTACTGGCTAAAACACTTTTCACATGAAACATTAAAAAAAACATGTTGAACATTATCTTATAATGAAGCGATATGTTCAAAACCTTTTCTGGACAGTCAAGGTTATTTTGTCTGAGTGAAACATCCCTTTAGTCAGCTGAGCTGAACAGTTACTGCAACTGAGAAACCACAGGAAAATAAACAAATAATGTTTTTTAAGGCAACGGTATGTGATCTGAAAAAGATAAATATGTGTTTTCTCTCTACCCATGAATTCAAAACAAAAACAAATATTAACTAATAATAATAATAACAAAAAACCATCACTTGGAAGTGGACCCAGGTACAGCTGAAAAAGACATGCATTTTTGCTTCACGTATAGACAACAGAGAGTCTACACATCTTGCGTTGTAAACTGAAAACCCACCTGTTTCACTTTTACCTTGGCTGATAAAAAATAAAAAGGTCATTAAGAGTTTTACTTATGCATCAGCACTTTCAATGGTCCGGCTCGTTTGAAGTGAATGTGCCAGCAGTTTTCTTGTTGTCCTTAGCATGAATCCTTATGGCTTACTGCCCTTATTGTAAATCGTCTTGGATTAAAGAGTCAGCTAAATGCAATCTTATTTAATCAGAGCATTTAAATGCACAGTACATTTTTTATTGTAATTTATATTACATACATTCTCAGCAAACCAAAATGCAAACTAAACCAGTCGAAGCTTGTATGTTGTTTGCTGTCAGTGTTCTCGTTGTGCAACCTGAGGTTTATCAGTTATAGAGTCGTTTTTCTCTGGCATTTTGTATACTTGAAAAGGAATATGTTGCCTGAATCATGCACTTACTTGCCTTTCATCGGAAACCAAGTTGTTCAGCAATCCTTAACGTGGTTTAATCAAATTTGGCGAACTGTCACTGCCAGCACCGCCTTCAGTTATGTGGTAACAATGAAGAGTCTGTCATACTGGGTCAGGCTACAAGGAAGTGGAGAAGAAAATATTACAAACAGAATATTACAGGATTGCTGGGAATATGCAAAGTTCCAGGGACGTGGGTTTGGCTGGACGAGTAAGGAGAGAACGAGGGCATATGGAGTGGAGACCATCACGTTTGCCAAAGCAACCCCATTTAGTAGTGTTCCTCCATGGCTTTTCCCAGAAGCTAAAATAGATATGAGTATTGTAAAAAGGAAAAAAGAGTGGCAAATAAATGAAGTGGGAATTAAAACAAGTATGTATCTGAACGAAAAGTAGGCTACAATTACCTAAAAATGTTCACAGATGGTTCTAAGAACAAGGAAGAGTGTGTTGGAGTTGGTATACATCCCAGACTTTAAAATATCGATTTCAATAAGAGCGTCTGATCAATTATCAGTGTATACAGCAGAAATGCTGGCTGTAATAATAGGATTACAGTGGGTTGAAGAGGTCAGACCAGATAGGGTGGTGATATGCACAGATTCATTGTCCATATTAAAAAGCATACATTCAACAACAACTGTCAAGACATCAAGACATCAAGACATTCTCATAGAACTGAATCATAGCCTGTTAAGACTGCACAGAGGCGGTATAGATCTGCAGTTCTGCTGGGTGCCTGCACATGAGGGGGTGAAAGGGAACGAGTGTGCTGATAAATTAGCAAAAAGTGCACTACAAAAGGAAATAACATTACCAGTTCAACTTGGAAAAGGAGAAGGAAAAGCAGTAATTAAGAAAAAAGGGATGGAGATCTGGCAGAAAAGGTGGGAGAAAGACCAGAAAGGCAAAGAGTATCATAAAGTACAAAAGACAATCACAATTAATATTTATAAAGAAAGAAACAGAAGGGAGGAAATCATGATAGCTAGACTCAGAATAAATCACACAGCTTTGAATGGTACGCTATATCATGGGGAAAAGTGAGAGTGACAAGTGTGGGAACTGTCAAATCAAATCAAATCAGGTTTTATTTATATAGCACATTTAAAAGCGATTTTTGGTCGAGCCAAAGTGCTGTACATGTAATAAAAACACATTACTACAAATCACAATAAACGACAATAAATTACAACAGATATATCTTAAAAACAAAATAAAAATAAAACACACGGAAAAGTCAGGAGTCGTACTCCGCTCTAACTAGAAAGCCAGAGAGAAGAAGTGTGTTTTTAGTTTAGATTTAAAAACCCCTAGGGTCTGGGCCGACCTCACATGGAGGGGCAGAGTGTTCCAGAGCCTAGGGCCAGCTGCTGCGAAGGCTCGGTGCCCTCGGATTTTGAGCCTGGTCTTGGGCACTACCAGCAGCAGCTGGTCAGCAGACCTTAAAGCTCTGGCTGGGGTGTAGCGCTGGAGGAGTTCAGCTATATAGGCCGGAGCCAGCCCATTTAGTGCTTTAAAAACAAATAAAAGGATTTTAAAATCAATTCTGAACCGAACTGGAAGCCAGTGTAGTGAGGCCAGAATAGGGGTGATGTGGTCGCGCTTTTTGTGGCCAGTCAGCAAACGTGCAGCAGCGTTTTGGACTAGCTGTAAGCGTTTAATTGAGGCCTGGTCCATACCCACATACAGAGCGTTACAATAGTCCAGTCTCGAGGTTACAAAGGCGTTAATAACCCTTTCTAAGTCATTAAAAGATAAATACGACTTGGTTTTGGCCAATAGTCTTATTTTAAAAAAGCAGGATTTTACTACGGTGCTGACCTGCTTGTCGAATTTAAAAGTGCTAGTGAAGGTCACTCCAAGGTTCATGACCGAGGGGAGGATGTTTTTTTTGATAGAGCCCAGAATATCAACCGGAGAGGCTGGAGGTTGCGGTCCAAAAAAGATGACCTCGGTCTTGCTCTCGTTGAGGTTGAGGAAGTTTTTGCTCAGCCAGGATTTTATCTCTGCTAAGCAGTCCATCAACTGCTGTAGTGAGTGTGTGACATTTGCTTTGAGAGGCAGATAGATCTGTACATCGTCGGCGTAGCAGTGGAAGGGAATGTTATGTTTTGTGAGTATTGAACCTAGGGGCAGTATGTACAGTAGAAAAAGGATGGGGCCCAGAATCGAGCCTTGGGGAACCCCACAGGTAAGAGGGGCTTTGGCAGAGGAGAAGGCACCTAGCTGTACCGAGAAGCTACGGTCTGTCAGGTAGGACCTGAACCATGCAAGGGCAGAGCCTGTGATGCCAGCGGACTGTTCAAGCTGTGACAGCAGGATGCTATGGTCCACAGTGTCAAAGGCAGCTGTCAGGTCTAACAGCACCAAGACAGCTGGGCTACCTGAGTCGGCGGCTAGGAGCAGATCATTAAAAACTCTTAAAAGGGCTGTTTCAGTGCTGTGCATGGGTTTAAAGCCAGACTGAAACTTTTCATGGATTCCATGGATGGTTAAAAAAGACTGCAGCTGGGCGTAGACTACTCGCTCCAGGGCTTTTGATAAAAAAGGTAGCTGGGAGATGGGCCTAAAATTTGCGAGAATGGAGGGGTCGAGATTTTTCTTTTTAAGGAGTGGCTTAACCACGGCATGTTTGAAGGCAGCTGGGACACATCCTGAGGTAAGAGAGGTGTTTAAAAGTAATAAAATACTTGCTCCAACTGAATCAAAAACATCTCTGAGAAGGCGAGAGGGAATGCTGTCTGAGGTGCAGTTTGTCGGCCGCAGGTGCTTGACTACATCCGAGAGAGAAGAGAGGGATACAAGCTCAAAGTGGTCGAGGACAGCAGGGCACAGAAAAGGAGCAGGATCTGGGGTAGCACTAGTGTAAACTGTGGAGTAAAAGAAGATACATATCTTGTTACATTGTGACATCTAAAGCGGAAAGAGAAAAACTAAAGGCTAAAGTTTTAGAGGCAGAGAGGGAATGGAGTGTGGTTGGTGTTTTGGGAACAAAAGGAGAGGCTGATAAAAAATAAAATGGTACTTATGAGTCTTTCTTATGCATCAGCACTTTCAATGGTCTTGCTCGTTTGAAGTGAATGTGTCAGCAGTGTTCTTGTTGTCCTTAGCATGAATCCTTATGGCTTACTGCCCTTATTGTAAATCGTCTTGGATTAAAGAGTCAGCTAAATGCAATCTTATTTCATCAGAGCATTTAAATGTACAGTACATTTTGTATTGTAATTTTACATACATTCTCAGCAAACCAAAATGCAAACTAATCCAGTCGAAGCTTGTATGTTGTTTGCTGTCAGTGTTCTCGTTGTGCAACCTGAGGTTTTATCAGTTATAGAGTCGTTTTTCTCTGGCATTTTGTAGGAAAAAAAGACAAGGTGAGAGGGCAATTCTATGGATCTCAATGCGTGAGAAATTGTATACTTGAAAAGGAATATGTTGCCTGAATCATGCACTTACTTGCCTTTCATCGGAAACCAAGTTGTTCAGCAATCCTTAACGTGGTTTAATCAAATTTGGCGAACTGTCACTGCCAGCACCGCCTTCAGTTATGTGGTAACAATGAAGAGTCTGTCATACTGGGTCAGGCTACAAGGAAGTGGAGAAGAAAATATTACAAACAGAATATTACAGGATTGCTGGGAATATGCAAAGTTCCAGGGACGTGGGTTTGGCTGGACGAGTAAGGAGAGAACGAGGGCATATGGAGTGGAGACCATCACGTTTGCCAAAGCAACCCCATTTAGTAGTGTTCCTCCATGACTTTTCCCAGAAGCTAAAATAGATATGAGTATTGTAAAAAGGAAAAAAGAGTGGCAAATAAATGAAGTGGGAATTAAAACAAGTATGTATCTGAACGAAAAGTAGGCTACAATTACCTAAAAATGTTCACAGATGGTTCTAAGAACAAGGAAGAGTGTGTTGGAGTTGGTATACATCCCAGACTTTAAAATATCGATTTCAATAAGAGCGTCTGATCAATTATCAGTGTATACAGCAGAAATGCTGGCTGTAATAATAGGATTACAGTGGGTTGAAGAGGTCAGACCAGATAGGGTGGTGATATGCACAGATTCATTGTCCATATTAAAAAGCATACATTCAACAACAACTGTCAAGACATCAAGACATCAAGACATTCTCATAGAACTGAATCATAGCCTGTTAAGACTGCACAGAGGCGGTATAGATCTGCAGTTCTGCTGGGTGCCTGCACATGAGGGGGTGAAAGGGAACGAGTGTGCTGATAAATTAGCAAAAAGTGCACTACAAAAGGAAATAACATTACCAGTTCAACTTGGAAAAGGAGAAGGAAAAGCAGTAATTAAGAAAAAAGGGATGGAGATCTGGCAGAAAAGGTGGGAGAAAGACCAGAAAGGCAAAGAGTATCATAAAGTACAAAAGACAATCACAATTAATATTTATAAAGAAAGAAACAGAAGGGAGGAAATCATGATAGCTAGACTCAGAATAAATCACACAGCTTTGAATGGTACGCTATATCATGGGGAAAAGTGAGAGTGACAAGTGTGGGAACTGTCAAATCAAATCAAATCAGGTTTTATTTATATAGCACATTTAAAAGCGATTTTTGGTCGAGCCAAAGTGCTGTACATGTAATAAAAACACATTACTACAAATCACAATAAACGACAATAAATTACAACAGATATATCTTAAAAACAAAATAAAAATAAAACACACGGAAAAGTCAGGAGTCGTACTCCGCTCTAACTAGAAAGCCAGAGAGAAGAAGTGTGTTTTTAGTTTAGATTTAAAAACCCCTAGGGTCTGGGCCGACCTCACATGGAGGGGCAGAGTGTTCCAGAGCCTAGGGCCAGCTGCTGCGAAGGCTCGGTGCCCTCGGGTTTTGAGCCTGGTCTTGGGCACTACCAGCAGCAGCTGGTCAGCAGACCTTAAAGCTCTGGCTGGGGTGTAGCGCTGGAGGAGTTCAGCTATATAGGCCGGAGCCAGCCCATTTAGTGCTTTAAAAACAAATAAAAGGATTTTAAAATCAATTCTGAACCGAACTGGAAGCCAGTGTAGTGAGGCCAGAATAGGGGTGATGTGGTCGCGCTTTTTGTGGCCAGTCAGCAAACGTGCAGCAGCGTTTTGGACTAGCTGTAAGCGTTTAATTGAGGCCTGGTCCATACCCACATACAGAGCGTTACAATAGTCCAGTCTCGAGGTTACAAAGGCGTTAATAACCCTTTCTAAGTCATTAAAAGATAAATACGACTTGGTTTTGGCCAATAGTCTTATTTTAAAAAAGCAGGATTTTACTACGGTGCTGACCTGCTTGTCGAATTTAAAAGTGCTAGTGAAGGTCACTCCAAGGTTCATGACCGAGGGGAGGATGTTTTTTTTTGATAGAGCCCAGAATATCAACCTGAGAGGCTGGAGGTTGCGGTCCAAAAAAGATGACCTCGGTCTTGCTCTCGTTGAGGTTGAGGAAGTTTTTGCTCAGCCAGGATTTTATCTCTGCTAAGCAGTCCATCAACTGCTGTAGTGAGTGTGTGACATTTGCTTTGAGAGGCAGATAGATCTGTACATCGTCGGCGTAGCAGTGGAAGGGAATGTTATGTTTTGTGAGTATTGAACCTAGGGGCAGTATGTACAGTAGAAAAAGGATGGGGCCCAGAATCGAGCCTTGGGGAACCCCACAGGTAAGAGGGGCTTTGGCAGAGGAGAAGGCACCTAGCTGTACCGAGAAGCTACGGTCTGTCAGGTAGGACCTGAACCATGCAAGGGCAGAGCCTGTGATGCCAGCGGACTGTTCAAGCTGTGACAGCAGGATGCTATGGTCCACAGTGTCAAAGGCAGCTGTCAGGTCTAACAGCACCAAGACAGCTGGGCTACCTGAGTCGGCGGCTAGGAGCAGATCATTAAAAACTCTTAAAAGGGCTGTTTCAGTGCTGTGCATGGGTTTAAAGCCAGACTGAAACTTTTCATGGATTCCATGGATGGTTAAAAAAGACTGCAGCTGGGCGTAGACTACTCGCTCCAGGGCTTTTGATAAAAAAGGTAGCTGGGAGATGGGCCTAAAATTTGCGAGAATGGAGGGGTCGAGATTTTTCTTTTTAAGGAGTGGCTTAACCACGGCATGTTTGAAGGCAGCTGGGACACATCCTGAGGTAAGAGAGGTGTTTAAAAGTAATAAAATACTTGCTCCAACTGAATCAAAAACATCTCTGAGAAGGCGAGAGGGAATGCTGTCTGAGGTGCAGTTTGTCGGCCGCAGGTGCTTGACTACATCCGAGAGAGAAGAGAGGGATACAGGCTCAAAGTGGTCGAGGACAGCAGGGCACAGAAAAGGAGCAGGATCTGGGGTAGCACTAGTGTAAACTGTGGAGTAAAAGAAGATACATATCTTGTTACATTGTGACATCTAAAGCGGAAAGAGAAAAACTAAAGGCTAAAGTTTTAGAGGCAGAGAGGGAATGGAGTGTGGTTGGTGTTTTGGGAACAAAAGGAGAGGCTGATAAAAAATAAAATGGTACTTATGAGTCTTTCTTATGCATCAGCACTTTCAATGGTCTTGCTCGTTTGAAGTGAATGTGTCAGCAGTGTTCTTGTTGTCCTTAGCATGAATCCTTATGGCTTACTGCCCTTATTGTAAATCGTCTTGGATTAAAGAGTCAGCTAAGTGCAATCTTATTTCATCAGAGCATTTAAATGTACAGTACATTTTGTATTGTAATTTATATTACATACATTCTCAGCAAACCAAAATGCAAACTAATCCAGTCGAAGCTTGTATGTTGTTTGCTGTCAGTGTTCTCGTTGTGCAACCTGAGGTTTTATCAGTTATAGAGTCGTTTTTCTCTGGCATTTTGTAGGAAAAAAAGACAAGGTGAGAGGGCAATTCTATGGATCTCAATGCGTGAGAAATTGTATACTTGAAAAGGAATATGTTGCCTGAATCATGCACTTACTTGCCTTTCATCGAAACCAAGTTGTTCAGCAATCCTTAAAGTGGTTTCATAAAATTTGACGAACTGTCACTGCCAGCACCGCCTTCAGTTATGTGGTGACGATGAAAAGGATATTTTGTCACTGTTGCTTTGTTGGACAATATCCAAGGTTGTTCAAACAAGTTCCAGATTTCCTGAGAATCAATGAGCATTGTTTACCATATTAAAACGAATCAACACAGTTAGCGATAGCTATCAACTGAGTGCCTGACAGGGACATTTCCTAGATACAAAGAAATATGAATTAAGCTACTTACATTGCAGTTATCGATAGCAACATTTTGGGCTTGACAGCTCTGGTTTGGCTCAGAGTGGTCAATTATGGCGCATTTCCACTACAGCGCGGAGCTCGCTTTAAGCGTGCCGTGTCGTGCCCGTTTTTGGTTGCGCTTCCACTAGGCCTAGTGACGGCCCGGCCCGGCCCGGGGCCACTTTTTCACCTCTTTTCTGGCCCGACAAAATTGTGGTTCTATCGGGGCCAACAAACAGGGCTGAGTCGGGCTGAGTATGCTAAACTAGAGAGAGGATAGCTGGCAAGGGGGCTACAACTACAACAAGATGGACATATTTGACCGTGATTTAATTGTAATACACGTTTCAAAATGATGCCGAAGTAACAACATACTGATACCGGTTAGTAAAAACCATGAATTAATGCTTTGTCAAGTCTGCAGACAGACGGCAGGCGAAAAACCTTTTAAAATGCGTGTTTTTCTAGATGGAGATTGGCTAAGCTAACGCAGTATATGCTCCGACCGTCCACACTCACAACAACGGCCTATACAGACATAAATAAAGCAGCGACTGTACTCACCATGACACAGGCAGTCTGTGGTGTGTACTTGTTTAACTTTTGTCGAGTTTCTGAACATATATAAGGAGCTGTGAGCTCTGAGTGCTAACAGCTAACGGCTGTGTTGTTTTTCTGGAGTTCTCATTGAAGATGACGTCACGGCTCCGCCTACACTGCGTTACTATAGTAACTACCCCAGTTCCTAAACTGTAATGGAAGCGCAGCATGAAGTGAGTCGGCCCTGTTAAGGCCCAACGCGGCCAACGCGGCCAAGCCGTACCGAGCCGTACCGAGCGTGGCCGAGGCCGACCGTGTAGTGGAAATGCGCCATTAGTGGCTTTCGTTCTGCTTTCAGGTCAAACAGAGCCAAAGGGCTATTCTCTACACTGCAGATGTTGATAGCAACATCTTGGGCTTGCCGGCTCTGGTTCTTCTGGTTGGTCCTGCCAACCACGGCTCAGATTGTTCAATTAGCCGCTTATTTCTCTTCTCCGATTTTGCAAGTTTACCCACTTGCAAAGAAATGAACAGTCTATTATTTTAATGGTAGGTTTATTTGACAAATGAGAGACAGAATATCAAAAAGAATATCCAGAGATATATATTATATAAGAGATATAAATGGATTTGCATTTAATTGTGTGAAATTAGTATTTGATCCCCTTGCAACCAACAAGAATTCTGGCTCCCAGAGATAAGTCCTCTTCCTTTAAAAAAGTACTCATAATATCAACTTTGTGGGGGAAACTTCTGAAGCAATTGGAAACAGGACTCAGAGAGACACGAGGAGAGCTGGAGCTTTGATGGCAAACACTGATGGTTTATTTGGAGCTTCGGCCGGAGAATTCACAAGACATGTCACGGGCCACGGTCTGGCCACATTGTTGAGATGCCACACTGTAAAAAAAAAAAAGTTAGGACAACTCAAAATTTCAAGGCAATAGGCTGCACAAGATTTTTAAGTTTTGAGGCTAACTAAAATGTGTAAGTTTCTCTTTTCAATTGAGTCAACTAATTATATTTTGTCGAGATAACTCATTCAAATTTTGTACAATTTCAAGTTTGGAGTTCTGCATACTAAACATTTTAAATAAGTAAAGGTTGTGCAAACTTATTATCTTTGGTTTGGAAAATGTATCTTTCAAAAACTTCTAACTTTGAGTTTCACATACAAAGAATTCCAATACTGTAAGTTAAAGTTGTGCCAAGTTATTATTTTTGGTCTAGAAAATGTACCTTTCATATGTATAGAAACTTCTTATTGATTACTACATACTAACAATTCCATTAAGTGAAAGTTGTGCAAAGTTAATATTTTTGTTTCAGAAAATGTATCAAATGTATACAAACTTCAGATTTGTATTACAAACTTAGAATTGCCAACAAATTCTCTGTTATAAAAATACTGTAAAAAACAAATACTACATTTGTTGAAATTCTTATTCAAATATTAGACATTCTTAAAACTGTAAACTATTTTGTGTATCATTCAAGTTGAAATTATTTCCAGTTTGTTGGAGCAGAACACCTATTGTGGTGGCTGATAGCCACCCCCTCTGCTACGCGCCGTTCGTTGGATGAGGCTGAAATCTCTATTAAATAAAGAAAGGAATTGAAAACACCAGAATCAAAAGTTATAACAATTATCTGAGTTTACTGGTAGGAAACCAAACACATATACAAGTTATACAGAGTACTCCGGACTTCAGGTTTGTGATGCGATGCGGTCAAAGGTGTCGGGACCAGCCACTCACCAAACCAAAAAGCATGTTTACATAGAAAACCAATGTTGTGGCGATCCATTACTCACACAACATGAAAGAATGAAACAGAGAGGAATCAATGAAACACAAACACAGAAATAGTTGAGATTAATCATTATTATTTAGTTGCGCACTACCAAACAACAATGGGGAAACATTACCTTGCTTCAAGAGCAACCAATCGCAGAAATGGTCCCACGAACACAAGAAAACCCAGGGTTTATATAGGTTTCCTAAATGACACACAAACATGTTCCCTAATCATGTTTAACGCACACACATTGTCAGGTCTCCTAAACTTGGACGCAACAACATCAGAGCAACATGTAAGTTCCAGATGTCAAAAGGTCATTATCTCATGAAGTCTTTAGGAGCCTTGCAGGATAGGAATTATCCAATTAACAAACTATATATATCGTCTGCACATGAGCGCACATACATTTCTTTACATTAACTAACACACCAACATCCTTATCGTTTCTTAGCTAATGCATGCTGGATATGAACCACTAACTAACAAGACTTTAACTGTATTATATCTGAGGAAGACCTCTCTTGGAGTTCCTCTGACCTTTGCCAATTTACTTAACATGGGTACATCTGCTGTTAATTGCAAAGACCATTGATAATTAGCAAAGAGACTCATGGGCCTCTTCCAATATCTGGAAACTGTAATTAAATTATAGTTATATTGAGAAGGTCCAAGACTTGACATAACACCAACAGTATTCATATCTATATTTTGGGGCGGAGATGGGTTGACTTTTCCCTTCCCCTTTTACTCCAAAGCGAATGAGAGAGTCCGTGAGGAGGAGCTGTATGAACTGCTCACCTCCCCCAAGTGTTTTTACTGGCTGGATTCACTTCTGGTCGGGTTCAATAGTTCTGACCAGAACGTGAAATTCCAAAGTTTCACAAGGTCAAAAGTCAATCCTTATCTCTGCCTCGATCTTAACTCCATTCCTTTCCCATGGGAGTTTTTCACATAAACTATTCCTTCTCCGACATTTAAACCTTTGTCCACATATTTAATGATGTCTTTAACGACCTTAAAAACAACATCTGGTGTAGAGGAGAGGAGAGGTGTGTGTGTGAAACAGGATCCCTGGGTCAGTGAGTTGTAAGAGAGAATATCATTTCTATATATGTGATTACCTAAAACAGTTGTGATTACCTAAAACAGTTCAAACAATACATGTTCACTAAAATACAATTCAAAATAATACATGTTTACTTCAATACAGTATAGAATCATATCTTTTTACTTCAAGTTCGAAAGTGTTGAATTTGCTTGCATTGTGTAGAAACTACAGAAAATTAATATATTTAATATATAATATAATTATATAATATGTATAAATATAATATAATAATATATATATAATATATTTAATAAATATATTTCAGATAAAGTAATTTTAGAGGTCATCTTTGTGAGACTTCTAAACTTCTAAATAGATGTACAAGTACATTTTGGAAATTCCTGCCAAAAGTTTTATGTTTCGATTGAAACGATTACTACTTGAATGATACTGAATATGCTAATGTGTAACATTAACTAGACATTGAAAATACCCCATTACTAAAACTCTTCCATAAGGCTAGGGTTCATAACAAATGTGGATGAAATCCATAAATGTGCAAACCACCCTTAAGCCTGCTGTCAAAACAATAGCAGCTATGGAATAACAAATGGCAAAGTTATCCAAGTTATAAAACCATCTTCACTAACAGTTACCAAACAACAACAACAACGATATTGTAAAAGGAACAATCTGTAAAACGTATCTTTTTTAAAGTTTGTACATATCACAGAAGCTTCCAAAGATCTTGCAAGACAAAAGGCATGTAAACAGCCAGTGATTTCTCCCAACACAACTCTGTGAGGGATCACACCATTTCCAACTCTTCCATTACTTAGTAAAAGCTCATATGGCCCTTTATACAAAAAAAAAACAGCTCCATCTTTAAAAAAGCTGCAAGACAACAATTGTGGCAGTAACTAGTCCTTGAAATCTTACAACAACGAGTAGGCAAGCCAGTTTAAGAAAAATGTGAAAAAATGTTAGAGAAAAAATGTGCTTGTGCCCTAAGAGTGAGAACATGTCTTTGAAAATGTTGCAAGCTGTTCATGTCACTAGATAACATTTTAACTGTAAAGATAAAGAATTTGCTAAACTTGAGTCTCACTTTTCAGCAGTTTCCAAAGTAAACCGTCTTTGTTCTAAGTCAAACAACATGTTTTAGGGGGAATTTGATGGAGCATTCTCCTTTCAAATTTCCCTTGTTTTCAATATATCGTGTAATAACGAAGGTCACAGCCTAGAAAGTGGATATGATAAAGTACTTAGTCCTTGAAATGTTACATGCGCAAAGTAAGCCAGCCAGCTTAAGAAATAAAAATAAAGAAAATATTAGCTTGTGACTTAGAGAGAGAACTTGGTTTTCAAGTTTCTGTAATATTTTGTATCAGCTTCAAAAGAGTACTTGTGGTTTTGGGAACTCAATGTTAAAGTCACAAACAGCGGTGAAGGCAGGCAAATGAAATGGGGATATCTTGTAAATCCGTTAGGACAATTTGCCAATGCTCACTTAGATTAAGAGCTTTGTTTTCAAACTCCTGACCCGCTGTGAGCAATTGGTGGAAAGTCCCTTGAAGATGTCCTGAACAGTCTCATAAGTGTACTTGTGTTCTTTTGGAAACTCAATGTTCAGGGCTTATGGAGCGTTCCACTGCAGCGCAGTGTCACGATCTGTCTGTGTTGTGTTTTGTCTTGTCTTTTTCTGTCTTTGGTTTCCTGTTTTGTTTTGAAAAGTGTTCACCCCGTCTTGCCTGTTGCTTCCTGTCTCTGTGTTCCCTCCTGCCTGATTGCCCGATTGTGTTCACCTGGTGCCCCTGTGTTTTCTCCTCCCTCCTCACCTGTGTCTTGTTTGTGTGATTGGTCTTGTGTGTATTTTAGTTCTGGTTTTCTGTCTGTCATGGTTGGTTCCTTGTTTGTATTTGACTGTGTGTCACAGGGTAGTGTTCTATTGTCTTCTTTGTATCTTGGATTAAAGGATTATTCTTGGAAATCTGCATTTGGGGGTCCTGCTGCTTCACTCAACCCTGACACGCAGAGCCCGTTTAAGAGAGCTGTGACGTCAGAGGCCCGTTTTGGTTGCGTTTCCACTAGGCCTAGTACCGGCTAGCGGGTCCTAATTCACAGTTTTTCTGGCCCGACAAAATCGTGATTCTATCGGGGCCAACAAACAGGGCTGAGTCGGGCTGAGTAGTATGCTAAACTATGGAGAGAATCGCTGGCAAGGGGGCTACAACTACAAACAAAATGAACATATTTGACCGTGATTTAATTGTAATACACGTTTCAAAATGATGCCGAAGTAACAACATACTGATACCGGTTAGTAAAAACATGAATTAATGCTTTGACAAGTCTGCAGACAGACGGCAGGTGAAAAACCTTTTAAAATGCGTGTTGTCTAATGGAGATCGGCCTAAGCTAACGCAGTGTATGCTCCGACCGTCCACACTCACAACAAACAGCCTATACAGACATAAATAAACCAGCGGACTGTATTCGCCATGACACAGACACTCTGTGGTTTGTACTTGTTTAACTTTTGTCTAGTTTCTGAACAGATATAAGGAGCTGTGAGCTTGAGTGCTAACAGCTAACGGCTGTGTTGTTTTTCTGGGGTTCTCATTGAAGATGGACGTCGCGGCCTCCACCTACACTGCGTTACTATAGTAAACTACCCCAGTTCCTAAACTGTAATGGAAACGCAGCATAAATAGAGCCGGTCCTAACAAGGCCTAACGAGGGCCTAGCCATACCGGCGAGGCCGTGTAGTGGAAAACGCGGCCAATAGAGTAGACCAAAAAGGTATACAAATGCAGTTGGGATGTCTGGTAGATCCGAGAGTACAATTGTCTCTTTCCAAAACAACAGCAATACTGTGGACCATTTGAGACGGGGTAGGTCACCCATCATCTACGAGAACAGTGAGGACCCATCTTGACACCAGCAGTCTGCTTTTCTCCCGGATCAGTGACCTGCATGTAGAAAGCAGATAAGCAATTATTATTTACCAAATAAGGATAATATATAACTGCAAATAAAACACTGGTTTGATTGCTCAGCAATGACACAATATTACTGTGAAAATGTTAACTGTTCTGTTCTACAACTAGTTCACCTAGTAGTTATTGTAGCAGGTCTAGTATTTATCCTGAGAATCGGGCTTCATCTCAAAACAGTTTTAATCTATGATTATAGGAAAACTTAATAACTGCACTTGTATGACATTAAATGTAGACTTATGATTAATGGACAACCATACTGTACACACCAGGCATTTCAGGAAAAGCTTCTGTGCACTGTCACGGACAAATAAGGGCAGACCTTCCAGACACATTCTCATTCGTGCTGTGCAATGTCAGATGTCTGTGAATCAGAAAAAAGAGCATTAGGATTTATGTTAAAATGAGTGATTAAAGGGTAATTTCAGAATCTCAGAAGTCAGGATCCATTTGTGATTTATTTAAAATACGGCAAGTCTTTTCTGAACAAAATAACTTTGCAATAGTTGTTTGAACCTGATGGAAGAGAGATTGAATTATTAATTATTAAACAGGACGTATGTAAACTTTGTTGATGAGATGAGGTAAAAGTGAAGTACATGTAAGTACCAAAATATGAAGCTTTTACAAGATAGGACACCCCTTTTAGATATAAATGGATTTTAACCTTTTAATAACTTCCACATATTCTTGAGTTACGAGAAGTGCATTTTTGAGCAACAGAACAACTTCACATTTGACATTCAAATCAAAGATCTTTCTAGTAATTTGTCTAGAAATGTGTCTAGGTGAAATGTTCTAATTATGTGATACTGAATTTTGGGTTATAAAAAGGTTAAACTGTAGTCATCCAGATTAAAACAATAAACGCTTTAAAGGGCCCATGTCATGGCCATTTCCACCTGATCATAATTACATTGTTGAGGTATACTAAAATAGATTTATACTGTGCAATTTTCCAAACTCACATTGGTTTCGCATACAGCATCTCTGTCAAGCATGTGTATTCAGCAGTATTCACTTTCTCCACTAAACGACTCGTTGGAGCTCTTGCCCCCCCCTCCTGTGAGCCTAGTGTGCTCCGATTGGTCAGCTCGGCCACTCTGTTCTGATTAGTCAACCACCAGAGAGGCTCCGCCCGCTTTTTTCGGGGAACATCAGTGTAATAATGGCGTCGGTACAGCTGATATTTTATACTAACTAACCGAACTGAACCTACAACTGTTGTTATAGAAGAGTGTGACGGCCCCAGGGCCTTTGTGCAGGTGTGTTGCAGGGCTTACGGTGGGGTGGAGCTGAAGAGGGTAATCAGCGCGATCACGGACACCTCCGTAGCCGGTGCTATTAATCCCAGCGGCCCGGAGTCTCTCTCCAAAGCGGCTGCAGAAGGACGAACTCAGCGATCCTCTATCCCCCTCGACCCACCTATCTCTGCATTTACCACAATAAATGTGCCGTGGTTTTGTAAACTCGTGTATGTCTCCTTGTCTTTCCGTTGTGGCCTACGAGCGGTCATAACAAAGAGTAAGTTATTTTTACCTGTAATAAACTACTACTGTTTGATGAGAAATCAATCATGGTTTGCTATATATGAATGATATGTTATAGGAGCAAATAATTAAGTAAGTAATTAAGTATTTCCATTCAACTTTATTTTTAGAAATGTACAAAATGAACATAAATATAACATATATACACACGGTATATCATCCATTCCTCCTCGCATCTTGCCTGCGCACAGCCGGTGCCTTTTAGCACGATGGCCTCAGTAGTAGTAGAAGTCCCGTCCCCGTCATGGATTGTCCGCCAGGATCTGGCTGGACGAAATCAAATGCAAATCACAAAATATTAGAGAAACTTAGTTGTTTTTAGATTCGTTAGTAGTAGTTGTGGTAGGAGTGTACTGAAACAGCTTGCCTGCTAATATGCTAACCTAGCTTTGTTTACCTTGGTAGCTAACACGATATGAACGTTAGCTTGGAGGAAAGGCAACTATAATGCAGTGTAATAAAACTACTATGAACAAAAGCTAGTGGTTCATATTAGGCTAGCAATAACGTGTTTATAATTGCAATCGTATACGGGTATTCTGCTACGTTCGGTCATACAATGTAACTTGCATGAATACATTGTTTTGCGCTAGCATACAGCTAGCCTCGTTAGCTATGCATGCAGTATATGTACTGTCACAATGTACGGTAAATCACCCGGAGTATACTGTATGAGTATTCCGTGTGTGTGACTGCAGACATTCTCCTGCCATGACAAACATGTAAGGCCATCTGCTGACATTGTAGTTGATATATTTAAACGCTAGCAACGTAGCATCACAAAAATGTTTTTCCGACCAAACCTAGCTCTAGCTCCGTGTGTTAGATCGGTTGCATACACGCTACGCCAGCTATAATGTAATTACGTTTCGCGACTGACCGCACGGCAAATCACCCGGAGTATACTGTCAATAGGTATTTTGTGTGTGAATGCAGACATTCTCCTGCTATGAGATACATGTATGCAAGGCCATCTGCTGATATTAGAGTTGATATATGGAAACTAGCAACTTAGTTAGCACAGTTAGCACTGTGTCAATGGCTTAGCAGTCCAACACAGTTTACACATTTAAACAGTCTTGTTTGATAAATACACAAATAACAATGCAAACTTACAGGTTGTGTACCCGGATCTTCCCCTGCTCCAAACGGTCCAAACAAGCTGTGCATATCCGGCCTCAAACTGGGCAATGTTTTGGAAGCTTTCGTCTGTGAAATGCCGGTTCTTCGAACCTCTGGAGGAACACGCCGCTGCTGGTGTGGCCATAGCTCTTCGGGATTGGTCCATTTCGTTCCGGGTACCGCATGACATCAGGCGGTACCCGGAACTAAATGGAAGACTCAAATGGGCAGTGACGTATCTCCAACGAGGCGTTTTGGGGAGGTATTTTCTGTGTTAGAGTTTTACTCGCTACAGGGTGTACTTTGAGGGTTTTGACTCTGCACACCGTTTACATGCATAAAAACCTTCATAACACACAAGGGGACGGGTAATAACCGGAAAAGCATGACATGGGAGCTTTAACAGATTTGGCTTCAACAGTTCAGGTGTTTAATAGTCTTATTGCCTGTGGGATGAAACTGTCCCTGAGTCCGGTGGTTTTAGTCCGGATGCTGCGGTACCGCCTGCCAGACGGCAGCAGACAGAACAGTTTGTGGCTGGGGTGATGGGGGTCTTTTATAATCCTGAGGGATTTCTTCCTGAGCCGCTGGGAGTAGAGGTAGAGGTCCTCCATGGATGGCAGCTCCGTCCTGGTGATGTTCTGTGCAGTTTTCACCACCCTCTGTAAAGCCTTACGATTGAGGACGGTTTCAACTAACAAGTCCTTAAACAACGCCAGAGAAACCCATACCGTGTTCATGTTAGTGTTTACCGCCTGTCTGTCTTTTTCTGTTGACATATCTGACGTCCAACGCTCTGTCTTTCCTTCTCTCGCTTGATCCTTCTCGGCAACGGTCATTGAAAAAGGAAAATGAGGTTGGGGGCCAAGATGATGCCAAGATGCCAATGCACCAATCTCAGCTATGGAGCCCTGTCGCTCCTTGGAGGTCAAATGATATTAATCCTAATTTTCAAAGATTTTTCACATTTTCAACAACAATACATGGTCAAAGATAAAATAAACATATTGTTGTGGTTGACAAACAGCAGTAGGCCGTTATGACTCCTCAAAGCACTTTTACATAACTCATCGTTCACCCCTTCATACACATCCATACAAGGTGGCCACCCTGCTCAAGGGAACTAACATGCACTCAGGGATCAACCTGGGGTGAAGTATCTTGCCCAAGGACACATCGACATGGAACGACAGGTCTTTCAAATTGGAAGACCATCTACCTCCTGAGACACAGTCGCATGATTTGTGTATTTTTTTGGAATAGTTGCTTTGTCTTTGCCAAGCTGGCATTCCTTTTGTGTAGCATATTAGCAAATAATTTCATTACTACTTAACCTTCTTTTCACCCATGTCCGGTATTGTTGTACAAAGGGTCAAATATGTATGGATATCCTTAGTTTCTTAGGACATACAGATAACACATATACGGACAATGAGGTCTTAAACTCCTAGATGCTAAAACCCACGTTTTTGTCAAGTTAAATATGCAGGAACCCATGACCAATAAAACATCTTGTGAATACACAAGATACGTAAAGTCATTATAAAATAGAGATCGTAATGAGGAAGCACTTTTTCTAACAGGACTTTCCCCATACAGGTATAAAGTATCCAACAATACATGGTCAAAGATAAAATAAACGTATCATTGTGGTTGACAAACAGCAGAAGGCAGAGAGGAACATGAGAAGCTAGGGATAAAAAGCTGGAAAGTATATATATATATATATAATATAATAAATATAAAAACATTTTAGAATATTTACTGTATATATATATATATATATTGTGTGTGTGTGTGTGTGTATATATATATATTTTGTGTGTGTGTGTGTGTGTTGTGTGTGTGTGTGTGTGTGTGTGTGTGTGTGTGTGTGTTTGTGTGTGTGGTGTGTGTGTGTGTGTGGTGTGTGTGTGTGTGTGTGGTGTGTGTGTAACTTTGATGTAGGGCAAAGTGTACCGCAGGTGAGCACACAACAGATTTCTACCAGGAAGTCGGCTTTATGCAAAACATATCTTCATTCTTTTGGCTCTGGAAAGTAAAGTAGATCCCTCCCCCATGGACAAAGAGAAAACCAAGAGAAAAATGTAGGCTTACATCCTTGTATGTACATTTGTTTGTAAGAAGTTGACTTCCTTATTCCCCATTCTTCTGGCTTGTGGGTGGCCAAATTGATTTAATCAAATCATCAAACATTTTTTCAATCTGGCAAAAGGTCAAATGATGGTAAATGGTAAATGAACTGCATTTCTATAGGGCTTTACCGTTCGTTATGACTCCTCAAAGCACTTTTACATAACTCATCGTTCACCCCTTCATACACATCCATACAAGGTGCCACCTGCTCAAGGGGAAACTAACATGCACTCAGGGATCAACCTGGGGTGAAGTATCTTGCCTCAAGACACATCGACATGGAACGACAGGTCTTTCAAATTGGAAGACCATCTACCTCCTGAGACACAGTCGCATGATTTGTGTATTTTTTTTGGAATAGTTGCTTTGTCTTTGCCAAGCTGGCATTCCTTTTGTGTAGCATCTTAGCAAATAATTTCATTACTACTTAACCTTCTTTTCACCCATGTCCGGTATTGTTGTACAAGGTCAAATATGTATGGATATCCTTAGTTTCTTAGACATACAGATAACACATATACGGACAATGAGGTCTTAAACTCCTAGATGCTAAAACCACGTTTTTGTCAAGTTAAATATGCAGGAACCCACGACCAATAAACATCTTGTGATACACAAGATACGTAAAGTCATTAATAAAATAGAGATCGTAATGAGGAAGCACTTTTCTAACAGGACTTTCCCCATACAGGTATAAAGTATCCAACAATACATGGTCAAGATAAAATAAACGTATCGTTGTGGTTGACAAACAGCAGAAGGCAGAGAGGAACATGAGAAGCTAGGGATAAAAGCTGGAAAGTTATATTATCTATCTATAATATAATAATATAAAACATTTTAGAATATTTACTGTATATATATATATATATTGTGTGTGTGTATGTGTATATATATATCTTTTGTGTGTGTGTGTGTGTGTGGTGTGTGTGTTGTGTGTGTGTGTGTGTGTGTGTGTGTGTGTGTGTGTGCTGTGTGTGTGTGTGTGTGTGTGTGTGTGTTGTGTGTGTGTCTGTGTGTGTGTGTGTGTGTGTGTGTGTGTGTAACCTTTGATGTTAGGGCAAAGTGTACAGCAGGTGAGCACACAACAGATTTCTACCAGGAAGTCGGCTTTATGCAAAACATATCTTCATTCTTTTGGCTCTGGAAAGTAAAGTAGATCCCTCCCCCATGGACAAAGAGAAAACCAAGAGAAAAATGTAGGCTTACATCCTTGTATGTAGAAAGTATCCAACATTCCACCACCATAGCCAACCATTTCTATCGCTAAGGAGTGGACACACACATATAAAAAGAGGAATCGGCAGACATGAGCCATTCACCAAAGGATTCTTGGTCTAACAGGTAACAGAGATGCTATATGATCTTTTTCTTTTAGCAAAGATTAGACTTATAAATAAGTGACAATTGACAAAAAATAGTAGTATTGTCATATTATCTTTTTTGCAAATGCCATTTTCATTGTATTACCAGTATTAATCCAAATGTTCTGCCGTCAGGTTTGTCTTTTGCTTTCCAGTGTAAATATTGTTATTATTTTTGCATTCAGGTTTATCTAGTCACAGTCAACCCAACTAGGCTGAGCAACATCTTTATTATTGTCTCCCTTACAGGATTCTTCCTCTCTCCAGTGGGAAAATGGTTGATTTTGAAGTGACAGTATTCACTGCCAATATCGACTATGCTGGGACTTTAAACAATGTCTACATTGAGCTGGTGGGAACAGATGGGAATAGTGAACGCGAGTTGCTGATGGACTATCTTCGGACCTGGAACTTTATAAGAGGAGCAGTAAGTCTGTTATATCACAATCAATGTTTAAATAGAGACGGGCTTTGTTATAACTCTCTGATAAGTCGGGTTTAGTTTTCTTCTTGAATTATGATGTTATAAAGTCATATCTGGTGGTTTGTGAATATATGTTATGTGATACCTGTCCTGCTTCCACCAATATAAAGAAATTGCCAAACAATTAATGTTCTCAAATCATTTCTGTCATTACTCCAGGTGTCCTAGTTTACAGTACCTTGCCCTGTCTCCATTGGAAAGCTGATCCAGATCAAGCTGGACAAAACCGCGCTTCCTGTTCTTTGAAGACAATTGGGTTTCCTAAAAAGGTGGAAGTGAAATCCCCTGAGGGAGACACCTACAACTTCCCCATCTATCTACCGCTGGATCAATGACAGCGAGGTGCACTGCTTCAGAGAGGGAACAGGTTTGTGGGAAATGTCTTAGTATGACATTATTTTATCCCTTATGCATGTCCCATCTACGCACACACTACCTAACAACAGGATTCAGAGATCTTTGAACACAAAGTTAACGTTAATGTGGTTTTGCTGATTTATTTTGTATATTCTGTCTCTTTCCTCAAAAAAGATAACTGAAACAAATACAGAATCACAATTAGCTTTTTTTTACAGAGTCAAATTACATGCACACATGATTTTTCATTAAATAAGGAGCCTCTATGCACACAACATGAAGCTACATTTAGCTCATGGGTTTTTTACCTTAGCTCATTCAATTACCACAATGTAGTAGTATAAATTCAAAATAATTTAAAGGCCGATTTGCACAAAACACAGAAGAAATAACCAATTTACCAGCAAAGGCTCATAACGTGGAGAGAAGCTATTCGTCCGACCACATGGTGATTTTCTTGAGATATAGTCTAATCATGATTGATCCCTAAACTAGAAATCACATGATCGGAACAGACCAGAGAGAAAACGTTCCTACTGTCATTACAAATCTTACAACCAGATGGGGCCAAAATCTATGAATTGCAGGCAGCAGTCATGTAGTCATGTGCTATGACAGACATCCTGTCTGAAGACATTTGCAATCTGCTCTTTAAGGCTTCATTACATTCATGCCCACACTGTATAAATCACACATTTTGAACCTTGTTTAATCTCTTTCTTTAAGCTCTGACAGCCTGTAAGATCCACATTCCAAGAACAATACGGGAGCAGGAGATAAAACAGCGAGAGAGTGACTATTGGTGAGCGCCCAGACCCCTTACAATATAATATATATAAATATAACAATGATATGACATTTTGCAACCGCCAGAGTCAGTAAAATGCGTTAACATTTGCATAAGTTTCATAATTGCAATATTGAATACATAGTGAGGTATATTAAGCATGCATACCCTAGATTAGAGACTATCTAAGTTCATACCTTCTCCTATTTCCTATTCCCAGTTGGCATGATCATGCAGGAGGGTTACCCCATTGCATGAAGGCGGATAGCCTTTTTTCCCTGCCTTCTGCGCTCGCCTTCTCTACACCAAGGACATAGAGCTTGCCTTCACTCTAGGGACAGGGTAAAGTCCTCAAATTAGATATCCATCCTTTATGTACCTGTTTATTGAAAGGACTTTAAGATTCATATAAAGTTACTCTTTCCTTTTTGTTTAGGCTAATTGAGCTCAAACTTGAGGGAGTGGCTGATTCCGTGGATGACTGGACTAAGATTGATGATATCAAACAGTGTTCCCTTGCAGATCAACACAAATTACGGTACTTAATGGTAGTTTAATAGACTTATATTGGATGAATACAAATAAAAAAATAACATTACACTTTTCAATTTCACTTAAAATCTAAACAAATAATAAAATAAAACAAAATCACAAAATAAAAAGCAAGATAAAAATTAAAGCAGCAAGCAGTTATGAACAGGCCTTTGGACCTTCCGCAGTTATGACAAACATTAAACAAATGTAACACCGGATAAATCTAGAGACTTTGAAAACACCAACCGCAACACCAAATCTGGAACGGGACGTGAAGAAGCGTGGGGGGCTTCCCGCTCCCCCTACTTTTGTCTCCTTTCCCAGACATAGTCCATTTATTGACCTTTATTTGGGGCTCAACTACACACCTGTGTAAAAATCTGTCCACAGACCGCCTTAAAGCCAGACATATAATACTCCGGGAAAACTACTCAAAACAGCGTGGTAGTTCCCACCGTAGGTGTTTCCAATAGCATATTTACCAATGAGAACAGTCACATTGAGTGGACTCAAAAGTGTAAACAATACCAGCGTTGCTGAAGGTAATGATGGAGTGATGACATTTTGGACAGACATGGATGTCAAATGTGACTTGATTTGCATGCAACCAGGAGGTGGTAATTGTAGTTTATTGCTGAGAAAAACCTTCTGGGTCTAATAGATTAGTTTTTTTACTGAAAATAAATGTGACAGGCATGAAGAAGTTTCCAGATTTTAAGCTTTGCTCCTGAAAAGCTGTGACTTTGAAACAACCAGAAAACAGTGTCTCTGATTTTGAATTTAGTGTAACACATTTCAAATGCAGAGTAGTTAGGCTGATAATAGTTGAAGAGTAAGATTTTGTAGAAAGAAAATTAGAAACTCAACTAAGTTAAACTCTTTCATTTTTCCATACTATGCCGAGGAACATTGGAAGAGGATGCTTTCTTTGGCTACCAGTTCCTAAATGGTGTCAACCCCATGTTGATCCGACGTTGTTCAACTCTGCCCCAAAAAACTTTCCTGTCACGGATGAGATGGTCTTCTCCAGAGGTCCGTATACCTTGGCAGAGGAAATGAAGGTGAGTGGTCTTGATACTCTCAGTATTAGAAACGTGTTTAAGCCCAATGACATGTTGAATTAACAATTGCATGTCAAAATAACATGTTGATTTAGTATGTGTAATATCATCCTGTATTATCCTCTCGAAAACAGAAAGGCAACATATTCCTGTGTGACTTCAAAGCTTCTGATGACTGAAAGCTAACATCATCAAAGAAAAGCAGCAGTACATGACGGCTGCCCCTCGTCCTGCTCCACAAACACCCGATGACAAGCTGATGCCACTTGCTATTCAGGTGAGATTAGCACTCAGGTATAGTCAATCGTTAAGATTCGGTTTATTGAGTAAAGTAGTTATCAATTAAACTAAGTAGCAACCAAGCTGGTGTCTGGATGACAGCTATGAATTCCCTATTCAAGAAAAGTCCATTAATTCACTATTGCCTGACCCTGAAGCATGTCAACATTCCCACTTAAAGCCATATTCAGTTTCACTTAGGTGAACTAGACAGTGACAAACTGAACAGTGTTACTGTTACCTGGGATTCAATGCAAATGTGAATTTCACGTGAAAAATAAAGAGAGCATCTAGCTGAAAAGCAGATTAAACCTATAGTAAATTCTTAAAATGTAAATGTTATTCCTGCATAAAATAAGAAATCCAACACAAGTCAGGTCAAATTCCTTTCCACAACATAAAATACCAAGGAACGTAGGGCTGCTGCTCTGAACCACACCCCCTTCCTTCTCCTGCAGCTGAAGCAGACTCCAGGAGAAGACAATCCCATCTTCCTGCCTACTGATTCTGAGTACGACTGGTTGATGGCCAAGATTTTCGTGAGAAGTGCAGATTTCAACCTGCATCAACTCAATGTTCACCTGCTGCGCACACATCTGCTGGCTGAAGTCTTCACGGTGTCTCTGATGCGCAACATTCCCATGGTGCATCCACTGCACAAGGTAGCTGAAGAGAGAAAACTAAACTTATTGTTGCCAGTTTTTGTTGTTGAAGGTTTTTTAGTTGATGAGCTTTTGTGTCTTCCTAATTTAATTCATTACATTGATGTAGTGTCTATATATTTCAAGCATTACACACAGCTAAATGGTATAGTAGCAACAACGTTTCTTAATTTGAAATAATTATAATTTCACTAAAGACAGTTCACTCTGTCCTTCAGCTGCTGTTGGCTCACACATGGGACACCTTGGAAATCAACTACTTAGCTCGAAATCAACTAATATCTAAGAATGGAACTTACACCGAGGTATGAAAGAAAAATCACACCATCAGTAAACCATTACCTAAGCAATGTTTTACTTTTTAAATGTACAGTATTTGTCTCTTACTATATTCCTTACATTTTTTTACATTGTTTCCTAGTTTGCAGGCGGCTGGTGGGGAGGATATGATGAAACTCCTGAAGCGATCACTGTCCTCATTGACCTACAGCTCCCTCTGCATACCAGAGGACATCACTGAGCGTGGCCTGCAGACTGTGCCCAACTTCTACTACAGGGATGATGGACTCGAGCTCTGGGGTATCATCCAAAGGTAGTGTCTTAATATTAGAAATATCAAAACCAAAATCCTGCTGTCGGTTCTAGCTTTCGTTATAATCTTCATCATTACCACTTCAATCAAGAAAAAGTCACAGAACGTAAAACCATGAATTGCCCTTTTTAAATGTCTGTTTATGTATTGCTTGAAAGAAAGAGATAATTGTGTTAGTGCGATTCAAGAGGGGCTGGTAGGCATATATATTTATATAAACTCATGACACTAAACAGGTTGACATTAGTTGTCTTTCAACTACAGTGTGTAAAGAAGTAGAATTCTCAAGGCAGGTGTTATAAAAACATGTCTACATTTTCCAAAGGTTTGTGGAAGAATGCTCAAGTTCTACTACAACAATGATGCCGAGGTCAAGAAAGACTCTGAACTGCAGAAATGGATTTCGGACATTTTTAAGCATGGATTTCTTTCCAAAGTATCCAGTGGTGAGCTTTACGAATAGCAGAATATACATCATAATCAATGTGCAAATTGATGTGCCATTATGTTATGATTGTTTAAACTGTTAGGCATCTTTTAGTAAAGCATTTACCTTCCCTCTGGTTCGCAGGGATCCCACAGAGATTCACCACCGTGGAAGAGTTGGTGAAGTTTGTCACCATGGTGATCTTCACCTGCTCAGGACAGCACTCAGCTGTGAACTCTGGACAGGTGAAGCCTTCTTAATATACTACAATTATTATGTATTTGTGTGGAATGGGTCAATGAGGTTTATGTAGTTGTCTTTACTTGAAAAGAGAGTTACATGACATTAAAAAAGAGTAAACGACCATGTTAGCAGGTCTGGGAGGGCTGCACGTTGGTTCAAATATGCTTCAGATGCTAACATACATAAGGTATCATTTTTACTAAGATCTAAATCTTAGTTTTTAATGTAAGCTTATACTGTAGGCACAGATACAGAGTAAAGCTGAGACTGATGTGAATATCATTAGGTCTGCAGGTCATGAATCAAAGTATTTGACAACTAAAACATTTTATATAATGGTGGTGCTGGGTATGAAAGGTATCACGTCCATTCCTGAGGTCGACAATGAATATATGAACTTAATTGAATCGCAACAGAAGTCATAAAGATCCTTTGGGCTGTGCAGATGTTGGTTCCAATCAAAATTTCATGGCAATACAGCGAATAGCTGTTGAAGTAGTTTAGTTGGCTAAAAGTAGTGGACACACTGGCCAACAAAGTGGGATGGTGTGGCTTCAAAAAGTATTATTCAGTCTTCAGCCAATCTTTTATTTATTGCAGTATGACTATGGTGGCTGGATGCCCAACAGTCCCTCACAAAATGCAACGTCCTCCACCAACCAGAAAGGGGAAAAAACAAATCAGGACACGATGCTGCAGACATTACCCAACAAGGGTGTAACAGCTAACGCAATGGCCGCCTTGTGGCTACGCAGCAAATCATCGTCTGACTACGTAAGATTAAGAGATCATGATTTGTGTACATTTTGTTCAAATGTGATTAAAACCAAAATATCGTCTTTTAGCTACTGAAAATCTTGTACACTTCCCACCACAGCAGTATATCTTACCCATAGTCTTTGATTGATAAACATTTGAATGTTAGTGGGAAAAAGTGTACTTGTGTATAACAATGTGTCATTGATGTCATCAGGTCCCTCTTGGCCAGTACCCAGAGGCCCATTTCAACGAGACGAATCCCTGCGAGCTGATAAAACACTTTCAAGGAATGCTTCAAGCGTTAAGTGCAAACATCAAAATCAGAAACTTGCCCCTGAAGGTCCCATACACATACATGGATCCAGAAAAGGTAGAAAATAGTGTGGCTATTTGAATATCAGAAGGTGTATGTTCCCGAGGTGCTGGCCAAATTCACCTTCATATTAACCAAAGTAGAAAAGGGGAAAAACTGCATGTTATTAAAGGGGACCTATCATGCAAAATGCACTTTTGTACGTCTTTTATACATGAATATGTGTCCCCGGTGTTCCAGGGAACTCACCAAGTGTCAGAAAACACAACCCTCTCTCTTTTCCTCCACACCCAAATCTCTAAAAACGGGGCTGCAACGGATCTGATACAGACTGATACAGATTTGAACATTTCTCTGATGTCAGGACGGAGGAGCTCCGCCTATATGGCCAACTCTCCACCTATCAGGGGAATGAGAGGTTGCCGTGGCATGGTAACAGCATGGTAACATGACGCTCGTAACTCGGCCCCCTCCTTTGCAGGGGGGCGTGGTCAGCTGCAGCGCATGCAAAGACAGGGTGGAGGAGAGCAAAATAGAGCGAAATGAGGCATGGCTAAAATGCATGATCTGTTTGGTATTTTGAAAAATAAAACGTATAAATATACCTTATATAGGTATGGCCCTACAATATATTATTCAAATATAGCATGATAGGTCCACTTTAAATAATGTTGGTGTGGGGGAAGGAAACAATACTGCGTCTGATCATTGAGTGATGATCTGGGACATTTTTTTAACAGCCTGATTGATAAAACGGAAAATGTACAGTTTTAAATCATAATCGACATGTTATTTCTTCTTATTGGGCCATTAATCAATACACAGGGTATCTTAACTAAATAAATAGCTCCTGGAAAAAATATTATTTTGCATTACAACTGTAAGACTTAAATAAAATGTGCCTTATTACTTATGGTAATAATGAAAAAATAAATATTTGTAGAGGGAATTTTGTTTTGCCATATTCACTACATGCCGTGTAATGTATCTGTATGTATACAAAAAACAGTTAGTGAGAAGTTTCTTATGATATCCATCTTTCATGGACGAAATGGGACAATTCTAACGTGTTTGTTTAAACTTGTATGTGATATGGAAAATGTAATAAACATGGTGTGGGTCCTCTGAATATAAAAGTCATGTGGTGGATTTTTGGTTCCCCGAGAGACGCAACTTGGTTTAATTACTTATACTTATTTATATGATTAATAATGATATTAAATATGTGAATACACTTTTTTTGGTAATGATTATTAATTCCTTCTGATAGTCATTTTAGTTCCCTTATTGAGCAAATGACCCTACTTCTTTAAGTGACTCTTTATGTATGTCAAAGCTACAGATTCAATAGGATTAAGGAAATGTTATTAATTATTAATTGTATTTAACTATTTCTGGACACGGGTATAGTTATGTTGACATGTTGATATTACAGGTCCAGCCTTTATTATTAAACAAAAATAAAAATCTCTAAAACTTGCTTAGAGGAACCTGTGCACTTGAAGCACAGCTGAAGTAAGAAACAATGCAAGGAGTGCAAATACAAAATATATAAATAAATAAGGTACCCTTATTGCACACAATGCATGTCCCATATTATCCCGTATAATAAAATAATAAAATAATAAAATAAAAGTGTGAGTGACTAGCAAACGATGGAGAGGGTGACGGTTATTGTCACATGCTGCAACATGTTGTGCAGCATCCTCTTTTAAGACAACACAAACATATAATCAGGCTCCTCCCTCAGGAGCCCAACATCCTAGAGAACTTGTTAAATCTGTGGGTGTGGGCTGCCCTCACCCTGCCGCCCCAGCACATTACAAAGAAGACTACAGCAACTGGCTTAAACAAAAGGGTAGAACATCCTCCACACTCTGTAGACATTGAAAGTAGACTCAGCAGTGATTTACAACAACAACAAATGCACTTATTCATAAGTATTTTTCTAAAAACAATCTGATA
The DNA here is from genome assembly GCF_902827165.1 of Trematomus bernacchii. NCBI lineage: Eukaryota > Metazoa > Chordata > Actinopteri > Perciformes > Nototheniidae > Trematomus > Trematomus bernacchii. Next base: position 4,791,799 of record NW_022987593.1, on the reverse strand, counting down.
AATAATCCGAGGGTTTATTTGCAATTTAAAGATTTTAATCAATGACTTTTTGGTCAACATGTTTATTAACAGGTTATGTGTTTTACTGTCTTTTGAACACATGAAGACAACATATAAACAAGAAGATACTCTTTTACTCTTAACCATTTTATGTTGTTCCATTTTTGTTTTATGTGAACGTTTTTCTGTTGCATATAGTGTTGCTAATTGTTGTTGCTGGTCTTCAGCTTGTGTGTAAACTTGATCAACAAAGACAGTAGGTGGAAGAGAGTTTGTGCAGAATCTGTTGCTATCAAGAAGAGGTAGAAAAGTGAGACGTGTGGTGTGACGTAGCGGGAGAAGTTGGGAGTGCGAGATTGAGAGCAGCTGGTGGAATGGCGTCTTTGAGTCCTGGAGAGGAGGATATGGAAAGTGCATCTGAAGGAGAAGGAGGATGGAATGAAGTAATAACAAAGAGTTCAAGAAAGAAGATAGACATGTCAAGTGACAGTCTCAGTGAGTCTGATTCGCAGAATGAAATAAAAAGAGTAAAGCAAAGGATTGAGAATGAAGAGTGGAAAGTGATTGTGGAGTTTGGTGAGCAATCCGCAGTTAAGCTACATCCAGTGGCCCTGACTAAAGCCATTCACAAAGAAATTGGATCGATAAAGCAAGCAAGATTTCTGAGCAAAGGACGGATGTTGGTAGAAATGATAAATGCAAAACAACAGGAAAAGTTGCTGAAAATGAAGACCCTGAATGAAGTTCGAATTAAATGCCATGTTCCTGGAGCAAATCGGAAAATACTTGGAGTGATCAGTGGAGTTCCGATAGAAATCAGCATGGAAGAACTCAAGAAAGAAATTAAAGGGGGCAAAGTGTCTGTAGTTAAAATAAAATTATAAAATGCAATAACGTGCTTTAACCAGTAGGTGTCCCTTTCTATCAGCTGTGCACCGTTATGGCGTAAATACAGCCTATCTACCAATTGGATCAAATATAAAAGTCAGCCGAATTAGTGTTGATACTGCAAGGAGACGTATTGTGTGAAAAGAAATGTAAGATGTTGTTAATTGCTGATATATTTAAGATCCACGTCAAGTTTTCAGTTTTGGCGGCAGTTCCTGTTTGTCTAGAAGTCTTGTCATCAGGGCTCTATAAATAGAGTTAACTACGGCAGATATGTAATATTTAATGCCGCCGAAACGTGTATTACAATGCCGTTATGTGATGACTTTCAAAGAGAAAAGCAAGCACACTCGGAATAATGTATTATTTCATTTTTGTATACAGTCTATGGTTGCTACAGAGGATTGTGGGTAATGTCCGTCAAACTTCCGGGTTCCTCCATGGGATCTTATTTCGGAAAAAGTATGCATTGAAGTCAATGGAGAGAGAAAGATTATCTTTCGATCCCGTTTGAATTGTGCCACGAATTACACATATGATGTTTGTCAATCTTAAATAATAATTTCCATGTCAAAAAAGTCAGTTTGTCGTAAACTGTTGAAATATAAGACTATGAAATGTGTGTGTATGTACAGCTCTCAACATGCCCAGACTTGTAGTGATTTTCACCTCTTTTAATACTTTTAAAAGTATTAATAAAAATACGGGGAATACGGATCTCGGGGTCTCCCTGCTCCCTGTGCGCAGATGCGACGCGTCATATGACGTCACATGTTTGGCATGTCTCGATTGAATATGCTTTATTTAAAACTAAAACAAGGACAATAAACAAAGCAGTCTTCACAACGGCCGGACAAAATACTTTGAGCCGCCCTATAGCCAAAGCCCGAGACACTGTTTAAAGCATAATAAAGACAATATATAGAGAGCATAATGGAAAATAACGTATCTATGCCACAATTTTAGATGCAGATTTTGTTAAACTAATACGTTTGCGCTGTGGACCAACACTATACATTGACAGGGAAAGGGTAGCAATAAAGATAACACCATTAAACAGTTACACAACATAACAGACATAATATCGATAGCAGCGTCCCTAGCAACCACCTTGGTAACAATGAAAACGTTGTATTTACACAATTTCCTGAGTATTCTTCGTAATAACTAGCAAACTAAAGATCATGTACATCCACTGCCAGTGGCGGCCGGCCCATGGGGGCGCTAGGGGCGCCGCCCCCCCTCTTCCCACATTAAAAAAATATATATATATATATTTAAAAAATATATTTTTTATTTTTATTTTTATTTTTAATAAACAAGGTAAATATTATATAATTGGTATCAGTAAAATGTATAATCTACAATAAAATCTCGTTTAAAATTGTGTTACGATGTCTAAAGTTACTGATAAGTCACATGTTTCCTGCCTGGCCTTGCCCGTGTATCATTACTCCCTCTCGTCTGGGGCGCTGTGCATAGCGCCCAGACGAGAGTGCAGCAAGTGCAGCAGAAGCCAACTGTTGCTATCTTTAAACTATGCCGCCGAAACATAATTTCAGCCAATCAGCGTCGTCAAATCTGATGGTCACAGGGCTCCTCCGTGAGCGCCCGGTGCGGTCTGTGAGTTGTTTGGACTCGTATCCAAGGAGACAAAACAGGAAGCTGTCATACACTCTGGAAGCTACCATTAGCAGCTAATGAAAACTCAGTTTTTTACATAAAAATTGAATTATGGATCATCAATCATTTTTCAAAGTGACAGACACATTGGATTAACCTATGGATAACCTTCAGCTGCGTTTTTCTCGTTTTTGATCAGAATTGTTATTCTGCAAAAGGGTGAGCATATCTCCATGTTTTGCTACCTAAAGCTACGTCGTGTGATGTCTGTATTTGCTTCCCCTGTCGCGAGTTCTGATCGCTCAGTGATGATACTTATATTTCTAGAATATGTGGAATCTCAGCTTGTAAGCTTGTTTGTGCATATCCGATAAGTATATCGATTGATTTATACCTAGAGTGCGTTAGCATTTTTTCGCTCAGGGCTTATTTAGACGCTTCTTGTGAGACTTGTGTTTTGTTTCGGTAAACATGGTTCATATCATCAGTTAGATGCGTTTCCTCTGAGTAGGACACATGAATAGTTTATTACATTTTAAGAAGCCCTGAGACACAGTTTCGTGAGAAAAAAAACGGGGGAAAAAAGCCCCTTAACAGGTTAAATGGGAATTAAATCAGTGTTCCCAAAGCCCCGGTGTTCTGCAGTTTGTGTGGGCCTACTGTACTGTTGCACAGTTTATGCTGTAGATGTATGTCCAGGACAAGGTGTTTGGAAGTTTTGGAAGATTCATAGCTAACCACACTGAAGTTATGGAGGTATTGATCAGTCTTCTCATATTTTTAAGCCTCAAATTGTCCTTCTCCCCCCCTCTAACATCACCAGAAGTCATGATTTAAGGGGTCTTTTCTAAAAAATAAATTACCGGGGGGAGCATCCCCCCGGACCCCTCTAGTATTGTTTGATCACCATTTCCACAGCCCCACCTAAAATATTTTCCACCAGCCGCCACTGTCCACTGCACACATAATCTGAAATAACAACTCATATTTCTCGCATCAAATGACATCAAAACGCATTTTAATGGCCAAACTAATCTTAAAATAGGCATTTTCTACCGAGAATAAAACGAAGGTCGGCCATGTTTTTTATTTCTGCGGAGAGAAAGTTGAAGATCACGTGACATAGACGCCAGCCATTGGAAATGAATGGTGAAACAAAACGTAGGGATCCTACAATTTCAGAGGCGTTTTTGTAGAAATACTACGTCCCAAGTTGTGGACCAACGTAGTTATTACACGTTTAGATGTGAGACTGGGTTGGTTCGCCACTAGTGGTTATGTTGGCTCATATAGGCCGTTTTTTTATTGATTTTAATTTGATAAAGATTAGACACAAAATGAATTATTTAAAAGAGGATGCTGCACAACATGTGGAGCGTTGTGGACAATAACCGTCTGTCACTCACACTCCTTTTTAGTTTTACGGGATAATATGGGACATGCATTATGTGCAATAATGTTATGTTACTTGCATGCCTGCTTATATCTTTTGACATATTTCTGATTTCGACCTTATTTATATTTTTGTATTTGCACACTTTGCATTGTTTCTTACTTCAGCTGTGCTTCAAGTGCACAGGTTCCTCTAGAGCAAGTTTTAGAGATTTTAAATTTTAGTTTAATAATAAAGGCTGGACCTGTAATGTCAACATGTCAACATAACTATACCTGTGTCCAGAAATAGTTAAATACAATTAATAACTAATAACATTTCCTTAATCCTATTGAATCTGTAGCTTGACATACATAAAGAGTCACTTAAAAGAAGTAGGGTCATTTGCTCAATAAGGGAACTAAATTGGCTATCAGAAGGAATTAATAATCATTACAAAAAACAGGTTAATTAATATATTTAATATAATTATTAATCATATAAATAAGTATAAGTAATTAAACCAAGTTGCGTCTCTCGGGGAACCAAAAACCCACCACATGACTTTTATATTCAGATGACCCACACCATGTTTATTACATTTTCCATATCACAAACAAGTTTAAACAAACACGTTGGAATTGTCCCATTCGTCCATGAAAGATGGATATCATAAGAAACTTCTCACTAACTGTTTTTTTTATACATACAGATACGTTACACGGCCTGTAGTGAATATGGCAAAACAAAATTCCCTCTACAAATATTTATCTTTTCATTATTACCATAAGTAATAAGGCACATTTTATTTAAGTCTTACAATTGTAATCCAAAATAATATTTTTCCAGGAGCTATTTATTTTGTTAAGATACCCTGTGTATTGATTAATTGGCTAATAAGAAGAAATAACATGCCGATTATGATTTAAAACTGTACATTTTCCGTTTTATCAATCAGGCTGTTAAAAAAAATTCCCAGATCATCACTCAATGATCAGACGCAGTATTGTTTCCTTCCCCCACACCAACATTATTTAATAACATGCAGTTTTTCCCCGTTTCTACTTTGGTTAATATGAAGGAACCTATTCAGGAACATATTCCTTCTGATATTCAGATAGCCACACTATTTTCTACCACCGCTGGATCCATGTATGTGTATGGGAACTTCAGGGGCACGTTTCTAAGACGGATGCGTGCACTCAATGCTTGAAGATCTCCTTTAAAGGCCCTCATCAGCTCGTAGCGGGTCGTGTCGTCAAAGTCGGCATCAGGGTAGTGGCCAAGAGGTACCTGATGACATCAATTATACATCAAAAATAAATGTTCCTGCTCAAATTTAAATGTATATCAAACATAAAATAACATCTGGCAATATATATATAATGCTAATAATATTAATTGATTTGATACAGCATCTGAACATCTTGAGGTGATATAGGTAATTTATTTCACAGGAAGTTTTGGGCACTTACGGTGTCAATGCCCGAGTGGCTGAGTAGCCACAAGGTGACCATTGCTTTAGCTGTCTGAGCCTTGTTAGGCAATGTCTGCAGCATCGTTTCTTTACTTGTTGTCCCCTTTCTGGTCGGTGGAGGAAGTTGCATTGTGGTTGGAGCGTTGGGCATCCAGCCTCCATAGTCATACTGCAATGAATTAATATTTTTTTGCCATTACATTTAGAACAAAATATGTGCAGACATTAATTGTCCAGAGAGGATGTGGAGAGGAGATGACAGAGTTTTCTGTAGTGCCTCCTTGACGTTCAATGTTTTTCTAAAGAAATATCTTCACTATTAAGAAAGAAAAGAAGAAGAAGACAGAGCCACATGCAGGATAGGAGAGGTGGCAGAGTGAAGAGGCTAGGGAGCAGTTACCAGGAGATGAACTGGCTCCAGCTACCAGTGCACACTCCTCATTTTCTTTTGGTCTGATCGGACTAACCCTTCGGTTCCCAGGCCAAGTCCCTGAGACTGAGCCAATGCCGCTCTTATTATATAGTATATTATATTATATATCCCTCAGCCCTGTGTCCTGGATATTTTGTGTCAGCTCTTTCTGCTACTATGGTAAAGCAGCGTTCAGTTATTATGCTCCAAATATCTGGAACAAACTCCCAGAAACCTGCAGGTCCGCTACAACTCTTACTACTTTTAAATCCAGGCTGAAGACTTATCTTTTTGCCGCTGCTTTTAATTGAACTATTCATATCTTAAACTGCACTGTAACTTTTGTATTCATGTACTTTTATTCATGTATTTTTTCTTTTAATGTTTATTTTATTATCTTTTCTTTTTAATTACTGTTTTTAAATGCCTTTGTCTGAATGTCTTTCATTCTTGTAAAGCACCTTGAATTGCCTTGTGTTCAAAGGTGCTATATAAACTTGCCTTGCCTTGCCTTGCCTTACTACATCCACAAACTCACAGTACCTGCCCGTTTTGCAATAAAACCTTTTTCAAGTAATACAACTCCTGTTTCTGTTCTCATTGTTTTGCATTGTGGGTTCAATCCAGTTGCTCTTGTGAGTTTAACAGCATGTTATAGTTTGTTGGTTTTGGCTTAAAGCCTCACTGTGTCTATCTACAGCCTTGCTGACTTGCTAACATATCTTTCAAATATTATTTATTTCAAAGACTTGCTTACAATCCTCTAATTCTAATGTAATGTGTTTTAACATAATTCATCCATCGTTCTCCAGAACAGAAAAATACTAATAAAACCTCATTTACCCATTCCACACAAATACATAATAATTGTGGTATATTAGGAGGCTTCACCTGTCCAGTGTTCACGGCTGAGTGCTGTCCTGAGCAGGTGAAGATCACCATGGTGACAAACTTCACCAACTCTGCCACGGTGGTGAAGCTCTGTGGGATCCCTGAGAACCAGAGGGAAGTAAATGCTTTACTAAGATGCCTTTTTTTAAATAATCATATTACAATGGTACATAACTGTGCACAGTTATTATCTAAAACATGTAGCTTTTCTTTAGCCCACCTGTTGATGATCGGGAAAGAAATCCATATTTGAAGATTTCTGAAATCCAATCCTGCAGATGTTCGTCCTTCAGAACCTCGGCATTACTCTCGTAGTGGAAGCTGAGCATTCCCTGCACAAACCTGAAATGTAAAACACATTTCTAGCTGGTGTATTATACACACTGCACTAGTATGACACTCTGTAGAGCAGGGGTCTCCAACCTTTCTTCATCTGAGAGCTACTTTGAAAAAATGAAAGTGGCCAACAGCTACTTGCATCACATCGCTTACATTTATTCACATAGCCCTCATCAGTTGAATTAAGCTATACTTTTGTAGACGTGTGAAATTGCAATACCTAAAGCTTATCACAAATCTTAACTTCACATCAAGGTCCAAGAAAACGAAAATGTCTCACATATTATTATGGCCCACGTAAGTACATCACTGAGAATTCACATAAATGTCCTTAATCACCACCTTACAAGCATCTTATGGCAAATAAGTGCATTCACTCTTTTTCACAGTTAGTGAGATGACTGGCACTGTATGGAGTCCACCATACAGGTGTATGCTGGAGTGTACCCACTTAGGTTCACTCTAATAGAGTCATTTAAATGTTCATCAGTCAGTCTTGTTCTGTATTTAGATTTCATGACATTCATGTCAGAAAAAGCTGCTTCACAAAGGTATGTAGAGCCAAATAAAGTAGACATTTTCAGTGCTGCTTGGTGAATGTTCTTATAGTTTTCTGGGTCTACAAGGCTCCAGAAATGTTGTGAGTTTTGCTGAGACTTAAGCTGAACATTATTTTGGAGATTTATAACCTCCATCTCCACAGGATTGACAGTGAACAGTTCAGCCATCTTTTTCTTCTTCTTCTTCGTCTTTACATTAAATTATAAACCATATAAATCAATTGTATAGGTCTAGCCTATTATCTTATTGTTATTATGTTATTATTTGCATTGTTGGAGAAGCCTGTGACATAAGATTTTCAACTACATAATTACTCTGTAGCTATGTCAGATTGACAATAAAGTAACCTTGAACCTTGACCTAGCCTCCCTATTCTGTGTGTGAAATTGTTCCATCCTCAAAAACAAAAAAACTAATACTTCTGCAGTCTAGCTGCAGCTTCTAGCAACGGTCTTCTGTTAAAAAAGACACTGAATGTCTTGAATGTGGCATCACAAACATGACTTGAGTCTGAACCTTTATATATACAGTCGATGGTCTGAACACAGCAGACAACAGGAGTATTTACAAACAGCATTATAAAAACAAAATAGTGCTATGTGGGTGCACACTTACATTCTCTGTCTTACTGTTACATAAATTCCCATGAATGTATGAGATTAAGTTAGCTTCATTATATCTCAATCAGTGATTAAGTGAATAATAAAGTTTCTATCGGTCACTATCAGCCTGTCACTCATTATTTTCAGGGAGGGGGCGGGGTTTGGAGGAACGGAGAGGAGACGGTGATCGCGGAAGCTTTGCTCCTGTCTTCACAAACTTTACACAAGTATTTATCAACTGAAAATAGCAAGAGGACGTGTTGAAGAGCCCTGCTGTAGAGACATCATTGAATGGCCCATTCCTTTAGAAGAGTCAGGTCTGTGCTTTTGAAGATTTTGGTGAAATATTTGACAAAGAAGATCCTCACTTTGAGGAATAGTTTGACATTTCTTAAGACATGCCAATGTAGCTTTTTTGCTGAGTGCCAGCTTAACCTGGCTTCCATGATGCATACCACCAATGGGTGTCACTCTGTTATGAAAATTGGTGCCTCAGCCTACAGTGGGGTTACTCAATAAGCACACTAACATACTGTAACACATCCACCAACAGTTGTAAGATTATCAGATTCTTCCACTAATCCTACACACACACACACACACACACACACACACACACACACACACACACACACCACACACACACACACACACACACACACACACACACACACACACACACACCACACACACACACACACACACACACACACACAGAGCAAGAGAGAGAGAGAGCAAATCAATATATTAACCTTATATCGTTTTGTTTTTAGTTTTTCCTGCCCCAACCATTTTTTATCCATGTTTTGACAACAGTCATGTGACCATTGTAATGTGAGTAACCATGGATGCCGCTGGATAGTCATACTGGGTTCACAATTATTGTACGTTCTACTAGCTAGCTACACCACTGGGTTCCCAGAAATACACCCACCAACTGAAAACGGATAAACGGTTCTCAAGATGGTAGATGTAAATAAACCTCTCAAAGTGTTGGGAACCAATTGGTTTTATAGGTGTATGTTTGACACTTTAAGGAATCTTAGGCCCAGGCTCCACGGGAACGCATACGGCAAAACGCATAGGATTAACGCAATCGCCAAAAAGCTTCCGTCCACACGCAATATACACCGGATAGTGTCTGCCCACACGAGACAGCTCCGTTTTAGATCCAACCGCTGGAAAAGCTGCAGTACCATATGCCGAGCCTGTACGTGGCGCTGTAACTTCCTCCACAAAAGCAGCGAAAAGAAGAATGGTCTGTCATGGCTGCACTTCTGTTTATTCTCTCTTAAAGTCTTTGTAGCCAGGCCTCATGAACCAAAATATGGAGCACACTTCTGCAGATGGGGAATGGAACACAATAACTCTAATTCTGCATTTGTATTTTCAAGTTGCTTTACTGCAGGACTAGTGCTCTTTGCTGGGGCCAATAACTGCATTAAAACAGATCCATAGCCTTTTGTGCGTGCCAGCGGATCTATCCTTTATTCATTGACATAATTAGTTTTATTGTGATTCATGTTGTTTGTTTGTTTCAAACAAACCTACCCTAAGCATCATCTGAGTCTTTATCGCATGGCAACTACAATATAATTATTTGCATCCTAGCACATATTATTATTGCAGAATAGAAACTGCCTACACTATGATACCTTTGGATGATACCCCAGAGCTGAGTCCATCATCCCTGTAGTAGAAGTTGGGCACAGCCTCCAGGCACGCTCAGTGATGTCCTCTGGTATGCAGAGGGGCTGTAGGTCAATGAGGACAGTGATCGCTTCAGGATGGTCTTCAAAGCCTCTCCACCAGAAGATACAAACTAGGAACAGTCAATATTTCGGGATAGTACAGACAAAACCAGACAATACTGTACATGATATTAAAAAAGTTGGTCTTTCCGTACCTGTGAGAAAGATCCATTCTCAGATATGAGGTGGTTTCGAGCTAGTACGTTGATTTCCCAGAGTGTACCGATGTGTGAGGTAGAGCAGCTGGAAAGAGGGAACTCTTAGTTAGCTATTAAATGCAACAAGAAGCAAAGTTGAAAAAATACAGCTACAGTTAATCAAGTATTATTATTCCAGGTACCTTATGCAGTAGATGTTCCCTTGGCACATTGCGCATCAGTGACACTGTGAAGACTTCAGCCAGCAGATGTGTCCGCAGCAGGTGACCATTGATTTCATGCAGGTTGAAATCTGCACTGCTCACGAAAATCTTGGCCATCAACCAGTCGTACTTAGAATCAGTAGGCAGGAAGATGGGATTGTCTCCTGCTGGAGTCTGCTTCAGCTGCAGGAGAAGGAAGGGTGATGTGGTTCCTTCAATCCATTGATCCATTTTCTGTAATTGTTGTTTCTTTGCCTATTTACTATAACTTTTCTCTGCTTTTCAATCAATCTGTTAATCGCTTAAATATGGAAGTTAGTCCACGTACTGTGACTTAATTCACTGCTTAGGTCATCAATACTCCTATATCTTTACATAGAAAGTGGTTTCATAGCAACTATGTTGCTCAGGAGGAAGAGCGCCGTCCACCAATTGTCGGGTCAATGGTTTCAATAGTGGCCCTCGGACAAGAAGCTGATCCCTAAATTGCTTCCCGATGGAATGAATGGCCAATTGGGGTGTAATATTAGTCTCCCCTAATTAGTGTGTGGATGGATCAATGCTGACATGAGAGTAAAGCAGCTTTTATTGGTGCCAGAGACTGGAAAAGTGCTATATATATAATTATATATATATATATATATAATAATAATCTATATATATGTACTGCATTTATATAGAACCTTTAAGGGGAAATATACATTTTTCATTGAAAGCCCATGTCAGACCAAAGGGTTCACTTTAGAGTAGCAGCCCCACGTTCCTTTGTCTTTTATACATCAATGCTTTTGTGTCTTGTAAAAAAAGTTGATCCGACTCAACTATTCCTGCCTGGCTCTGGCTCAAGCAGGAATAAATAAACGTAGAGGCCCACTTCTTCTACAGTTTGAATGGTAGTTGAATCAATCAATGCATAGATCTTTTATGTTTAGCTACTTGAGTGCAAATCTCACCTGAATAGCGAGTGGCATCAGCTCATCATGAGGTGTTTTATGGAGGCAGGACGAGGGAGCCGCCATGTACTGCTGCTTCCCATCAATGATGTTTGGTGTCAGTCCATCCAGAAGCTTGTAGTCACACAGGAATATGTTGCCTTTCTGTTTTAGAGAGGATGAGTAAAAATTTGAATCACATCAACACAGTATATATTACACATACTAAATGAACATGTCATTGTGACAGACAATTCTTAATTCACCATGTCATTGGGCAAAACACTACTGAGAGTATCAAGACACTCACCTTCATTTCCTCTACCAAGGTATACAGACCTCCGGAGAAGACCATCTCATCAGTGACAGGAAAGTTGTTGGGCAGAGCTGAACAACGTCGGATCAACATGGGGTTGACACCATTTAGGAACTGGTAGCCAAAGAAAGCGTCCTCTTTCCAATGTTCCTGGACCCGGCCTGGACAAAAGAGCTGCACTTAGTTGAGTTTATGATTTTCTTTTATAAAAATCTTCCAAATGATTTACCATTTTCGGTTACAAAATCAATTAATAATTAGAAAATCTATGATTGTACACCTGATAAGGAGTTCTTCTTCCATAATATTGCCTTGATATGATGAAGATCAGTCCAGTTCTCTTTGGAATTAGCAAGTCCCCATAGCTTCATCTCACCCATACTAGAAAAAAAACCTTTATTAAAATACAATCACTGTATTTGTAGGTAGGTAGGTAGGTAGGTGTTTTGAAGACTTCACCCTGTCACGAGATCATATGCAAACTCCGCAGTCTTGGTCCTGGAGAAACTGACCTCCGAAGGCAGAGACAAAAACGTTTTTGCCTTCATGCAATAGGGCATTCCTTCTCCATAGAAATGCCAGCTGTGATAAATAGAAAAAGGTAAAGTGGTGAGGCCGTTATTAGCTGTTAAAACTACCACTCTAATGCTTAACAAGGGGGAAACTGTACCTACAATTTTTTTTTATACTCATAACCCCTGGTACAACAATGTCACATTGTGATTCATTGTCCTTACATATCATGAATATATTTACCCAAAGGTGGAGGAGGTTTGGATACATGTTATCTTTGGAATAAATACAATTAAAATGTGAATACGCTCTGAGCTCTTACTGATAGTATTTATTTCGCCAATCCGGGTCCATAAAGTACCGACTGCGTTTTGCCTTAGAAGGCGTAGTCGGAGCTTAAAAAAATAATCAAAAAAAGATTTAACATACAGAATTGTCTCTGGACTCCTTATAGACCAGCTTGAATAACTTGTTGTAACTTAATGTCTTCTGGTAAGTGATCATCGTACAGTACAACAAACATTTTCACAAATTTTTTTTTTTTTTCCTCATCGAAGTTTTGTACATCAGTGGTAGTGGAGCGGAAAATGGGAAACTTGTAGGTGCCTCCCTCAGGGGATTTGACTACCACCTTGACAGGGAACCAATCATCTTGTATTTCTGGTGGCTTTTTGTCTAGCTCTATCCCATGCAGCTCTCCAATGGAGACAGGGCAGGAAACAGTGAAAGAAGACACCTGGTGGAATGACAGAAATTGTTTGGAAACATTGATACAATAGATAAAGTGTATTTGATAACCAATAAGCTTTGACATCCAAATGATTATCACAAAATGACTGAATGTATAAGGGTTGAGAAAATAATAAAAATGTGCGCAATACAGAAGATATGTTCACTGTCTTTGCTTCCTCTTCCCAGAGAGCAACTAGATGTCAAGGCTGCAGAGTGTTCCTTGTATGAACACTTACCTGTGCTATCTTGTATTTCAATCTTATTCATGTTGCTTAATAAACACCTGAATTACCCTACAGGATAATTAAAGGTTTCTATTATTTGAGTTTCTGTAAATTAGAACAAGTGTGTGTGTTATCTCTTGTTCAGTTTGAGGAAGCATGTTAAAGCCTTTGTTTAAAAATAGAAAGGCATATTTAAGACTTACAGCTCCTGGGATGAAAGAGGAGTCTCCATCAAGCCAGATGCGTTCGCTCGCCCCATATTCCCTTCAGCTTAATGTGGACCTTGTTTGAAGTGCCGGCATCATCGAGGCAGGCAGTGGATACTGTCACTTTATAGTCCACCATTTTCACTCTGAAAAGCAGAAGAATCCTGGTTGTGAGAGAACTATAATAACCATTCAGTACTAATACGAGTAACTGTGATTACATCAACCTCAGTGCAAAGAAACCATTCAAATTCTGGTATCATAATTAAAATGACTTAAGCAAAAAGTATTATACAACTAATATAAAATGTCCCACTGAATGTGTTACTGTCAGTCATTGCTTAACTGATCAACAATCACAAAGCATCTCTCTTACCTT